>NC_135373.1:124331237-124671237 GCF_049243985.1 Paroedura picta | reverse complement strand
ACCTTGGAGAGACCAACAAGATTTTTCAGGGTTACGGGATTCAGGTTCCAAGAATGCTCACGCCTTGAATAAAACGCTATTGGTTTTATTTTATTTTTTAATTATTTATTGTATTTATATATCGCCCTCCCCGAAGGCTCAGGGCGGTTTACATGGAACAAGATAACGATACAGGTAACATCATTTCTAGAACAAGCAGGGGGAGTCAACCTGTGGTCCTCCAGATGTCCATGGACTACAGTTCCCATGAGCCCCTGCCAGCAAACGCTGGCAGGGGCTCACGGGAATTGTAGTCCATGGACCTCTGGAGGACCACAGGCTGGCTACCCCTGCCTTAGAGGCTGAAGGTCAAAAGTTAATATGTGTTTTTGGTAGGGAAAAGTCAACCGTTTTGCAGAAATGGTTGATCCATCTTGGCTTTTGTTCTGCAGTGTCTGGTTCTGTATCTTGTTTTTGCTCTGTAACTTCAGGTTATGTATAAAGGCATGAACCCCTAAGGCAGACATGTGTAAACTGTAAGCTCCTGTCTTTTAGACCAGTGGCTCTCAACCTTCCTAATGCCGCGACCCTTTAATCCAGTTCCTCATGCTGTGGGGACCCCCAACCATACAATGATGCAAGAGTTCTTTCACAGAAATTAAACCAAAACTGACCAACAGCGTGAAGATCCATGGTTCAGGATTGTATATATAATTGTTTTTTCCGGGGGTTTCTCAGTCCAGCTCTGCCTCTTGTCCCACCATGCCGATCTCGCTCTTTTCTGCTGCTCCAGACAGACGAACGCTCTATATCGATCTACCCCGCAAGGCTGTTGTGTGGATGCCGCACAATCTGCTTGCCCTGCCACAACCGCTGTGAAGGCGTCCTCCACCCCCAGGTTGAGAACTACTGTTTTAGACAAGGGGAGGAGAAGCAAGGAAATGCGATCGCCGGAGAGGAGGTATAAACAGGGAAGTTGTCTGTACAAATGTTGAGCTGGCTTTATCGACATGCCTCCATATTAAGCTCCTTTAATATTATATAGAAGAACTTGGTGTGTGACCCTTTGTTTCCACTTTGATAAGTGGCATTTAGAGAGAGCCAGTTTGCTGTCGTGGTTAAGAGTGCGGACTTTTAACTTGGCGAGCCGGGTTCGATTCTGCACTCCCCCACATGCAGCCAGCTGGGTGACCTTGGGCTCACCACAGCACTGATAAAACTGTTCTGACCTGACCAAGCAGGAATCTCAGGGCTCTCTTAGCTTCACCTTCCCCACAGGGTGTCTGTTGTGGGGAGAGGAAAGGAAAGGCGACTGTAAGCCGCTTTGAGACTCCTTCGGGTAGAAAAAAGCGGCATATAAGAACCAACTCTTCTTCTGCCAGAAAAGACATAGGTGGGCTGGTTTTTCAGTGGTGAGGAGAGGAGATGTGAGTGGCACTTGGGGAGTGCTTGCAGGCGACCGTGCAAGACAGTGCTGGCCACGAGAGACCTTTAAAAAACAGGGACACGTCCCTCCAGAAATCACTGCTGTTCTTCAAAAATTCCCAGGAAAGTGTTCAGGATCTCCAGATATTGCAACCCAGCTCTGGGGCTGTGATCCTGAATGATTCCATGAATGCATAAGCATGGGCAGCCATGTGCGAGTCTGCAAATGAAATTTCAGATTCCCTCCCCTCCCCCTCCCAAATGTCATTGGCTGAGACAGTGGAGCACACTGTGAAGCACTAAGGGGGGGGGGGAGGAGAGGAAGGAATTGGGAAATGTAAAACAGTTTCCCATAGCCCTGCTCAGCTTCTGGCGCTGTCAAGAAGGAAGGAAGGAAGGAAGGAAGGAAGGAAGGAAGGAAGGAAGGAAGGAAGGAAGGAAGGAAGGAAGGAAGGAAGGAAGGAAGGAAGGAAAAAGGGAGAGATCGAAGGAAGGAAGGAAGGAAGGAAGGAAGGAAGGAAGGAAGGAAGGAAGGAAGGAAGGAAGGAACCAAACACTCTTAAACAGCCCTGTGCAATTGGCACCAGAGGAGGGCAACAAAGATGGTTTGGAGACCAACACGTATGAAGAAAGGTGGGGGGAGCTTGGTCTGCTTAGTCCAGAGAGGGGACAACTGAGAGGGGATCTGATAGCCACCTTCAGGTATTTAATAGGCTGCCATGCTCGACTCCTTACACGCCCAGGGGAATGCCAACTTTGGGTCATGAGGCAAATTTCCTCCAGGGCAGACTGGCGAGGGATTCTGTTTTG
Organism: Paroedura picta; assembly: GCF_049243985.1. NCBI lineage: Eukaryota > Metazoa > Chordata > Lepidosauria > Squamata > Gekkonidae > Paroedura > Paroedura picta. The sequence continues at coordinate 124,669,023 of NC_135373.1, read as the reverse complement.
TTTTGTTTTGGTGTGTGTGGGGGGGTTATTTGGGTATGGAGATGTGGGTATGTGGGTGGGCAGGTAGCTGTGAATTCCCTGCATTCTTTAAGGGGTTGGACTAGATAGCCCTTGGAGGTCCTTTCCAACTCGATGATCCTATGAGCTGGTTCTCTGTACCCCACTTTTTACTACCCCAAGGAGTCTCAAAGTGGCTGATGTGCGCCTCTCCTTCCTTTCCCCACAACAGGACACCCTGTGAGGGAGGTGAGGCTTAGAGAGCTCTGAGAGAACTGTGACTGGCCCACAGTGTCCCAGCTGTCTGCATGTGGAGGGGAGTGGGGAATCAATCTCAATTCTCTAGATCAGCGACTACCACTCTTAACCGCTGCCCCTCGCTGGCTCTTTGGAAGTAGATCTGAAAGAGTGCTAGACTGGAATCTTTCCTAATGCTCATATTCTAGGTGGGGGATTTTCTGGTGTGCAGAGGAACTTACAGTTGCCATCTCCAGCTTGGGTAATACCTGGAGATTTTTTGGGGGGTGGGAGACCCTGAGGAGGGCGGGGCTTGGGGAGGGACCTCAGTGGGGTACAAGGCCCTAGAGTCCAGGTTCCAAAGCTGCCTCTGATCTTCGTCACCTGGAGATCAATTGTAATAGCTCTCCAGGTCCCACCTGGAGGCTGGCAAGCGTTTGCTGGCAGGGGCTCATGGGAATTGTAGTCCATGGACATCTGGAGGACCACAGGTTGACTACCCCTGCATTACACAGCATTTCCACCCAGTCTGTTTGGCAGCGCCTCTGCTGGATCAGATTCCCTCAGTTTGGTTGTGAGAGAAGGAGCACTTGTGTTTTTTATTCCAAGCCCGGAGAAACTGTAAAAACCATTTTGTTAGCCACTTTGTGCTCCTCAGAGAGATCAGAAGTAAATAGCTTTAAATAAGTTGCAGGAAAATAACGGAGGCGAGCTGAGCTTTCCGTTTGAACCAAAGAGGGCTGTCACAAAATCTGGAATACTCTTAGGCTGGAAGATTCCCTCATTGGCCATTTGGGGAGGGGGGGTGGGTCCACGTGACCATATATGGTCACATCATGCGATAAATGTTTAACAAATGTAAACACTATATAAAAAATTAATTAACTCCCACCCCTTTAGGAGATCCAGGGTTGTCAATAAACCCCAGGGTTTCACGACACCCTGGTTGAGAAATCCTGGAGCAGAATCCAGAGAACCCAGGTTCGAATCCCCACTCTCTTGTGGACGCTCGCTGAGTGACCTTGGGCCAGTCAGGTATTCTCCACCAATCCTACCTCAGAGGGTTGTTGTAAGGATAAAATGGAGGAGAATAGGATAACATGAGCAGTTTCACATTCCCATTGGGGAGGAACGCGGAGTATAAATAAAGCAAGTAATTATAATTTTAAAAAATAATAAATGCTTTGCTCGTCATAGCCCTGTCTGTCTTCATGTACGATAGATGCTTCATGTAAAGCAGGGGTAGTCAACCTGTGTTCCTCCAGATGTCCATGGACTACAATCCTCATGAGCCCCTGCCAGCATTTGCTGGCAGGGGCTCATGGGAACTGTAGTCCATGGACATCTGGAGGAACACAGGTTGACTACCGCTGATGTAAAGCATCTTTGATGCTTTAGGATGCTTTGGGCTGATCCTGCGTTGAGCAGGGGGTTGGACTAGATGGCCTGGTTGGCCCCTTCCAACTCTATGATTCTATGATTCTATAAGACCTAGAACTTGGCTTTTAAAGGGCAGAACAGAACCAAGAATATCAGGGTCCCAACTTCTGTGCTTGATCAATGTTGTCCACAGTTTCAACCACGCTAAATAACCTGCTTTTGGTCCACTTTCCAGTCACTTTGCACTGGGATTTTACTGGGTGACCTGGCGGAATCTGCTCACCATCCATCGGCCAAGTGGATCGAAACAGCGTGATTTAGCCTGCATGGATGAGCCCTGCAACATTCTCCCCCCCTGCTTGCTTGCGAAGTATTGAGTGGTACCTTTACCCCTGGCGATGGCTGAGGAGAATGACCCCGGAAATGCAAGTGACTTTTGGATTCCTGCAAATTGTCCTGGCCATTAGCACTTGATTCTCTTCCTTGAGAATCAGCATGATCAAAGAGGCTCTTGTTCACTTTATATTTTAACAGAAGGATAAATGCTCAACTGGGTTACTACGGGCAGGCAGGATGGAAAACCCTCACCTCCTGCCCCCCATTTCATGGAGGCTTTTTTTGCTCTTTTAAAAACATTTCCATTTTTATTAAAGGTTATTTTCTCCCTTCCCCGGCTTGGCAAAACTTCAAGGTTATCTCCCTCTCTTCTTGTCTCCCCGAGGGCTTTCGTGCAGGTAATTGGGGGAGAGTCGAGCGAGAAAAAGGAGAGGCCACCGAAATGGGATCGGTGCAGAATGTAGAGCCATCCTGCATCGGATTCAGACGCCCATGCACACCGCTGGATTCCTCCTTGCAGAATGAATGCGCCCTCCCTGCCTGGCATTCAAAAAGAGCATGATTCCAGGAGCATCTTAAGGACTAGCAACATTTGTGGCAGAGGAGGTGCTTTCATGAGTCACTCCTCCTCCAGATAAGGCTAGAATGCGAATCCATCCATCCTTATATCACAAGGCTGAAGGATTTCCATTCTGCATGCAGGAGCTTTCCGCGTTCTGCAGGGCCTCCAAGACGGAGCTCTTCCACCAGGTCTTCGGTTGAGGCCAGGGCGGTGAGGAAGATCACTGGAAGGTCATGCCCCACCTCCCAGGGCTGCTGTTAGCACCTGGGCGTTGTCAGCTAGGCCCCCTCTAAGCCCCGATAATAGGTATTAGTCGGGCCCGGGGCTTGTGTTATTTTGCCTGTTCGCTGTGCATTTTTATATTGTGTTGGTATGTCCTTTTAATGGGGGTTGTAATGGGATTTTAATGCGGACTTTGTGACCCGCCACAAGCCATTGTATGGGAGTGGCAGGATATAAATCACATGAATGAATGAATGAATGAATGAATGAATGAATGAATGAATGAATGAATGAATGAATTAATTAATTAAGTTGTGCCCTCCTTACAGATCAAGATGGGCAACTGTGTTAGCCTGTCTGTAGCAGTATAATAGAGCCAGAGTCCAGGAGCACCTGAAAGACTAACAACATCTGTGGCAGGGGAGCAGCATTTGTGAGTCCCTGCTCGCTTCTTCAGATACGGTTAGAATGTGAGTCCATCTGTCCTTATATCATAAAGGTAAAGGTAAAGGTAAAGGTAAAGGTATCCCCTGTGCAAGCACCGGGTCATGTCTGACCCTTGGGGTGACGCCCTCCAGCGTTTTCATGGCAGACTCAATACGGGGTGGTTTGCCAGTGCCTTCCCCAGTCATTACTGTTTACCCCCCAGCAAGCTGGGTACTCATTTCACCGACCTCGGAAGGATGGAAGGCTGAGTCAACCTGGAGCCGGCTGCTGGGATCGAACTCCCAACCTCATGGGCAAAGCTTTCAGACGGCTGCCTTACCACTCTGCGCCACAAGAGCCTCTTATATCATACGACTGGCTAAATGTGGTGCCTTCCTTGGAGACAGATCAAGCACGGGATAGCCATGTTAGTCTGTCTGTAGCAGAAGACAAGAGCATGAATCCCGTATCACCTTGAAGATTATCAAAATTTGTAGCAGGAGGAGGCAGGGCTCTCTTTTCCTGCTCCTCCCCTCTTAAGGATCTGATCTCTGTGAAGTCTGAAGATCAGCAGTAAATTTGGGAAGATCCGCATGTTCTGCCTGGAGGCTGGTGTCCTAGGGGGAAATCACATTAAACGTTTCCCTCCGGGGTCAAAAAAATCTAGTCTCTTGACCCAAAAAAGGATATGTTGTGATTCATATTCACTCCCACCCTCCACCCCAGGTTTTCCCTTGCTTTGCTCCTCCCCGGTCCCCTTTGGCATTCTCGGTCCACGGGGTCCGGCAGCCCCTTCGCACCCCTGCAAATAAACAGGACGATTTTTCCTGAGAGGCTTGTGGAAAAGGCCATAATTCAGGCAGGGGTGGGAAAGAGGAAGGCAACAGGCCGGTGGGTCCTTGCCAATCCCCGAGAGATGCATAATCACCCTTCACGGGTGAGATCCCTGATTTATTCATCTGAAATTCATTTTTTTTTTTTTTTACTCTTTGGGTTTTTATCCCCGCCCCAGCCTTTTAAAAAAGTCACACAGTGTAGCCCAGTCCTGGCAGCTAGAAGGGAGGGAAAAGGTGCCACCGAGATAATTACTTACTGTGGTCTGCTTGGAATGGTGATCGTATTAAACCCTGGTTTTGCAGGCGTAAGTGTTTTCCGATCCCCTTGGATATTGTTCCCCTGGACAATGAAATTGCTCTCCTTTCTCACGGTAGAAATTACCTGTCAGAGCCTTTTAGGTAGTTTCAAGCTGGTTAGTTCGGAGACAGGAGCGCCTGGCTAAGCCTGACGGCCTTGGCTTCTGGGAAAGGGGGGGGGGGAGAGTTTGCTTTTATGGTTTACAGACGGTGGTGAGCTGTCATAATGTTATGCTCCTGCGTTCCCTGGAGCTTTCAAGATGTGACAGGCTGAAGGGGAAGCAGCGCAAGAACATAAGAAGAGCCTTGCTGGATCAGTTCAGAGGTCCATCTAGCCCAGTTTCTTCTCTCACACTGTGGCCAGTCAGTTCCTTGGGAGGGGGAAGCAATGGGGCATAGAAGCTGAGACCTTCATAAGAACATCACAAGAGCCCTGCTGGATCAGACCAAGTGGTCCATCTAGCCCTACTTCCTAAGAGCACTAGAAGAGCCCTGCTGGATCAGACCAGTGGTCCATCTAGTCCAGCATCCACTTTCACACAATGGGCAACCAGTTTTGCTGGTGGTCCAGCAAGAGGAAATAGAGGTGGAAACTTTAATAAGAACATCAGAAGACCAGTGGTCCATACAGTCCAGCATTCCTTTGGGTAGTATAAAGTGGGGTGCAACCCCCCCCCCCCAGCTCTCTTCTTCTTTCCACCAAGCAGATCAAGTTGTAGCTTCCGATCTACCAAACATGGCATCAGACACCAGCTGCAGGCCTGGTCCTGTAAAGGGACCTATAGAGCATCAGTGGGGAAGGTATAAGGCTCAGTAGGCCAGCCACCTGCCATGTCCAATCTAGGCTTGCCAAATCTAATTTGGGGAAATGTCTGGAGATTTGGGAGGGGCCTGTGCCTGGCAATGTTGGTGTTTGGGGAGAAGGAGGAGAACAATGGGATGTATGTCACTGTAGACTCTGTGGTAAATCATAGAGTTTTTCCTCTGCAAAAGGCATAGAAGGTAAGAAGGCCACCTGATGATCATAGAATCATAGAACCATAGAGTTGGAAGGGGCCACACAGGCCATCTAGTCCAACCTCCTGCTCTACGCAGGATCAGCCCTAAGCATCCTAAAGCATCCAAGAAAAGTGTGCATCCAGCCTTTGCTTGAAGACTGCCAGTGATGAGGAAGACCAAGGCTCTTTTTCACTGCAGTGTGAGAAATCGTGAACGGACCTGATTCCTTGGATCAAGGATCCACAAATCAACCTGGCGCTCTGGCCTCATATCATGGACTTAGCGATTCTCAACACCCCGTATTATTGCAACCCCGGACAGGCAGCTGGACTCTGGTTTCATTGTACTATGTTGGAGAGTTTTTTGAGAAGGGGACTCCTGACAAGGGCTGGCGTCTGAGATGCAGCAAACACGCCCAGCGTTACAGCACAGCTGCAATTCCTTCTCCCAGCTGGGAACGTCTGGCCGTCCGGCTTCAGCTCCCGATGCCGCCACCGTCACCTCCGAAACTTTTCGAGAGGGGAAAGAAACGCACCACGCTCTGAGCCACGTGGGAACTTGGCTCAGCCTGTTCGGTCAGGGCGTAGATGGCCTGCGGCCACGGCTTTTATCGGCGACCGTGAGCGCGGATGCAATCCAGCCTGGGCTTTAGCGGCCGTACGTACAAAGGGTTGCTATGGAAACCGGCTCGCAATGTCCAGGACTTAAAAAAACCTGTTTTGCTCTCTCTCTCTCTCCCCCCCCCCCTTTGCTGAGTTTTCATCGTGGCTTCTCTCGATGGGTCCCGGAATAAGTGGGGCTCGTCTAGGCGAGGGGCCCGAGAAAGAGTTGGGACCTTGGTCTCTCTGTAGTCCTCTTGACTCCCCCCAAATGCACATGGATTTGCATGTCTGTGCATGTATTCCTCAGATGCGTGTGCATGCCTGTGCATATATTCGAGAGCCGGCTTGGTGTTGTAGTTCAGAGCGGCAGCCCCCAATTTGGAGAATCCTCCACATGCAGCCAGGGGAGTGACCTTGGGCCAGTTGCAGTTCTCTCAGAGCTCTCTCACCTCAAAGAAGAAGAGCTGGTTCTTATATGCTGTTTTTCTCTACCTGAAGGAGTCTCAAAGTGGCTTCCAGTCGCCTTCCCTTTCCTCTCCCCACAACAGACACCCTGTGAGGGAGGGAGGCTGAGAGAGCCCTGAGATTACTGAAGAAGAAGAAGAGTTGGTTCTTAGATGCATGTGTTGGTCTTTAGCAGAGCACTTAGAGGTGGTCGTTGGGCTGCAACGGAGTGGACTGTGCATCTTAGATGCATGGCAGGGGCTCATGGGAAAAGGACCTCTGGAGAGCTATAGTGTGGCCATCCCTGGTATTATGAAGTTATGTTTCACCATCTTGGAACCGAAACAGAGGCCTGGCACCCTGTCCCAATGTGGATCTGGACTCTAGTTCACTTTAGAGCTCCCCTGTGCCTCCTTTTCTCTAATCCCAGAGCGGCATCTGGAGAAAGCACAAATATTATCTATATTTAATAAAAATGACATTTATGTGGTAATCCACTGCTTTCTTTGGCTACTACTCAGGAAGCTGCGGTCTGGCTAGGACTGTGAAAACACCACAGTCAATCAATAAAAGCTGAAACAAATTGTGTGGGGGTGCCTGAGTCACAACTGACTTATGGCTACTCCATCAAGGAGCTTTCAAGGCTAGCAAGAAGCAGAGGTGGTTGGCCATGGCCTTCCTCTGTAGAGCCTTCCTTGGTGGCCTCTCTTTGAAGTATCAGCCTTGCTTAGCTTTCCAGCATACGCCTCTCAAGGCAAGTGAGGGGCAGAGGTGGTTGGCCCTTGCCTTCCTCTGCAGAGTCTTCCTTGGTGGTCGCCCCGACAGCCTCTCTGTTGAGATCAGGCTATACCCTGCCGCCTCCCCGCCCCAAATGAAGTGCAGATGGATAAAAAAACCAGTTGGCACACAAATGCATTATTCAGAGTGGGGAATTCAAATCAAGATGAAGGGCATTCCTGTTGCTAAGTTTCCACCCAAGTGCTTTATCAAATTCTTCTAGAATCTTCTTCTTCCATGCAACTACGGCGGCACGGTTGGTGTGGGCGAAGCACTGGAAGGCGACTGAGACTCCAACTATTTCTACATGGCTTGACAAACTAGCGGACTTAGCAAAAATGGCAAGACTCACTAACATGGTTAAGAAGAAACCACCGGAAGAATATGATGAACAGTGGAGTGATTATCTGGACTTTCTTAAGAAAGACAGTAGTAACTGTTAGGTTAGGACCAATATGCAATGGGAACTGACTAAATATTTCTTGAGATAATATTAGACTACACTAAGTATGGTATACGTGTATAGACGATGTATAGACAATGAAATAATTACTTATCAGCTGGTCTTTTTTTTTTCTCTTTACCTTTCTGTAAATGCTTTATATAATAACAAATAATAAAACTATAAAAAAAAAAGAATGAAGGGCATTCCGTGAAGATTGTTACAGGGGTAGTCAACCTGTGGTCCTCCAGATGTCCATGGACTACAATTCCCATGAGCCAAATGCCAGCAAACGCTGGCAGGGGCTCATGGGAATTGTAGTCCATGGACATCTGGAGGACCACAAGTTGACTAGCCCTGGTTTAGAAGGTATTGGTCTTTAGCAGAGCACTTAGATGTGATCATTGGAGTGCAATGGACTGAAAACTTAGATTTTTAGTATTTAGGGGGATTGCCCAATCAGACGGTATAACCGTTGTACTTGCTGGGCTGCATATTTTATATTGCTGTATGCTTCCTGCGTGTAATTCAGCCATATGATAAATAAATAAAAAGAGCAGTTAGATTCCAATCCAATAGCACCTTATTTTTTATTATATATTAAGTATTTAAAATGTTAAGCTAACCTAGCAGTACAGCGTGGAAGAGTCTTTAAGAACGGTGCTCTTTAAGCTGGAGAATTGGGCTTGATTCCCCAGTCCTCCTCTACATGCAGCCAGCTAGTGATCCTGGGCCAGTCACAGTTCCCTTAGAGCTGTTCCCACAGAGCAGTTCTCTTAGAGCTCTCTCATCCTCAGCTACCTCACAGGGTGTCTGTTGTGGGTAGAAGAAGGGAAGGCGATTGCAGGCCACTCTGAGACTCCTTTGGGCAGTAGAGAGCAGGGGGCTAGAAACCAGCTCTTCTGATTATTATATTAACAATAATAATATTTTTCCATTGCCACTCACCCAAAGGGTCTCATAGTGGTTTCCAACATTAAAACCAAACATATAAGGTAGAAATAAGGTGTTATGATTGTTATAATAGTTCTATCTGTTGCAGTGTTATGTGTAATTACCCCGTGATGTTATATATAAATCACCCAGAGCCGTATGGAAGGGTGGTATAAAAATCTAAACAAATAAATAAAACAAATAACAAATAAATGGCAAAAACCCAGAGAGCAAATATAAAATCTGAATGTTAAAATGTTAAAGTGACCTTAGAGATCAATGAGAGTTTTAATGTCTACCCCTGGTATTCCCAATCTGGAATCCGCGAGATCTCAGGAGGCGGTCCGTGGCTTCCCTCCTCTTCCCTTAAAGCAGGGGTAGTCAACCTGTGGTCCTCCAAATGTCCATGGTGAGCTCCCCCTCACTGGCAGTCTTCAAGCAAAGGTTGGATACACACTTTTCTTGGATGCTTTAGGATGCTTAGGGCTGATCCTGCGTAGAGCAGGGGGTTGGACTAGATGGCCTGTATGGCCCCTTCCAACTCTATGATTCTATGATTCTACCATTCCCATGAGCCCCTGCCAGCATTTGAGTTTTTTGGGTCATGGGCTGGGCTGTCTTCTCAGCTCCTGCCATTCCTCCTAGCCAACATGAAGCAGATCTCCTGCAGTAGTAGAAAAAGTGGGGGGAGGGAGGGAGTAAAAGGGGGGGGGGATGATAGTTGTGAGCGGTGATATCACTTCTGGGGGCATGTCACTTCTGAGGGGGCCTGGCCGGCTGACATCACTTCCAGGGGTCCTTGAAGCCTGAACAGTTATTTCGGGGGCTCCTCCACAGTCACAATGTTGAAAAAGTCTGGTCTACACTTTGAAGAGTCAAATGCCCCCTTTGTCAGACACAAGTTGTCGTGGAGGTCCTGATCTGACAAAAGGAGCTTTGACTCTTGGGGGATTTTAAGGGTTCTGTGTTTTTACCATTTTATTGTAAACCGCCGCGAGTCTTTGAGTATATAAATCAACGAATAAATATATCAATAAATCAATAGATCAATAAACCAATAAATAAGCAAGCACCTCCAAACTGTTGTTCAGCTCCACTCTGTCGCCAGCTTTGTCACACCAAGATCCTGCCTAGGTAGCCCCTGGAATTACAGCTCGTCTGTAGCCGACAGAGATCAGCTCCTCCGGAGAAAACGGCTCTGCAGCGTTATACTCCCTTGAGGTCCCTCCCCTCCCTTCCCCAAATCCCGCCCACTCCCGGCTCCACCCCCAAAGTCTCCAGATATTCCCCAACCTACATCTGGCAACCCCAGTCCTACACCTCAGGAGAAGCCCTATCCTGTGCTTTCCGCGGATAGAAACCCATGAGGGGTAATGCTCCTTTCCCCTTCAGCTTGGAGCTGCGGAGATGGGTTAAGCCACACCTGTTGAGATTTCCCCAAAAAGCAAGCCAGCCGTTCATGTGCTGGAAGGGGATGACTTAAAGGGGGTGGCTGCCTTTGTGGTCTCCACCCGTGTGACACTCGGGAAGCACCAATTAGAGCATTGTGCAGGGGGCACGCAGGGTTTTGCTGGTGCGCCTTTGCTGTTCTGATAATTGTTCTGTCCTTGGCACACCGGGCAGAAGCTGTGACTGCAAAGGGGGGGTGGGAGTCGGGGGAGAAATCCCTCCCCCAGCGCTGGATTTGGCGGCCTGTAATTATGTAATTCTCCCTCGTTATCTTTTCTAATTGTTCTCCGCACTGTTTCCTAAAACAACGAGAAGCAAAGGCAGATGGGGATGGGGGGTGGTGGAGGGAGTAGCAAAGTTGGCAGCCAGCCAGGGTGAAGGCAGTCTTTCCAGGGAGGGGGAGGGCTCCCGAAGGCCTGGGATGCCAGAAAATCTTGAATCGAGGACTCATTCAAGGCTTTGCGCGGCCTCCGTGGGGGCTTCGTCATTCACGAAGCCACATCCTCCTCCCTCCTGCCTTGCCAGCTCCCCAAGGTCTGGCTGTTTTCCTCCTCTCCCGTGCCCGGATGACGTGGATGGCGTCCCCACGGTGGGCCTTTGCCCTGGCGTCCGGGGAGCTTTCGGGACCGTCTCCCCGGTGTTGAGTTGTTTGTTTGCTTGCCAAAGGGGGTGACGGGCTCATTAGCAGTGTGTGTTTTGAAAAAATGAAAAGGGCGCCGGGAAAGGAGGAACTGGCAGGGATGTAAGTCGAGAAAATATCGAATGCCGGTAATTGACCGGTGGAGGGGCGAAGACGCAAGAGCCCCAGAGAGGGCTGCGGTTGACTTTAATTTTTTTTGTTCCCCCCTCTCTACTCATGCGCCATCTTTCTCTCCAGACGGCTGCCTGTTATTGAGCAGTGCCTGTCATTCTCTTCGTGCTCCAGAGCTTGTTGTTGTTGTCGTCATGCGTGCCAGTTTGGAGAGGGTACCGGGAGAGGGCTGAATAGCTTGGTGAATCATCCCCCTACCATGAAACAGGCAAGAAAAAAACAAAATGGAAGGGAAGGGGGATCCAGGCCACCAGAAAGTGGGAGAAGTTTCCAAATTGGGAGCCAGGGAACTGTCACTGGGTCAACAAAGGAGAAGATAACTGAAGTGATACTTCAGCTGGTCCAGAATGCAGCAGCCAGGGTCCTTACGGGAATGCCTTAGCAGGGCTGTTTGGCCAGTGCTCCAATAGCAGCACTGTCTACCCATTGAATCCCAGATCAGGTTTAAGGTCTAGGTCAGGGGTAGTCAAACTGCGGCCCTCCAGATGTCCATGGACTACAATTCCCATGAGCCCCTGCCAGCATATGCTGGCAGGGGCTCATGGGAGTTGTAGTCCATGGACATCTGGAGGGCCGCAGTTTGACTACTCTTGGTCTAGGTAATGATTGATTGATTGATTCATTCATTCATTCATATTTTTTTATTTTATAATTATATTTATAAACCGCCACTCACGGATGTCTCGCGGCGGTTTACAAGAATCGATAAAACACAATAAAATCCCCAACAATACCCTTAAAATGAAACAATATAACACCACTCTAAAACAAGATGGCAAACCATAAAAAATCATCCGTCCTTCCCCCTTCGTTCAGCATGTAGGTATATTTATATATCACCCTCCCTGAAGGCTCAGGGCGGTTTACATCCAATAAGAACAATACAAATAACTAATGGAAGCCGCTTTGAGACTCCTTCGGGTAGAGAAAAGCGGCATATAAGAACCAACTCTTCTTCTTCTTCAGTTATCTCAGGGCTCTCTCAGCCTCACCTCCCTCACAGGGTGTCTGTTGTGGGGAGAGGAAAGGGAAGGCGAATGGAAACCGCTTTGAGACTCCTTCAGGTAGAGAAAAGCGGAATATAAGAACAAACTCTTCTTCTTCTTCAGTAATCTCAGGGCTCTCTCAGCCTCACCCACCTCACAGGGTGTCTCTTGTGGGGAGAGGAAAGGGAAGGCGAATGGAAGCCGCTTTGAGACTCCTGGTCTTTGCCATCCCCTGATCCTTTTACCTGGAGATTCCGGGGACTGAGCCTGGGACCTTTTGCATGCAAAGCAGAGGTTCTACCACAAAGCCATGCCCCCCCTCTTAAGAACACATGAATCAGCTTTATATTTAATCAGAACCTTGGTCCATCAGGGTCAGTATTGTCCCCTCAGGCTGGCAGCAGCTCTTCCAGGGTCTCATGCTGACCCTTCTTTGCTGTCTAAGCGACTGCCAGCCTTTCACCCCAGAAGATGAGCAGGGGGTTGGACTAGATGGCCTGTGTGGCCCCTTCCAACTCTATGATTCTGTGGTTGTGATTCTATAACTGGGAAGCAGAGCTGTGGACACGCCCACCGGGGGCCCCTCCCCTTCCCACCCCTCCAGGCCCATCATTGGTCATTTGGGGAGGGGGATGGTGGATCAACATGACCATATAGGGTCATATCAACCAATAAGTGTTTAACAAATGTTAAAAAAATTTAAATTAATTAACTCCCACCCTTCCAGGGCTGTCACGAAACCCCGGTTGAGAAAACCTGGACGATGTGCTCAGGAATATAAGTGATGGCTGAGCCAGGCAGTTCCCCAGTAATACCGGTTTTTGTTATTATTTTCCCCCCTCCAGCTACGTGTCTGCCCATGCTTCTTCCCTGGTTCAGGTTTTAATTGCTGTCTCACGAGTGACCCCACTGCCTGGCCTCTGAACTCAAAGCTGCCCTTAATTCTGTCCTTGCTGGATTCAGGTGCATCGCTGTGTCCTTCTGAAGCAACAGAACAAAATTCAAGTCCGCTGCTTCCCTTACACTGGAGAGCTGGCTGGTTAAGGGCTGAAGCCTCTAATTCAGAGAACCTGGTTTGATTCCTCCTCCTCCTCCATATGCAGCCAGCTGGGCTATCACGGTTCTCTTGGGGCTGTTCACACAGAGCAGTTCGCTCAGAGCGATCTCAGCCCCACCTACCTCACAGGATGTCTGCTGTGGGTAGAGGGAGCGGATTTGTAAACCACTTTGGGACCCCTTTGGGTAGTGAAAAGTGAGGTATAAAAAGCAGCTCTTCTCCTTCTCTTAACCACTACGGCAAAAGCCAGCTTGGTGCAGTGGTTAATACTGGTGGCCTATAATCTGGTGAGCTGGGTTTTATACCCAACTGGGTGACCTCAGTCTAGTCACAGCCCTGATAGTACTGTACTCATATAACAGTTCTTTCAGAGCTTTCTCAGCCCTATCTACCTCACGGGTGTCTGTTGTGGGGAGAAAGGAAGGGAAGGAGATTGTAAACTGCTTTAAGGCTCCTTAGGGTAGTGAAAACCTGGGTATAAATTCAGCTCCTGCTTCTCCTGCTCCTCCTCCTTCTTATAATCATATAATCATAGAGCTGTAAGGGACCTCCAGGGTCATCTAGTCCAACCCGTGCCCTATGCAGAACACTCACAATCCTCTCACTCATCCACTGTCATCTGCCACTCCCTTAAGTTTTCACAGAATCATCATCATCATCATCATCAAAATGGCCTTAATCAAAGACCTACCATGCAGGGGTATCGCTAGAAAATTTTAAAATCTCTTGTGCATCATAAGAATAACGGCGACTGTCCCCCTAGAGACCGTTGGCAGGGGAAGTGCAGCCGAAAATCTGTCGAATAAATGCAATAAAGGATGAGAAACCGGGTCGCGTTCCCTCTCCTTGTTTGGAAAGCACTGCCTCTCGCCCGGTGCCTACCTTTCAGGGATTGAATCCCCCCTCCGCCCTTTCCCTCTACCTGCAATTACTTTGCCAAGTCTCTCCCCCCCCCATGTTTTTTATTAAACACTTTGCATCCCCCCCCCCCCCGCACATCAAGGCCTGGCTGCCGGGAACTCTCCCCCCTGCCCCCCTTGTTGTCTCTGCCTGTTTTGCACCGTTGTGTGTCTTCTGTTATTAGCCTTCCCTCCCTCGCCCCATCCTTTCTCCCTCCGCTTTCTTGCGAGAGGCATAAAATTGGCAGACTTCACGGTTCCAGAGGCAGTAATTTCTCCCTTTTCTCCGTCGCTTTTAATGGAATTGCCCTTTGTTTTGCTCCTTTCCCTTTTTTGCATTGTTTGGCTCGCCTTCCCTCACAAGCCCCGGTTTCATTTTTTCCCCCTTGAATGGTCCATTTGCTGCTCTCTGCATTCCACGGCCCAGCCAGGTTTCAAGGGATGGGGGGCAGGCTAGATCGGGATCCTTGCGGGAGATCTGGTGCCCATCCTACTGATTTGGGTTTGTCCCGGGTGCCGAATTATGTGCCTGGCTCGGCTTTGAACAGGAACAAATATAGCCCGGAGCAAACTGCAGAACTGGCTCCCTTAGTTGGAGGTTATTATTTTGTGCTTCCGTCCCCTCTTTTCTGATTTGCCAACTGTCCTGCTTGGCTTTTGTCCTCTTGGTTGTCACCGTAATGCAAAAAGAGAGAAGCAGAGAAATGGAGATGCTAGAGATTATTGTTACGTGAATTATGGATCGCACCTGTCAGCCCTTGAAGGTTCCTGTTGTGTGTGTTTTTTTTAAAAGACCAGTCCTCTAGCCAAGGGGTAGTCAACCTGTGGTCCTCCAGATGTTCATGGACTACAATTCCCATGAGCCCCTGCCAGCATTTGCTGGCAGGGGCTCATGGGAATTGTAGTCCATGAACATCTGGAGGACCACAGGTTGAGGATCCCTGCTGTAACCCATAGGTCCCCAACTTGGGCCCTGTGAGGCATCACGGTTCTCAGAATCATAGAGTTGGAAGGGACCTCCTGGGTCATCTAGTCCAACCCCCTACACTGTGCAGGACGCTCACAACCCTCTCGCTCATCCACTGTCACCTGCCACCCCCTTGAGCCTTCACAGAATCAGCCTCTCCGACAGATGGCTCTCCAGCCTCTGCTTAAAAATCTCCAAAGACGGAGAACCCACCACCTCCCGAGGAAGCCTGTTCCACTGAGGAGCCGCTCTAACTGTCAGGAACTTCTTCCGGATGTTGAGACGGAATTTCTTTTGAATTAATTCCATCCCATTGGTTCTAGTCCATCCCTCCGGGGCAAGAGAGAACAACTCTGCTCCATCCTCTACATGGCAGCCTTTCAAATACTTGCCAACAGCTTTTCTAGCACCCACCGAGCATTTTGAAGCAGTGGGTAAGGCCAGGGAGGGCTTTCGCCTGGAAAGTGTTCTGATTTATTATTGGACATTTAATTGGCTGTGCAATTCCTTGACACAACGTTGCTTTG
Source organism: Paroedura picta (assembly GCF_049243985.1). Taxonomy (NCBI): domain Eukaryota; kingdom Metazoa; phylum Chordata; class Lepidosauria; order Squamata; family Gekkonidae; genus Paroedura; species Paroedura picta. The sequence goes on along the minus strand of NC_135373.1, from coordinate 124,653,837 downwards.
GACAGCAGCTGCCACCCCAGCAGAAGGATGTGCGCTGAGTGACTGAGGTTAAGCTTGGCAGTCAGTGTGTGGCTGGCTCCACCCCCTTTGACCGCCATTTTGCAGCAGCTAAGCAGGGTCGGCCCTGGTTAGTACTTGGGTGGGAGGCCATCCGTGAAGTCCGGGGTTGCTACGCAGAGGCAGCCGATGGGCACCCATGTTGATTCATCTTTTGCGCTCTAAACCCTGCAGCGTCGCCGTGGATCAGCCGCATCTCTGAAGCGTTTCCCACCTGCCATGTCCCCCCAGAGCCCCCTAGAACCTCAGTCCCACCGTCCTGTTCTTAAAGAGGCTGCGTGCAAAGGGAGAAGGCCAGAGGGAGAGTCGGAGAGGCATCGCCCAATCCCTGGGTCCACATCGGTTCTGCCGGCAGCCGGCCGCCCTCGGCCACAATAACCCCAGTATCGGCCCACGGCGCAATTTAATGGATGAAAATGTAATGCAAATCTACCTTTTCTTTTAAAAATGCACTTGCTTCGTTTATGAATGCCTCGAATGATAGCATCGGTTAATTGAATCTGCCTTTCAACCCAGGGTTTGCCCCTGCTCCGATTCCGTATTGTCCGGCAGCTCCGTAGACAGCCGAATCCGTCTGGCCGGCCTTCTTGCTTGATGCTCCTGCGTGCTGCTAATTAGAATGCTCTGATCCAGGCCTGCGGAGGTGGACATCTTTTCAAACAAAGCCGCTGTACGGCTTCCCGTGTCACTTCCCCCCCCCCCCTGCTTTGGCTCTTTTTGATGCTCTCCTCTCTTCCTTTCTAGAGACTGATTACAAGCTGCACACGCCTCCGAAGAGGCCTAATTGCCTGCTTTTGAGCGAGATTCGAGCTAAAAAAGCGCAACTCTCTGGCCATTTTCCTGGCATAAGAACCACTGGAGTGGAATGGCAGCTGCTCAAAGGCACGGGAGAAAATGTAGGGGGAGCTTGGATGGATCAGACCAAGGGCCTGCCTACTCAAGTATTGTGTCTGACAATAGCCGGCCAGATTCTTTGGGGAAGCCAAGAAGGCTGCCTTAGGGGGTGGGGAACTCCCCTTTACTTGCGGTCTTCAAGAAATGGCTGGACAGAGCCTTCTCCTGGATGCTGGAGGCTGATCCTGCACTGAGCAGGGGGTGGGACTAGATGGCCTGCATGGCCCCTTCCCACTCTGGGATTCTAGGAGTCTAGTTGAGCAGTGGAAGGGGCTGGCCAAGGAGGTGGGGAGCTCCCCTTCTCTTGAGGTCTTCATAAATGGCTGGACAGATCCTTCTCCTGGATGCTTGAGGCTGATCCTGCATTGAGCAGGGGGTTGGGCTAGATGGCCTCTATGGCACCTTACAACTCTAAGGTTCTAAGACACAATCAGTCAACAGTGGCTAAAGAGTGTACTGGTTAAAGGGTGGCAGGCTCTAATCCGGAGAGCTGGGTTTGATTCCATGCTCCTCCACATGCAGTCAGCTGGGTGATCTTGGGCTAGTCCCAGCTCTATTAGAGGTGTTCTCACAGAACAGTTCTCACAGGGCTCTCTCAGCCTCACCTCCCTCACAGGGTGTCTGTTCTGAGGAGAGGAATGGAAAGGTGTTTGAAAGCTGGTTGAGACTCCTTCGGGTAGTGAAAAGCAAGGAATATAGCCCACTGTCCTCTGCTAATGGGGACCTGTTGCAGATGTTTCAGGGGGGAGGTTGGCGATTTCATGCTCAGGTTCAAATGCATCAAATGAAAATCAAGTTCCTGCAAAGGGTTTGCAACTTATTCCTGGGGGAGAATTTTTGCTCAGTTTAGTGGCCGTTCAGTGAAAATCAGGATAGGTTTGGAGAGGTACTCCAATGTTTCTTTGCATCACTGTGCCGTCCTAGAATCATAGAATTGGGGTGTACCTCCTGGGTCATCTAGCCCAACCCCCCTGCACTATGCAGGACACTCACAACCCTCTCGCTCACCCACTGTCCCCTGCCACCCCCTTGAACCTTCACAGGATCAGCCTCTCCGTCAGATGGCTCTCCAGCCTCTGTTTTAAAATCTCTAAAGATGGAGAACCCACCTCCTCCCGAGGAAGCCTGATCCACTGAGAAGGGACATGATAGCCCTCTTTAAATATTTGAAAGGTTGTCACAGGATGCTGTTTCCATTGGCTGCAGAGGAAAGGATGCACAGTAATGGGTTTAAACTACAAGCACAATGATATAGGCTAGATATCAGGAAAAACTTGTTCACAGTCAGAGTAGTTCAGCAGTGGAATAGGCTGCCTAAGGAGGTGGTGAGCTCCCCCTCACTGGCAGTCTTCAAGCAAAGGTTGGATACACACTTTTCTTGGATGCTTTAGGATGCTTAGGGCTGATCCTGCGTTGAGCAGGGGGTTGGACTAGATGGCCTGGATGGCCCCTTCCAACTCTGTGATTCTGTGATTCTATCCGCTCTGACTGTCAGGAACTTCTTCCAGATGTTGAGACGGAATTTCTTTTGCATTAATTTCATCCCATTGGTTCTGGTCCGTCCCTGTGGGGCAAGAGAGCACAACCCCATTCTCAGCATGGCAGCCTCTTAAATACTTGAAGATGGCTATCAGATCCCCTCTCAGTCCTTTCCTGATCCACAGCAGAGGCTTGGGAGGAGAGGAGAGAGACATGGAGGGGGGGGCATGTTCTACTTTAGAGGAATGACCGGCCAGTAATGAGGGAGCAGCAGAGCCGGGTGAAGTGGAACCGAGAGCTGTTATCGAACGCTCTTTTCATATACAAATGTATTTCGGAGAGTGTCACAGAAATAATTGGAAAACGCCAATAACCATCGACAAGGCATCGCCCAACTGACTGCGGAGGGCAGAAATGATAGTGAGGGAACCCCATAAAAGATTAGAAGCAGATTGTTAATCTCTTGCCGGGAGAATAGAGCCGTGGAGAAAGCTGCTGATTCCAGCTGGGGGAGGTGACCTTACCTTGACACTGGCTAGAATCTCTGACAGCTCCCTGCTTCTCTGGAAATGCTTCTGCTGGCCCAGAGAAAGGAAGGCAGTTTCCAGAAAGGGAGCATAAGGACCTCAGAAGAGCCCTGCTGGGTCAGACCAGGGATGGTCTATGTAGTCCAGCGTCTTGTCTCGCCCAGTGGCCAACCAGTTCCTCTGGAGGGCCAACAACAGAGCATAGAGGTTGAGGCCTTCATAAGAGCTCTTCTGGATCAGACAGTGAAGGTCCACCTAGTCCTGCCTTTTGCCTTACATAGGGGCTAGCCAGTTCCTCTGGTGGGCCAACAACAGGGCAGAGAGGCCGAGGCCTTCATAAGAACATCAGAAGACCTCTTCTGGATCGGACAGTGAGGGTCCACCTAGTCCTGCCTTTTGCCTTACATAGGCCCTCCTCTGGAGGGCCAACAACAGGGCAGAGAGGCCGAGGCCTTCATAAGAACATCAGAAGGGGCCTGCTGGATCAGACTAGCGGTCCATCCAGTCCAGCCTTCCGTCTTACACAGGGGCCAACCAGTTGCTCTGGAGGGGCAGCAACAGGGCAGGATCGAAACAGTTAGGGTCCGTCTCGGTCAGCATCTTGTCCCACCCAGGGGCCAACTAGTTGTTCTGGAGGGTCAACAACAAGGCAGAGAGGTCGAGGTCTTCAGATGGGACGTGAGGATCCCCAGAATTCAAGCTCCTCTCCAGAGTACAGGTTCCCTGGATAAAACGGCTGTTTGGAAGGGGGGACTCCATGGCATTGTACCCGTCTGAGATCCCTGTCCTCTCCTGGTTTCCATCCCTAAATCTCTAGGAGTTGCCCACCCTTGTTCTGGCAACCCTGCTTCCCATTCCTCGCCCGTGGCCAGGGGAGGAGACCGGAGGACCCCAGTCCATATAATGCAACAGGCCTGCACTGATGTCATTGCCTTTAGGAAACCCCCCAGATTCTGCTCTGAGAGAGGAAGGCCCACAGGGCCGAGAGAAGGTCCCGGTAAGAGGCTTCCCCACCGCTGCATGAAATCCGGCGTGCCTTTTTCTCATTTCCTGGCTGCTCGCACAGCCGGCATCTCTGATCAAGCCTCAGCCGGCATCTCTGATCAAGCGTCTAAACGAAGAATAAAATATTAATATCTGGCCCAAGTTTGTGTGTTTAATAATTTAGGACGTGGTCGTGGTCCTGGCCGCGGCTCTTTCTCGCCAGAGGAGGGGAGGGGAATTCGTCTGGGGGGAGCCGCGAGAGAAGGGAAGCGTGCGGTTGCCGGGAGACGGAGGGACGGGAGGGGGGGAGGAACAGGGACAGGGATCTTGCCAGGTAGTGCGGCTTCCAGGCAGGTATGGAGGAGAATGAGGCAAATTCCCTGTTGGGTCATTGGATCCCATTAGATCAGGGGTAGTCAAACTGCGGCCCTCCAGATGTCCATGGACTACAATTCCCAGGAGCCCCTGCCAGCATTCGCTGGCAGGGGCTCCTGGGAATTGTAGTCCATGGACATCTGGAGGGCCGCAGTTTGACTACGCCTGCATTAGATGTATCTTTATCGATCGACCAAATATGTATTGAAAGTTCATCACCACGTTGACATCGCCTTCCGATGTGGCAGATGGAATAAAAGCTGAACGACGGCAAAATCCCTGGCAAAATTAGGCCCCTCCCTCCAAATTAGGCCTGCCGCTTTGCTGCTAGGGGTATGAGAAAGACAAAAATCTTCCATTTCAGAATACGATTTCGGAAGCCAGGGAAGCTCTTTGTACGCCTCTTCGACCTGAATAGTTCCATTTCGTGCCACTGTTTTCCAGGTAGTGGCTTCTTTCTCCTTAGTCACATGATCCGATCCCGGCCAATCGTTGCTCATCTAGTGACGGTAGGACTGCCAAGAGTCTGATCTGATTATGCAATGAGGTCACTAATGGCAAGTGAGGGCAGTTCTGAGTCACGGCGGAGGCCGTGTGAATAGATGTATGCTTTTTATGGAGCTGTCGGAATCTGGAAGCATTTTTCAACACTGTGATCCTTTGGCTTCCTTCTTTCTCAGCTCGACTTGGAAGTCAGCTCCACCAATTTATTTATTTTGTTTTATTCCCCCCCCCCCCACAAACACATTTATAACCTCCCTCTCTCCCCCATGGGGGCCCTTCACTTCTCTCTCTTCTGTTTTATCCTGTCCAGTAGGATAGGCTGAGTTTCTGTGGCTAGCCCAGGGTCGCTTGAGAAGTTCCAGTGGCAAGGTGGGGATTCGAATCCGAGTCCCTCATCTCTTTCCTGGGATATCCGGTCAATACAGCAGGACTTGACTCAGTCATAAACACATGATCATATTTATTTATTTATTTGATTTCTATACCGCCCTTCCATATGGCTCAGGGCGGTTTACATACAACATCGCAGGGCGATACATGGAACTAATCAACATACAACACAGTCAAATGCAACAACAATCCAACAGGGATTCTATACAACACAACTTCAGTAATTCCAACAAGAACAGTACAGCAAGAACAGAAACTTAGCTGAACTCCTAGAGAGGTCAGACCCTGTTCAGGTCGTGGAGGGGATGTCTGAGGGGGGCTTGTGGTAAATAAATATAGTAAATAAATAGCCCAAGCAGTGTGGGTGTGTATACATATATTATTGTTGTTGTTGTTGGATTTATTGCCCGCCACTCCTGTACAGGCTGGCTCATGGCGGGTTACATACAAAGTTCAGAACAATAATAGAATCCCCAATTAAAACCCCCATTAAAGGTAAAGGTAAAGGTATCCCCTATGCAAGCACCGAGTCATGTCTGACCCTTGGGGTGACGCCCTCCAGCGTTTTCTTGGCAGACTCAATACGGGGTGGTTTGCCAGTGCCTTCCCCAGTCATGACCGTTTACCCCCCAGCAAGCAAGCTGGGTCCTCATTTTACCGACCTCGGAAGGATGGAAGGCTGAGTCAACCTTGAGCCGGCTACTGGGATAGTAACACTCTCTTAACAGCCCCCACCAACAGCCGGGGAGGCTAGGAGAGGGGTGTGACAACCAACCACGGTAATGGACCATCTTCTACTAGCGTTAACACTGGCCTCAACTGTAGACCTGGTGGAAGAGCTCCATTTTGCAGGCCCTGCGGAAAGCTGAGAGGTAAAGTTGCATTTATTCAAGTATATCCAGCTCCCATTCAGTTTCCGGTTGAGGATTTCCATGCTTTAGGATGGTTAGGGCTGATCCTGCGTTGAGCAGGGGGTTGGACTAGATGGCCTGTATGGCCCCTTCCAACTCTATGATTCTAGGATTCTATGAAAGGAGAGAAAGCCAATCTAAAGAGGCCTTTCCCTATCACGAATGGCCAGCTTGTCCAACATCATGTGTGTGGGAGTAGGAGGGCATTATCTCTACAGTAGACACCTGTAGAGACACTTGGAAGGCCATACAAAGAGAAGGAGAGAGAGAAGACAAAGGGAGAAAAAGAGGAGGGGTCAGAGGGCAACTCCTTGGTTAAAACAGAGACATCACATTCAAGGATAGAATGCCCCTACGGCCGTGTTTGGGAATGTGAGGTCATTGTTGACATAGGAGAAACCAGTAGAGACATCTGTCTCCATGGAAGGCCATGTGGTGAGAAGGGCAGGGGGGTGGAGAAAAAGGGTCAGAGGGCAACTCCCTGGTTAAGATAAAGAGAGGCATTCCATTCAATGAAATAACATCCCTGCACCCCTGTATGGGAGTAGGAGGGAATTTGTCTACAGGAGAAACCCTCCAGAGGAACTAGCTGGCCATTGTGTTGATGCAAGACTAGTTGGACCACTGGTCTGATCTAGCGGGGTTCCACTCATATTCTTCTGAAGGCCTCAGCCTTTATGACCTGTTGTTGTCTTTCCTAAGGACCTGGTTGGCCACTGTGTGAGACAGGAGGCTGGACTGGATGGGTCCTTGGTCTGATCCAGCAGGGCTCTTCTTGGGTTCTTTCTATTAGAAAAAAAATCCAAATTCAGCAATAAGAAGCTGTCTTTTGTGACCTGTATAAATTATGCAACATAAGCATATGTGCGTAATGTAGTCTGCAATTTTTCCATCGCTGTTTTGCATTTATTTTGCCTGCGGTTGTCGCGTAAGAAGGCCAAGGAATTCCACTGCCCCTCCCCCGTCCTCTGGAAATCGTATTTTGCTGCTCGACGTGAATTCATAAAGCCAGGTCCGCGCACTTTAAATGTGCATTTATAATCTCGAGGACTATAAATTCACGAAAAACAAAAATGATTTTTTAAAGGAACTGAAATCTCGTCCCAGGACCAGTTTGTGGTGGTTTCCTTCTAAATTGGTTCCCAACCTCCAGTTGATTACTGGAGATCTTCTGCTATTACAGCTGATCTCCAGCTGTCAGAGATTAGCTCGCCTGGAGAAAAGGGCTGCTTGGGAAGGTGGACTCTGTGGCTTTGGAGCGCCCTCTCCTCTGCCAACCCCACCCTCCTCAAACTCCACCCTCCAGATCTCCAGTTATTTTCCAACCCAGAGTTGGCAACCTTAGATGTAAGACTTCCGCACATGACCAACTATAGCTATGGTTGTGCACATGTTCCAATTCTCTGTCCAGTTTGGAAAGATGTCTGGAACATGTTAGATTGGGAAACTTCGTCCTTGTGGAACTGATGTTGTGCTGCCAGGTTTCCACTGGCTACGGGCAGGGTACAGGGTGGGTGGGCTTCTAGCTCCAGGTTGGGGAACTCCTGGTCATTTGGGGGTAGAACTTGGGGAGAACGGGGACCTCATTGGAGTACAGTGCCACCCTCCAAAGCAGGGGTGGCCAAACTGTGGATCTACATTTACCATTAGTCTCTGCCAACTGCACATTGACCTCTAAAGCATCCATTTTCTCCAGGGAATTTTGGCCATAGAGGACACAATTCTGATAAAAATATCAGAAGAGCCCTGCTGGATCAGACCAGGGGTCCATCTAGTCCAGCATCCTAAGAACATCAGAAGAGCTCTGCTGGATCAGACCAGTGGTTCATCTAGTCCAGCATCCTGAGAACATCAGAAGAGCTCTGCTGGATCAGACCAGGGGTCCATCTAGTCCAGCATCCTAAGAACATCAGAAGAGCCCTGCTGGGTCAGACCAGGGGTCCATCTAGTCCAGCATCCTAAGAACATAAGAAGAGCCCTGCTGAATCAGACCAGGGGTCCATCTAGTCCAGCATCCTAAGAACATAAGAAGAGCCCTGCTGGACCAGACCAGGGGTCCATCTAGTACAGCATCCTAAGAACATAAGAAGAGCCCTGCTGGATCAGACCAGGGGTCTGTCTAGTCCAGCATCCCAAGAACATCAGAAGAGCCCTGTTGGATCAGACCAGGGGTCCATCTAACCAGTTGAACTAGAGGGTCAACCAACATGTGGGTCGGGCAGTTCCTGGAGATTTGGGCTTGGGCAGGGCAGGGTTTGGCAAAGGGTAGGAAGGAACTCTGCAGGTTCACCCAACCATCCAATTTCTTCAGGGGAAACTTGATCTCTGTAATCTGGAGATGAGCTGAAGGCTGCAGGCTGGCATGCCAGATTACCAAAGTCTTCGCCATTCTTCCCTATAAAAGTAGAAAAGAGAATTTGAGACAGGGGAAGAGCTCTCTTGAGTCACTGCTCAAATCTTCAGGCTGGTACTAAATAAGTGACTCCTGAAAGCTTATTCCCTGCCTCAAATTGTGTTAACCTTTCATTCTTTCATTTGAATATGGTGACCCATCCCAATCTGTCCCCCATAACAGTTGATGGTTTATTTTTCCTGTTAGGTTTGCTTGATCGGAGGCCACAAATGTTTCCCACCCCCCTCTTTGGTCCCATCCAACACACACCTCTGTCTCCCCTCCTCTCCCCTCCCCTCCCCTCCCCTCCCCTCCCCTCCCCTCCCCTCCCCTCCCCTCCCCTCCCCTCCCCTCCCCTCCCCTCCCCTCCCGTTTCTCACTAAACTTTCGGTCTCCTTGGTTTTTTATTTCCATCTCCAAAGAGCCGCCAAGTTTGGGGCAGGATGGTTTTTTCCCATCGGAAGATTTAGTGTCCGCAGAAAGGGTGTGATTGATTTTGGCCAGCGACTTAATTGAAGCAAAATGAAAAGAGAACTTTCAATAAACTAAGGCATTATTCACACGGGACACAGAGGCCGGCCAGTCACAGCTGTGTGGCTTTTGCAGTCCTCTGGCTTACGGGGGGGTCAGTGTTGTTCAAAGGTTGCCTTGGAAGACGGGCTTGCCATTCTCTCCAGGTGGGGGCTGGAGATGTCCCAGATTGAGGGACAATCTCCGGACAACATAGATTGCTTGCTTATTGGTTTGTTTGCTTCAAGCGTTTATTCTGCATCTGGGGAAAATGGCCGGCTTCAAAAGGTGGACTCTAAGGCTCTTCCACTCCTCTTGGGAACAGGCCAGCTCAGTGCTAGAGCGCCGGATGGTATGCAGAAGGTACCCGGTTCAATTCCCAGATATCCAGGCTCCACCTGGACGTTAATAACCATATCAGGTAACAGCAAAATCTTTGATTTGTGCCTTTACTTGGCCTGCGTCTGGCTAGCTGGTGCCAAAATGGAAGAAGCAATGAGATGTTACCTAGAAGTGAATCATGGGTGTTCAGGATTCTCCTCTGACCAATTTCTCCCTCACTTTTTGAATCATAGAATCATAGAGTTGGGCCTCCTGGGTTATTAGTCCAACCCCCTGCACTATGCAGGTCACTCCCAACCCTCTTGCTCCTCCACTGTCACCTGCCACCCCCTTGAGCCTTCACAGAATCAGCCTCTGTTTAAAAATCTCCAAAGATGGAGAACCCACCACCTCCCGAGGAAGCCTGTTCCACTGAGGAACTGCTCTAACTGTCAGGAACTTCTTCTGGATGTTTAGATGGAATTCCCTGGAGAGCCCTTGCCAGACTGAGTAGACAATAGGGACTTTGATGGGTCAAGGGACTGATGTCATGTAAGGCAGCTTCATGCATATCTTGTTTACCTGGAGGGCTCCTCTCCAGTTTACCTGGAGGGCTCCTGCCCTGGATACCCCAGAGAAGCCCGATCCTTTCAGATGTCAGAAGCTAAGCAGGGCCAACCCTGCCTAGTATTTGGATGGGAGACCTTCAAGGCTATGGGTTGGGTGGTAGTTCCTCCAAGGAACACCAGGGGTCACGACGTGGAGGCAGGCAATGGCGGACCACCTCCGAACGCCCCTTGTGTGGCTGCCAGGCGATCCTCAGATCTGTTCATGCCGTACGATAAATAAATAAACGGAGGGCTTCTTTCACATCTAAAGCGATTAGCTGCTTAATGACTGAAATAATAAATCATCCTGATTCCAGGCTCTCCTTGAAATTCCCACGGTGTGATTTCATTTTGCGCAGGAAGTTTTAACGCTTCTCATGGTCTCCTTCCTCTCTTGATGGTTCCGCCCAGGTTTGGGGAGCGCGGAAGTTCCAGAGCTTCCGGTTTTGAAGGCTTAGGGACTTCCCAACGTTTCGGGAAACCTGTCCAAGGAGCCGTCTGGAGGTGTATTAAAATTCAGTTGCAGCCCTGTGAAAAATGTTGACGAATCGATCAATTAATCAATTACCAGCAGCTTCATTAATGGACTAAAAACGACGTTAATGGCTTGACAGACTTAATTGGAAGTGATATATTGTTTTCTCTGGCTGTGCTCATTTCTAGCTTGAATATTCAATGAGATCTTCTTGGGCTGAACGTTTCTGTGAAAAGGGTCAGGAGAGATGGGCCATTTGTGTGGGCCTTCATTCAACTCTTTTCAATCCATGGTAGTTGGGCTTGCATCTGGGGAACTGAAGTTCATGTTCTACCTTTCCTTGTCGACATAGAATCATGCAGTTGGAAGGGGCCTCCAGGGTCATCTAGTCCAGCCCCCTGAAGATTGCATACTTTGTCCCCTTTGGCTGGTCACTCATATTCCTTTGCATACTTATACCAGAGAAAAAAAGACTAAGGCATTTAACGGAAGGAAGTGAAATCAGTACATTGGAGAAGTCGGGGAGAAACACTGTGGCTTCTGGGCAAAACTCTGTGGTAGAATTTCTGGGTCAGAAAAATGAAAAGCATGCCTACTGGATGGGGGATACGCTTCTAGGTAACACTGTGTGTGAACGAGACCTTGGGGTACTTGTGGAATGTAAACTAAACATGAGCAGGCAGTGTGTTGCAGCGGTAAAAAAGGCGAATGCCATTTTGGGCTGTATCAACAGGGGCATCACATCAAAATCACAAGATGTCATAGTCCCATTGTATACGGTACTGGTTGGACCACACTTGGAGTACTGTGTGCCGTTCTGGAGGCCTCACTTCAAGAAGGACGTAGATAAAATTGAAAGGGTACAGAGCAGAGCGACGAAGATGATCTGGGGCCAAGGGACCAAGCCCTATGAAGATAGGTTGAGGGACTTGGGAATGTTCAGCCTGGAGAAAAGGAGGTTGAGAGGGGACATGATAGCCCTCTTTAAGTGTTTGAAGGGTTGTTACTTGGAGGAGGGCAGGATGCTGTTTCCATTGGCTGCAGAGGAGAGGACACGCAGTAATGGGTTTAAACTACAAGTACAACGATATAGGCTAGGTATTAGGGAAAAATTTTCACAGTCAGAGTAGTTCAGCAGTGGAATAGGCTGCCTAAGGAGGTGGTGAGCTCCCCCTCACTGGCAGTCTTCAAGCAAAGGTTGGATACACACTTTTCTTGGATGCTTTAGGATGCTCTGGGCTGATCCTGCGTTGAGCAGGGGGTTGGACTAGACCGCCTGTATGGCCCCTTCCAACTCTATGATTCTATGATTCTAATTTAGAATCATAGAGTTCATATGTATTTTCGGGAGGTCAACCGTTCAACTTAATCTTGTCTCCGGGACAGTTTAAACGTCAGCAGACAAGACAGGACGTTTCTTCAATGCTTATAGACCCATTTTTTAAATTGTGCTAAACAGGGAAATTGTCTGTACTTGACAACCTCTTGACATGCTCCCATCTTAAACACCTATAATACGATATAGAAGAACTTGGTGTGTGACCCTTTGTTTCCTTTTTGATAAGTGGCCTTTAGATACTCCTGTTGGATTGGGGCTCTTTGGCATGGGAACTCCCTTGCATAACAGAAGGAGAGTGCTCACCGTCACCTGGAGGTTTGGAACCCAAAGTTCTCCGCTGCATTTATATCCACTGAATTCCAGGACTTGGTGTATTTTTGCAAGCGGCTCACAGCCTGGTCTCCGACTGCAGAAAACTGGATTACGTGCCCTGCACCGCAGACAACCCAGAGGAAAGGAGACGCAGCGGAGGAGCATTCAATACATTTATTTAGCGGTGCCCTCTGGGTTCACCGGGAGCGCAGGTTTATCGTTGCAGGAACTTCCAGGGGAGAAGGGTCAGGAAAGAGGCGGGAGGGTTAGTACAGGCGTGAACAGTAGGCCAGGCGAGCCAATTTGTTCTGGTGGATCGATAATTTTGCTTAAGGGTTAAAAAGGCAATGTAGGCAAGAAAAAAAAAGAAGAAAAGAAAAATGCAAATTACCAAATATGAAAAGAAAGGCTAAAGAAAGAAAAAGGAAGAAAAGAAATCGGCTTCCGATTTCATCTAGGATGATGATACATCTACAACATGTGTTACACTAGGATAGTGTATGATGGAATTTAAAACCGCTCTTTTTTTCTGTACTTTCACACACACACACACACCGTCCTGAAAACCATAAAACAGGCTTTCTTAACAAGGAAGGGTTTCTCCAATGTGTGGGAGTTAATGCCTTTTTAATATATTTTTAAAATTTGTTAAACATTTATTGGGTGATATGACCATACATGATACTTTGAAAACATGCCCAATGGCCATTCATTCATGCATGCATGCACGCATGCATGAAATCTAAGAAATCTGTAACTAGCCCAGGGTCACCCAGCTGGCTGCACAGGAAGGAGGAGGAAGAAGAAGAAGAAGAAGAAGAAGAAGAAGAAGAAGAAGAAGATGAAGAAGAGTTGGTTCTTATATGCCACTTTTCCCTACCCGAAAGAGGCTCAAAGTGGCTTACAATCGCCTTCCCTTTCCTCTCCCCACAACAGACACCTTGTGAGGTGGGGGAGGCTGAGAGAGCCCTGATATTTCTGCTCGGTCAGTTTTATCAGTGTCGTGGCGAGCCCAAGGTCACCCAGCTGGCTGCATGTGGGGGAGTGCAGAATCGAACCCGGCATGCCAGATTAGAAGTCCGCACTCCTAACCACCACACCCCACTGACTCTCCAGCTGCAGTGAGGGAAGAGGACATTTGACCCAATGTGGTTCCGCATTTTGTTGTTATGTGCGAAGTCGTGTCCGACCCATCGCGACCCCATGGACAATGATCCTCCAAGCCTTCCTGTCCTCTACCATTCCCTGGAGTCCTTTTAAGCTTGCACCTACTGCTTCAGTGACTCCATCCATCCACCTCATTCTCTGTCGTCCCCTTCTTCTTTTGCCCTCGATCACTCCCAGCATTAGGCTCTTCTCCAGGGAGTCCTTCCTTCTCATGAGGTGGCCAAAGTATTTGAGTTTCATCTTCAGGATCTGGCCTTCTAAAGAGCAGTCAGGGCTGATCTCCTCTAGGACTGACCGGTTTGTTCGCCTTGCAGTCCAAGGGACTCGCAAGAGTCTTCTCCAGCACCAGAGTTCAAAAGCCTCAATTCTTTGACGCTCGGCCTTCCTTATGGTCCAACTTTCGCAGCCATACATTGCAACTGGGAATACCATAGCCTTGACTAAACGCACTTTTGTTGGTAGGGTGATGTCTCTGCTTTTTAGGATGCTGTCTAGATTTGCCATAGCTTTCCTCCCTAGGAGCAAGCGTCTTTTAATTTCTTTGCTGCAGTCCCCATCTGCAGTGATCTTGGAGCCGAGGAAAATAAAATCTGTCACTATCTCCATTTCTTCCCCATCTATTTGCCAGGAATTGAGAGGGCCGGCTGCCATGATCTTTGTTTTCTTGATGTTGAGTTTCAAGCCAACTTTTGCACTCTCCTCCTTCACCCGCATCAACAGGCTCTTTAGTTCCTCTTCACTTTCTGCCATTAGAGTGGTATCATCTGCATATCTGAGGTTGTTGATATTTCTCCCTGCAATCTTGATCCCAATTTGTGACTCCTCTAATCCCGCCTTTCTCATGATGTGCTCCGCATACAAGTTAAATAGGCAAGGCGACAGTATACAGCCTTGCCGAACTCCTTTCTCAATTTTGAACCAATCCGTGATTCCATGTTCAGTTCTCACTGTTCCTTCTTGACCTGCATATAAATTTCTCAAGAGACAAATAAGATGCTCTGGTATTCCCATCTCTTTAAGAACTTGCCACAATTTGTTGTGCTCCACACAATCAAAGGCTTCAGCATAGTCAATGAAGCAGAAGTAGATGTTCTTCTGGAACTCCCTAGCTTTTTCCATGATCCAGCGTATGTTGGCAATTTGATCTCTAGTTCCTCTACCTCTTCGAAATCCTGCCTGTACTTCTGGAAGTTCTCGGTCCACATATTGCTGGAGCCTAGCTTGTAGGATTTTGAGCATAACTTTGCTAGCATGAGAAATGAGTGCAATGGTGCGGTAGTTTGAACATTCTTTGGCATTGGTGGTTCCGCATAGCTACGCATATATTGTGCACCATGCTTGGATGCTACGTCGCCAGTTCTGGCCCGTTCCCGCGTGCGAGTTGCGCTGCTGTCGACAAGCAGGGCTTTCTGCTCGTGCCGATGCAAAATATCTCCGCCTCCCTCTCGCTGCCGTTCCATGTTCAACACCCACCGTGGTGGGTTCGAGTCCCACCGCAGGCTGCTTCCGCTGCAGGAGGACAACTGTGCCGCAGCGCCACAACTGGGAACAAGAAACAAGTCCCTATTGTTGTCTTGTTAGCTGTTGCGCTCCACGATCCCTCGTGCCCAGCAGGGAACTCCCCCCAGAAGCCTTTGGAAGTTTCCTTCCTCCCCGGCGTTCGCCACTGCAGGGATGAAGCACAACAAGCTGTTTGGCTTTAATACCTCAAAAGGATGTACCCCCCCCTCGGGTCGCTGGCGGCATAATGTAAGCAGAAATTAATCCGTCCACGCAAGCAGGACGGGTCATCTGATAGGGATGGCTGGTGTCTAATCTCCTCCGAGAAATATCTTTTTATATTAAAAAGGCATTGGTCCACGTGGCAGAGGGACCCTTACAACAGAGTTACCTTGCCTTGAAGTTGGCCCGGATTAGAACGCCTGCCGATGTATCATCAACAGCTTCTGGATGGGGAGATTATGTCCCCCCCCACCACCACTTCCCCTCCTGTTGTTAATTCAGTGAGGATTCATTTCTGTTTTATTTTCTCCCCCCCCCCACCCCCTGGAGTGCACTCTGTTTATACAGATATTATTATCTTGTGTGGTTCGACCGAGTTTTGAAATTTGGGGAGGACTCAGGCTTGATAGCAGAACGAAAGGAGGGTAGAATCATAGAATAGAATCCTAGAATCATAGAGTTGGAAGGAACCTCCTGGGTCATCTAGTCCAACCCCCTGCACTATGCAGGACACTCACAACCCTCTCGCTCACCCACTGTCACCTGCCACTCCCTTAAGCCTTCACAGAATCAACCTCTCTGTCAGATGGCTCTCCAGCCTCTGTTTAAAAATCTCCAAAGATGGAGAACCCACCACCTCCCGAGGAAGCCTGTTCCACTGAGGAACCGCTCTAACTGCCAGGAACTTCTTCCGGATGTTGAGAGGGAATTTAGAATCATAGAATCCTAGAGTGGGAAGGGACCTCAGGGGTCATCTAGTCCAACCCCCTGCACTATGCAGGACACTCATAGGGTAGATTCGCACGTGGGCCGATCACTCCCCATTCTGTGTGCATGCGTGTCTTTTCTTTGCTCTTCTGGTATCTAAAGACGGGAGCATTGAGTCCTGAAAGCTTCTACCCCAAAGTCTTGTTGGCCTCCAAGGTGCTACTGGGTATGAACTTGGGCAGATGGTGAGTGCAGGAAGGGGTGTTCCAGGGTTTGCCTCTTGTGGCCCTTCCTTTCCTTACATACCCAGGGAATTGCTATTTGCCGCTGTGGGGTGGTAGGTGAATTCCCTCCAGGCCAGGCTAGATTCTGGAGATTTTTGGTGGAGGAGTCACTAGGGTATGAAATTGGGGTCACCGTGAGTGGGCAGGTAGATGCTTCCTGCATTGCCTGGTAAATTCACCTAGACCAGCCTTTTTCAACCTTTTTACTGTTGAGGAACCCCTGAAACATTCTTCAGGCACTGAGGCATTGCAAAACCCCCAAAGTGGTACAGTCAGGCAGGCTACGGTCATATCACCTGATAAATGTTTAACAAATATAAAACATGAATTAACTCCCACCCAATTGGGAATCCCTTCCAGGGCCATCAAGAAACCCCAGGGTTTCACAAATGTCTGGTGGAGAAAGCTAGATGCTAAAAAGGTGAGGTCATCTCGTTTTGGTCACATGACCACAGGGTCACTGGAAAAGACGAGGACATGCTGTTAGCAGCCCCAAGATCCAAGGAGGAAAGGAGGGATCAAAATTATTTTTAATCAGCCAAGCAAACACTTGTGCCAAAGTATGATCTTGGTCTTGTTTAACAGCTGCCAAAAACGATGATAGTTAAGAGCTGGAAGAATTCTCGGTACCTCTTGTTAAATTTTGGCTTTGAATCGTAAAACTGTTTAAATTAATGGAACTTGTGCATCGGAGAGACAAGCAGAGAAGCCAAATCTCCCCCCTCCCCCCCATTTGCTGGATGACCCTTTATCCATTTTGGGAGGGAGACAAAATTACGTATCGATGTTTCTAATTGTGCATTGTTGTTTGAATGAATTTTGCACTGCAGAGTTTCCAAGGCACTGAATGTAGCTGAGAGAGCATGCAGAGGGGTCATTGAAAAACCCACTGTAGGTTCTTTGCCAACATCCACCTTGATGTTTGGATTGAATAACATGCAACTGTTCTGGGTTTACTTTGGTACTGAATTGATGAAGATATAAACCGAAAGATTTTCAGGTCTTCAAGTGATTCTTAAGTGTAGAGTACAAAGTTCAACACAATTTTCAACAATACAATATTCAACAAACGGGTCCCGGTGAGTTGCTCTTGTTTCGATATACTTTGTCAGTGTATAATGCAATCTCACAAATTGAGCAAAAGGGATATGCTCTAGAGCAGTGGTCCCCAACCCCCGGTCTGCGGACCAGTCCCGGTCCGTGGATCAGCCGCGGCTCCTCCTCTTCCTCCTCCCTGCCTCTCTGCTGCCAGCTCACCTTTGGTGCTCTCCGGCAGCCGCCATGGCTGGGGCTCCCCCTTGGCGTGACACTACGTAGCTGCTGCTGGCAGCGCCCCTCAGTGGGCAGCGGGAAGTCAGGGGTGCCAGCGGTAAAGCAAGTGGAGCAGGGGCTCAGGTGGCGTCGATGTTCCTCGGCAGAAGACTACCCCTCCCCAGGCCTCAGTAAAATTTTCAAGCGTTGACCAGTCCCCAGTGATAAAAAGGTTGGGGACCACTGCTTTAGAGGGAGCTGGTTAGACAGTGTACTTGATGGACCTTTGGTCTTCTCCAGCATGGCTCTTCTTCTGCTCTTAGTAGGTTGCAGCTCTAGATCCACAGGGCTTTTTTTGGAGCTACGAGTCGTCCGGCTGAGACCTTTTACGTCTGATTCCTGCAGCAGTCCTGAGTCCGCCACCCTCCGCGTTTCTTGCGCTGTGCCCCAAACAATACAAAAACCCACACAATATTCCCTCCCGCTCCGACCCTATAATCTTTCCCTTACCATCGAAGGGCTGAAATTCACCCCCGCTGTCCATTCTGCTGCAGAAATAGCATGTTTTCCCCCCTCTGAGCTCAGACAGAGCGATCCGGCCCGAGGTATCATTAAATGTTTCCAGGAGACTAATCTTAAATCGGAGCCTCCCTTTTCACGACAAAAGGCACAGAGAACAGCCAGATCGGATCAGAATCTTTTCAGCTTTTCACTCCCTTCCTCTTCAGTTTCTCGAGTGGAGAGAGAGGGCTTGTGTATCTTGGAGCTGTTTACAAGCTGGGGGAGGAAGTCCTCCTTTCAACTGTTCTTTTAGGAGAAGAAGAGCAGGCCCCGGCTTTTTGTGAGATGGAAACAAGGCGGATGGCTCTTTGGCCTTTCTGAAAAGCCATAATAGTGTGCCACTTCCCTTTTGAGCCAGAGCTCTCTGTGACGCAGGCTGGCCGTTTTTCATCCGCGTTTTAAAACATTTATTACACAGCTAAGCCATCTTCTCACTGTTCTTTCATCTCTGGTCTAATGCTGATGGCTGTTTATTCGTTCGTTCGTTCGTGGACTTGCATACTGCTGCTCCCTGCAAGCTGGTTCATGGCGGTTCACAAAAAAAATGACAATGTGCTGCACATCACATCTAAGACATAACCTAAATCAATCCCCAATAATCTTAGAAACAAGCAAGCCACGCAAAGACAAGTCTCAACGGAAAGTACAGTCATGCTGGGAAAAGGTAAAGGCAGAAGAAGTAGAAGAAGAAGAAGAAGAAGAAGAAGAAGAAGAAGAAGAAGAAGAAGAAGAAGAAGAGGAGGAGGAGGAGGAGGAGGAGGAGGAGGAGGAGGAGGAGGAGGAGGAGGAGGAGGAGGAGGAGGAGGAGGAGGAGGAGGAGGAGGAGGAGGAGAAGAAGAAGAAGAAGAAGAAGAAGAAGAAGAAGAAGAAGAAGAAGAAGAAGAAGAAGAAGAAGAAGAAGAAGAAGAAGAAGAAGAAGAAGAAGAAGAAGAAGGCGGCGGCACAACCTGCAATGGACGGACTCCATCAAGGAAGCTACAGCCCCCCCATTTGCAAGACCTGAACAAGGGTTGGATGACTGGGAGGAATCGGCAAGATCTGTCGTGTGCCTGATTCAAGAGCATGTGAAGGATATCCTACAGGGGGCATTGGGGTTGTGTCGTTAGCATATTTAAATCAGGAATTTGTAGGTCTTGTTCAAATAATCTCCTATGTTTCTCTCTCTATCTCTGAGTCTGAAGAGGAAGAGAGGGAAGAATTGGCGGGAGGGAGTCCCGAGATTTAGGCCTCAGGCCTGGTGGAAGAGCTCCATCTTACAGGCCTGGGGAGGGCATGTAAGACGGAGCTCTTCTGCCGGGCCTGGGGTTGAGGCCCTGATCTCGCTCAGAGAGTTCGGGTAGGGCCTGCAGGATGGAGCTCTTCCGCCAGTCCTGGGGTTGAGGCCCTGATTTCGCTCAGAGAGTTCGGGCAGGGCCTGCAAGATGGAGCTCTTCCGCCGGGCCTGGGGTTGAGGCCCTGATCTCTCTCAGAGAGTTCGGGCAGGGCCTGCAAGATGGAGCTCTTCCGCCAGTCCTGGGGTTGAGGCCCTGATCTCGCTCAGAGAGTTCGGGCAGGGCCTGCAAGATGGAGCTCTTCCACCAGTCCTGGGGTTGAGGCCCTGATCTCGCTTAGAGAGTTCGGCCAGGGCCTGCAAGATGGAGCTCTTCCGCCAGTCCTGGGGTTGAGGCCCTGATCTCGCTCAGAGAGTTCGGGCAGGGCCTGCAAGATGGAGCTCTTCCGCCAGTCCTGGGGTTGAGGCCCTGATCTCGCTCAGAGAGTTCGGGCAGGGCCTGCAAGATGGAGCTCTTCCGCCAGTCCTGGGGTTGAGGCCCTGATCTCGCTCAGAGAGTTCGGGCAGGGCCTGCAAGATGGAGCTCTTCCGCCAGTCCTGGGGTTGAGGCCCTGATCTCGCTCAGAGAGTTCGGGCAGGGCCTGCAAGATGGAGCTCTTCCGCCAGTCCTGGGGTTGAGGCCCTGATCTCTCTCAGAGAGTTCGGGCAGGGCCTGTAAGATGGAGCTCTTCCGCCGGGCCTGGGGTTGAGGCCCTGATCTCTCCCAGAGAGTTCGGGCAGGGCCTGTACGATGGAGCTCTTCCACTGGGCCTGGGGTTGAGGCTCTGATCTCGCTTAGAGAGTTCGGGCAGGGCCTGTACGATGGAGTTCTTCCACCGGGCCTGGGGTTGAGGCCCTGATCTCTCCCAGGGAGTTCGGGCAGGGCCTGTACGATGGAGCTCTTCCACCGGGCCTGGGGTTGAGGCTCTGATCTCGCTTAGAGAGTTCGGGCAGGGCCTGTAAGATGGAGCTCTTCCGCCGGGCCTGGGGTTGAGGCCCTGATCTCTCCCAGAGAGTTCGGGCAGGGCCTGTACGATGGAGCTCTTCCACCGGGCCTGGGGTTGAGGCTCTGATCTCGCTTAGAGAGTTCGGGCAGGGCCTGTAAGATGGAGCTCTTCCGCCGGGCCTGGGGTTGAGGCCCTGATCTCTCCCAGAGAGTTCGGGCAGGGCCTGTAAGATGGAGCTCTTCCGCTGGGCCTGGGGTTGAGTCCCTGATCTCGCTCAGAGTTCGGGCAGGGCCTGTAAGATGGAGCTCTTCCGCCGGGCCTGGGGTTGAGGCCCTGATCTCTCCCAGAGAGTTCGGGCAGGGCCTGTAAGATGGAGCTCTTCCGCCGGGCCTGGGGTTGAGGCCCTGATCTCTCCCAGAGAGTTCGGGCAGGGCCTGTAAGATGGAGCTCTTCCACCGGGCCTGGGGTTGAGGCTCTGATCTCTCTCGGGTGCTTGTTCCACCAGACAGGAGCCCGGACTGAAAAGGCCCTGGCTCCAGTTGAGGGCAGGCCTATTTCCTTAGGCCCAGGAATCCTTAGCTGGTTGACGTCACTCGACTGAGGAGCACTCTGGGGGATGCATTCAGAGAGGCAGCTCCTCCGTGATTCAGATTACACTGCAGTTATGCAAGTCACCTTGAATACCCCTGGGGGGGGGAAGGTGGGATATAAAGCAAGCCAATACAAATAAGATTTAAAATAATAATAATAATGTTTGTTTTTACACCCCTCTTTTTACTACTTCGAGTCTCAAAACGATTTACAAGCACCTTTCCCGTCCATTCCCACAACGTGCCCCTGTGAGGTACATGGGACTGAGAGAGTTCTGAGAGAACTGCTCTCTGAGAATAATTTAAAGAGAGCTGTGACTAGCCCAAGGTCACCCATCTGGCTGCATATGGAGGAGTAGTGGGGAATCAAACTGACTTTTAACCAAGGTGCTGCATAAGATTTCCCTCCCCACTTGGCCAGATAAATAGAGGAGAGGAGAAGGGTTGGAGTATAATTGAAGTCAATAACGACCGAACAGCTTTCCCCATTGCTTCCATAAACACCCTGTTTTTGTTATTTCTCATCTTCAAAATACAGGCGATGGGGATTTTGGATTCCCCCGCCCCCCGCCTCCCTGCAGCCCATTATAAAAATATAAAAACCGTACATAAGGGTTTGAAAATGTCAGGTTTCCCACTCTTCTTATGTTTGCTTAATTAATTAATTCAAACCCCAAGTACTGGAGGGATCTCCGTGGTACAGAAACGAAACATATGGCAAACACATGTATTTCGAGGGAGCTCCGGCGGGAGACTTGCGATTTTTCTGGCTGCCTTTTATGTTTGCCTAGCTGTCTTTACCTCTCTGGAGCATCCTGCCACGTCTCTCACACGTAGTAGGACGGAGAGGAGAGGCAGGAAGAAGGGGAACTCACGGGAGGGACGGCAAAATTGGATCCCAGAAGCCAGGTGAAGAACTCGGAGAGACCAACCAGCTCCTCTGGACAGCCAACAACAGGGCATAGAAGCTGAGGCCTTCCCCTACTGTTGCCTCCTGGCACTGGGTTGACTGCCCATGAATGTGAGTCACAGTGGCTCCTCCTCCTCCTCCTTTCTCCAAACCTGCAGACCCCAAAAACTCATGTTTTATTTCAGAAGAGTTGAGTACAGCTTTTCTTATAGAAGTTGCAGTACAGAGAGATTTACCATGTAAATGTCCTTCGTGAGTGGAGTCTGTTGTCCTCATTTCTGTCACTTGGAAGGCCGTATCTAGTGTAGACATGCTTGAGAGCCAGTTTGGTGTCATGGTTAGGAGTGCGGACTTCTAATCTGGCATGCCGGGTTCGATTCTGCGCTCCCCCACATGCAACCAGCTGGGTGACCTTGGGCTCGCCACGGCGCTGATAAAACTGTTCTGACCGGGCAGTGATATCAGGGCTCTCTCAGCCTCACCCACCCCACAGGGTGTCTGTTGTGGGGAGAGGAATGGGAAGGCGACTGTAAGCCGCTTTGAGCCTCCTTCGGGTAGGGAAAAGCGGCATATAAGAACCAACTCTTCTTCTTATTCTTATTCTTGACAAAGGTAAATGCATCCAAAAGCTATTCATGGCCTGATAGTTCTCCTCTAGGAGGAGATGACACTTAAGAGACTGCAGTCTGCAGAACTTCTGAGAGACAAGAAGGAAAAGAGTTGGTTCTTATACCCTGCTTTTCACTGCACAAGGAGTTTCAAAGCAGCTTGCAGTTGCCTTCTTCTCTCCACAACAGGCACCCTGTGAGGTAGGTAAGGCTGAGAGAGCTCTAAGAGAACTGCTCTTTGAGAACAGCTCTAACAGGATAATTCACCCAGCTGGCTGTACCTGGAGCATGCAGAGGAGCAGAGAAGCAAACCTGGTGCTCCTGACTAGAATCTTCAGCTCTTCACCACTACACCAGCTGGCTCTCAACCACACAGGGACCTAGTCAAACATCCAGGGACATGAAGCTTCCTTATACTGAATGAGACCTCCCGTCAAGGTCAGTATTGTCTGCTCAGATTGGCAGCTGCTATCGATCCATCCATGTTTGTTTTTATAACCCTCCCTTCCCTCAGTGGCTCAGGGCTGGTAGCCTAAAGGTTGAGCCGCAAAAACCTTTTGGCTTAGAATGCAAATATTTACCATCATTAGATGCTCATAATAAAAGTCAAAAATATTGATATAATCTCAGTCATAGATGTCGTGTAATACAGCAAATGCAGAATCAACAACACATGGAAGAGCTTAACGCGTGCCAATGTACTTTGATTGAGCTGGGCGATACCGAGAACAGTGGTTTTTGAACAATATTTCACCATGTGGACTCCATGTTGGAGTTCCTTACATGCAATGCATATCAGTTGGAACATCACTTTCTAGATTTTTTAACCATCTAGCAAAAATAGTTATATTTTTATACTGTACAAGTGCATTTAAACTTATGAGTCTGGGTTTTGTTCCCTATATTTTCCATGTGTCATGGTTGATTTTGAGTTCTCTGAGGAGAAACTGTAGAGAGAAGAAATGAGGAAAAAATTGTTCTCAGTCAGAGTAGTTGAGCGGTGGAATTTGTCGTTGAAGTAGGTGGTGAGATCTCCCTCGTTGGCAGCCTTTAAATGGTGGCTGGAAAGATACTTGTCCTGGATGCTTTTTTGGCTGATCCTACACAGAATCACAACCACAGAATCATAGAGTTGGAAGGGGCCACACAGGCCATCTAGTCCAACCCCCTGCTCAACGCAGGATCAGCCCTAAGCTATAGATTCTATAGAATCACAGAATCATAGTTGGAAAGGGCCACACAGGCCATCTAGTCCAACCCCCTGCTCAACGCAGGATCAGCCCAAAGCATCCTAAAGCACTGAACTGTGGGTTGGACTAGATGGCCTTTATTGTCCCTTCCAACTCTAGGGCTCTGTGGTTCTAAGAGAGTTTTCAATTGTCAGCTAATTCACACGCTGTCCGGTCAACTAGGGCAGGCATTTGGGCAGAGAGAAATTGGGTTTGTCAGGTGTTTTCTCCCAAATAGAAGCCAAATTGGTGGGAGAATCCTTCTAAGGAAGAGACGAAGGACCTTGTGTAGTTAGTTTCCTAGGAGTGTATCTCCTAGGACAGGGGTAGTCAACCTGTGGTCCTCCAGATGTTCATGGACTACAATTCCCACGAGCCCCTGCCAGCAAATGCTGGCAGGGGCTCATGGGAATTGCAGTCCATGAACATCTGGAGGACCACAGGTTGACTACCCCTGCCCTAGGATACATGTGTGTGAGAGGTAGAATTCTAGTCAATTCAGAAGGCAGTGGACTCCTTCATCCAGGAAGCTAGAAATTGTGGGGAACCACCAATGTTCTAAGATAAAGGAAAGACTAACATGTTTTGGGTATAAACATAGTGGCAAAAACTCTCAGATAAAAAGAATTAATTAACATCTGAAAGATAAGCCTGTGAACATCTACAAAGCCTGTAATTAAGAACTGGAAACTAAAAATTAACTGATTTGTAAAGTGATTCCTCAAGTCCAAGAATTCTTTCCTTTGTGTAAATAAAAGATTTACTTTGTCTGTTTGGAAAAAAAAAAACCTCAGTGCCATTCTGACAATGGGGTTGTTAAGGAAAGAGATCCAACAGTGACTGGGTGGGACAGTGAGCTTCATTTTGGAGGGAAAATTTACTTCAGTGTAGGGGAGTGTGTTGAAGGGTATTCATCAGAGGGACCCAGGAGCTATTGGAAAGCCCTTGTATCTGGAATAAAATTGAAGAAATAAATATCTGGCAATAGCCAGAGAACTGGCCCAACTTCCAAAATTTCTTCCGGGGAAGTCCCATGAGCCATGTGTTGCAGTAGTTTGGTCTGGTTGTAACAAATGCAGAGGAAACTGAGTGACAGAAAATTGGTTCCAGAAAGGATTTATTGGTCATGTGCAATTATTATACAACTGAGGATACTTTTTCAAGTATTTAAAAGGGTGCCATATCGAGGATGGAGCAGAATTGTTCTCTCTTGCCCTGGAGGGATGGACCAGAATTGATGGGATGAAATTAATTCAAAGGAAATTCCATCTAAACATCCGGAAGGAGTGCCTGACAGTTAGAGCGGTTTCTCGGTGGATCAGGCTTCCTCAGGAGGTGGTGGGTTCTCCATCTTTGGAGATTTTTAAACAGAGGCTGGAGAGCCATCTGACGGAGAGGCTGATTCTGTGAAGGTTCAAGGGGGTGGCAGGTGACAGTGGATGAACGATCAGGTTGTGAGTGTCCTGCATACTGCAGAGGGTTGGACTAGATGACCCAGGAGGTCCCTTCCAACTCTAGGATTCTATGATTCTATGAGGAAGTCCAACAGCGAAACTAGTTCTGACCAAGGATACTAGTCTTGGTTGTGTTTGATAATTTCTCTTAATGATATGGAAGACAAGAAACTTTTCTTCTTGCTTGGCTTAAGATTGACCTCCAGTTGAAATACAAGACTATATTATGACAGTTGAATTCTTTGGAAACGCAGGATATATTGAGCCGCATGGTTTCCTTCTTGTTTGTGCTTATCCTCCCGTATGTATAAAAACCATATATAAGAGCCAGTTTAGTGTAGTGGTTAGGAGTGCGGACTGCTAATCTGGCATGCCAGGTTCGATTCTGCGCTCCCCCACATGCAACCAGCTGGGTGACCTTGGGCTCGCCACGGCACTGATAAAGCTGTTCTGACCGAGCAGAAATATCAGGGCTCTCTCAGCCTCACCCACCTCACAGGGTGTCTGTTGTGGGGAGAGGAAAGGGAAGGCGACTGTAAGCCGCTTTGAGACTCCTTCTGGTACAGAAAAGCAGCATAGAAGAACTAACTCTTCTTCTTCTATAAGCATGGTATAAAAAAGCAGCAGACTCATATCTGAAGAACCTCTTCCACATGTAGCCAGCTAGGTGACCTTGGGCCAGTCCCAGTTCTCCCAGAGCTCTACCAGCCCCACCTAGCTCTCAGGGTAGCCGTTGTGGGAGAGCAAGGGAAAGGCATTAGTAGATTGCTTTGGGACTCTTTCAAGTCATGAAAAGAAAAGAAAAAAACAGCTTGTTTTCTCTTCTTCTTCCTCCAGCGCTGGACTTCTTAACTGGAGCCTGGAAACCTATTTCTTTCCCTCTTGCTTTCCCAGGAGTTGTGGCTCAGGGGGACAACATCTGTTTGCCATGGAGAAGGCCCCAGGTTCAATCTCCAACATCTCCAGTCAAAAGGACCAGGCAGCAGGTTATATAAAAGACCTTCAGCCCGAGACCTTGGAAAACTGCTGCCAGTCTGACTAAATCCTGACCCCTGATTCCGTTTCAGGCAGCATCATGTATGTTCACGCACACAAGTTCTGTGCATTGCAGTTTTGCGTGTAGGGCGCTGGGCGGAGGTGCATGGCCACACACAACATCTACAATTCTCTCCATTGCTGTCCATGGGTGGACTTACGGGCTTTGGTTAACCTAGTTGGTTACTTGAGAGTCGCTGGGACTTGGTGGGGTAGCCTCTGGATGACCTGGAAACAAGCGGCCGCCACAGATATCGGGTAAATCAATGCTCGGGGGAGCATCGCATGGACACTGCCTGCTCCCTCCCTCCCTGAGACTTCGGGTCGCCATGCGTCAACACAGAATTGGACCCTAAAGCATTGCCATGAAAACTGATTAAACCATGCCCTGACAGCTGCTGCTTTTTTCTCAGCAGCAAATTTGGGAGAAAGGGAGGGGGCACGACACACATGCTCATATGAGTTGAGCTGTGAGAGCCCCAAATTCTCCGTGTTCCTGGAGAAATCAAGGAGAGAGCTCCCCCCCACTCCTGTCAGTGCCCACAGCTCCCCCCTCCCGGATCAGCCGCCCTGTCCAAATCCTCCGTCAATTATTCATGGCAATTAATTATTCATTAACATTGCCCTAGCTAATTGTTCTGTATTTATTTGTCAAACCAGGTGGTAGGGCTGGGTGCCTCCTCCTCCTCCTCCTGCCCTCTCTGGTTATGACCCGCCGGTCAACCCAGCCATGCCATCTCCCTGGGGGAAAGCACAGGAGATGAAAAGACGCCGAGCAGCTGCAGCCGAGCCCTGTGGCGGTCACCACAATGAACAGGCAACGAAACCCCCCCCCCCGGCCTCCTTGGGGTGCGGAGACGATGCCAGCCCAGGCTGTTTAGCCTGCTTTCTTACGTGTGTCGACCCCTTGAATGGGGGCAGTTGGCACGAGCCTCTGCCTTGGCGTGTTTCTGTTGGCAGGGAAGTTAACACTGCAACGCTGCCCGCTCCGATGAGAGAGGAGAATCCTAGAGGCCATCTAGTCCCACCCCCTGCTCAGTGCAGGATCAGCCTCAAGCATCCAGTAGAAGGATCTGTCCAGCTGCTGCTTGGAGACCGCCAGTGAGGGGGAGCTCCCCCACTTCCTTAGGTAGCCTGTTTCACTGATGAACTAGACTCCTAGAATCTTAGAGTGGGAAGGGACCATAGAATCATAGAATCATAGAATCCTAGAATCCTAGAGTGGGAAGGGGGCATACAGGCCATCTAGTCCCATTCCCTCCTCAATGTAGGATCAGCATCAAGCATCCAGGATAAATCTTTGTCCAGCTGCTTTTCTCTACCCAAAGGAGTCTCAAAGCGGCTCACGTTCACCTTCCCTTTCCTCTCCCCACAACAGACGCCCTGTGAGGGAAGTGGGGCTGAGAGACCTCTCAGAGAACAGCTCCATCAGGACTGTGACTAGATCAGGGTCACCCAGCTGGATGCTTGTGGGGGAACGTGGAATCAAACCGGGCGCACCAGATTAGAGGCCCACATTCCTAACCGCTACACCAAGCTGGCTCTCAGTGATTACTCCCCCCCCTCCCCCAAGAATCGATCTTCAGCACAAGAAGGAGAAAGTTGTCCTAGGAGTAGCCATCTGGAGAGAAACAAGGAATGAGACTTCACAGGAGAGAGAAGAGGAGAAGACCCTAAAAGGAGGCAGCAGGAAGTTAAGGGGGGTTGTGGCTGAATGCAGCAAAAAAAAAAAAATCCGTTTGAGGCTGAAAATATCTTCTAAATGTCGAAGTTTTTGTCTCAAGAACGGTCTCATGGTGCCTTCCATAAGGAGAGATTCAGATGAGTTGGTCTGAAGAAGCACAATAAAATCAGAGTGCAGTGGCACCTTTAAGACCAACAGAGATTTATTCAGGCCGTGAGCTTTGCTGGTCTTAAAGGTGCTACTGGACTCTGATTTTATTGGCCTCATGGTTAGTTATCCAAAGTCTGCTTTAGAAAACATAATATTTGGAGTATGTGCACCTAAGGCGCCATAAGCAAATGAAACAGAACAACAACAACAGCAAAAAACAACGGGGAGGACTTGAATTGACTTCTGCTCCTGTCGATTTATGAAATAGACTTCCTCTGTATTTTTGTATTTGACTGTGTCTCTGCTTCCCCCATCACGTGCTCCATCGAAGGGAGCAGAGGCGCAGGAGAAGATAAAAATGCTGAAGAAGATTTTATTTCAAAAATCAATATGATCAGAAGTCGCTTCAAGGCTTTCCTATTCTTTCTTTCTTTCTTTTTTTTTTTGAGTCCCGTCGCAATTGCTTAAATTGCTTTAGGCACACATTCTCCGAATTTTATGGCGGCTAAAGCAGACTTTGACATTCTATTTGGATAAACAACCTAGAGGCTTTTCTTCTGACAAAAAGTTGATTAATCTTGTTTGCGTGCTCTGTTCCTCCCCCACCCTTTGGCTGTTTTTTTGGTTTGTAGTCTCCAAGTGGTGACTGGAGTCCTCTTGGCATTACAGCTTGTCTCCAGGCTACAGAAATCTGTTTGCTTGGAGCAAATGGCTGCTGTGGATCTTGAACTCTGGTGCATTATATCCCGCTGAGGTCTGTCTCCTCCCTAAATCCTGCAGTCCCCAGGTGGCATCTCCAGGTATTTCCCGAGTCTGAATTGGGAACCCTGTGACTGAAACAGAAGAATCAGAGGGGCTACCTGTCTATTCAATGGGCTAAGGCTGGATGCTAGTTTCCAGGTAACACAGGTCTCTTCTTCAAGTATTCAAAGTGGAAAAAAGTGGAAAAAATTCTAAAAATGAAAACTCTATATGAAATAAAGTTAGATGTGCGTTCCCGTTGGGTCAAAAGTAGAGAAAGCGTACCAAGTCTGGGACCAACATTTTCAGGTTGTAGGCTTCTGGGCGTCATAGCTCTCTTCATCAGAAAGTATGTTTGAGCCATGACTCTGAAAAACATGTTTTGCTGTGTAAGCAGGGAATCTCATTGTAGCAATCCTACATTTTACCCGGCTCTGAGTCTTTACACCGACCATACTGGGACAGATGAAGCAAAGGCTTGACCATTTTCATGTCTTTACAGATGGAAAACTCATGCTCTGGACATAAGGATGCCAGCCTCCAGGTGGGAGATGGGGATCCCCTTCAATTACAGCTCATGTCTAGGTGGCAGAGATCAGTTTCTCTGGAGAAAATTGCTGCTTTGGAGGGGGGAATCCATATGAGTATACAACTCTGAGGTCCTGCCCCAAATCCCACCTTCACCCGAAAGTCTTCAGGTATTTTCCAGTTCACAGCTGGACATCTTGTTCATCTCCAAGGACATTTTGTTCGTCTTCTTGCTCTTTTCCTGTAGACTAACACAGTGACCAACCCCAATAAAAGCCAAATACTCTTTAGAGAACCAGTGTGGTGTCATGGTTAAGAGCAGGGGTCAACCCGGTTTGATTCCCTGCTCCTCCTCCACATGAAGCCAGCTGGGTCACTGTTCTATTTGAGCTGTTCTTCCAGGGCAGTTCTGTCAGGGCTCTCTCAGTCCCATCTACCTCGCAGAGGGTCTGTTGTGGGGAGGGAAGGCGATTGATTGTTAGCCGCTTTCAGACTCTTTTGTGTACTGAAAAGTGGGGTATCCAAATCTGCTCTTCTGATTTGGAGAACTGGGGATAGATCCCCACTCCTCCTCCACATGCAGCCAGCTGGGTGACCTTAGGCTAGTCACAGTCCTGTTAGAGCTGTTCTCACAGAGCAGTCTCGCCCAGAGTTCTCTCAGCCCCACCTTCCTCCCAGGGCATCTGTTGTGGGGAGAGGAAGGGATCGGTAGCCACTGTGAGACTCCATGCAGTAGTCGAAAGCAGAGTATAAAAACCCAACTCTTCTTCGTTCTCTTTAAGACGAATAGAACTAATGCAGGGGGAAATTGGGGCCAGGTGGTTTGTAAATTCAATTAGCAACGAAGTTCCTGTATAGATCTTCCAGCTGTTTGTTTTAATGCTTTATTTATATGGGCACACAGGGGAGCTTGGGGTTACATTTCCATGGCCCAGAGCCAGAGCACCTGTTTTGAATGCAGAAGGCTCTGGGTTCGGTTTCAGGCCCCTGCAGTTAAGAGATCTCCGGGCCCCTGCAGTTAAGAGATCTCTGGGCCCCTGCAGTTAAGAGATCTCCGGTAACTTTCCTCAGAGAGCTACAGCTGGTCAGAGGACACCCTCCTGGGCCAGATGAACCGCAGGGTTGACCTCCTCCATATTCTGACACGGGGTTAAAAATTCACTTGGCGAGTCACAACATATCCTCATGCTAAGGAGAAGGCTGGCCAACTAGCCAGAGGTCTTGTAAGGATGACCAAGACAGCCTGGGTGAACGGCTCACTTGGAGCACATCGGGTTGGCAACTCTGGATTTGGAAATTTCTCGAGAGTTGAGGGTTGAGCCCGAAGACAGTGAAGTTCTGAGATGGAAGCAACCTCATAGAATCATAGAAACATAGAGTTGGAAGGGGCCATACAGGCCATCTAGTCCAACCCCCTGCTCAATGCAGGATCAGCCCTAAGCATCCTAAAGCATCCAAGAAAAGTGTGTATCCAACCTTTGCTTGAAGACTGCCAGTGAGGGGGAGCTCACCACCTCCTTAGGCAGCCCATTCCACTGCTGAACTACTCTGACTTTGAAAAACTTTTTCCTGATATCTAGCCTATATCGTTGTACTTGAAGTTTAAACCCAGTGTCCTCTCCTCTGCAGCCAACAGAAACAGTTGAGTGTACCAAGCCCTATGAAGATAGGTTGAGGGACTTGGGAATGTTCAGCCTGGAGAAAAAGAGGTTGAGAGGGGACATGATAGCCCTCTTTAAGTATTTGAAAGGTTGTCACTTGGAGGAGGGCAGGATGCTGTTTCTGTTGGCTGCAGAGGAGAGGACACGCAGTAATGGGTTTAAACTTCAAGTACAACGATATAGGCTAGATATCAGGAAAAATTGTTCACAGTCAGAGTAGTTCAGCAGTGGAATAGGCTGCCTAAGGAAGTGGTGAGCTCCCTCTCACTGGCAGTCTTCAAGCAAAGGCTGGATGCACACTTTTCTTGGATGCTTTAGGATGCTTAGGGCTGATCCTGCACTGAGCAGGGGGTTGGACTAGATGGCCTGTATGGCCCCTTCCAACTCTATGATTCTATGATTCTATTGCCATAAGGGTCACCCTCCTGAGCCGCCGTGTTCTCCAGGGGAACAGATCTCTGTATTCTGGAGGCACAATTGCAGGAGACCTCCAACCCCCACCCGGAGGACCTACCAAGCTGGCAAGTCCTTTGCTGTCATTGTACCCATCCAGAGTTTGGCAACCAAAGAAGCGCACCAAATGCATTTGCTGAGAGAAGCTGGGCTGAGTGGTACAGAAGGGAGAATTTAATTGATGGCAGGTATGAGTTGGACTTGTAGTTGTGGTCAAAATCACTTAAACCTCCTGTTGGTACTTTCTGGGGTTCTTTTTTTTGGGGGGGGGTGTTAAAGCAGAAGATTTGCGACCTCACTTGAGACACTTGCTTACAAGGAGTTAAGACTGTCTGGCCAGGCTGGGCAACCAGCAAGACGATTTGAGGTGGGACATGGTGGGCACGGGAGGTGACGTCACGATGGTGATGCTAGTGCTAGGGAAACTGGATGTGACAGCACCAGCTCTAGGAATTGCTGGAAACTCTATGAAAATACTCTGTACTGTATGTGAGACCGGGTAGCTGGGAACTCTAGGAACTGCTGGAAACTCTATGAAAATACTCTGTACTCTACGTGAGACCGGGTAGCTGGGGACTCTAGGAACTGCTGGAAACTCTATGATGATACTTGTACTGGATGTGACAGCAGCAATTGTAGGAACTGCTGGAAACTCTATAATAATACTCTGTATGTATGTGAGAGCAGGTAACTGGAAACTCTAGGAACGGTTGGAAACTCTGTGATAGTGCTCTGAACTGGCTGATACATGGTTAACTTGAGCCCTGCCTGTACATGGCATCACAGAGTTGCAAACGGACATAGAGGCCATCTAGTCCCAACCCCTGCTCAATGCAGGATCAGCCTCAAGCATCCCGGTCCAACCACTGCTTGAGGTTGGCCAGCGAGGGGGAGCTCAGCTCACCTCCTCCCTCAGCAGCCGAACTACTCTTACCGGACCCCCTCCCCATATCCCGCCAGCGTCTTTCCACCCATGATTTAAACTTGTTATGGATTTTGCAGCAGACAACCTTCAATCATGTGCCACAGTCAGAATGTGGGTCACGTGTCCTTCGATGGCTCCTAATCCGAAACAAGATGCTGTCTAGATTGTGTCCTGGATTTATGTGAACACTAGCCCTGCTTGCCTGCAGACGAATCTGCCAAAGGCGGGGAGATTCTCGGGGGGTTTCTAAGGAGGAGCTATGGAACGCGTTGGCTGGAAAGATGGCACTGCCAACCGAGCAGAGCCAGGCCATGGGGGTTCGGTCATGGTCTCCAGGGTCCAGCATATTGTGTGTGTGTGTGTGTTGGGGTGTGTGTGAGTAGGCGAAGACGGAGATGTTGCCAATGAGTCTTGGACTCCAGGGGGGTCCCTGGCCTTCCCCGTGAATCACAGAGCTTACCTCATCGACATTTCCAGCGTGTTTTATGGATCTTCCGATGGAAAATGACTCTTGTAAGTGCAGGGGATGATTACTTTATTGCCCGGTGCGTTCGCTTAAGCAAGCTGAATGGCTCTCCTTAGGCCTTTGCATTATGACGGGGATTATCGGGTTTAGATGGCCCAGGATATGGGAGGAGTGCCACAGGGGGCGGCGTGCAGGTTGACCCCAGCTTTCAAGGGGTTTCCAAGGGCATTTGCGTTTTGTGTGTGTGTGTGTGTGTGTGGAGAGCCAGCTTGGTGTAGTGGTTCGGACTTCTGATCGTAGCTCACAAATTCGGGGTGACATTAACAGAGTTCACAAGCTCCAGGTAAAATGTACAGAGCAGACCGACTGGTTCGCAGTCCGTTTCAAAAGAACCTCCTTCATTAGCTTATGATTAATTGCTATTTTTCTTAGGCAGAGCTCTTTGAAGCCACAGTCTTCTAGGCAGCCACTCCCTTGCTTGCTGCTTTTAACTTCATGCCGAGCAGCCAGCCCAGCCATGCAAAGGCTCATCCACATTGCTGATCTGGAGCCGGTGCTGGGCTGCCAGCCTGGCACTGCACTTTCTGTTTTACAGCTCCCTCCTTGCCTTCCTCCTACGCAGTTCCTGCGGGGAGGTGACAGGGGAGGGGAACTGGCCGGCAGGTGGCCGTTTCCAACTCAGAGCTAGGGGCTTTTTTATTTGCATAGTACTGGGACCTGGGCTGATTCTGCACTTACTTTCTTTTTCCGTTGTGGATCCTGCTGAATTCTGATTGATTTGAACTCGGGTCTTCCTCTATCCCCCACCCCCAATTGAAACAGAAAGTGTTCTAAACTTGATTGGGGAAGCTCAGAGCGGTGAGGGGTGCCAAGCACAGCAGGAGTTTCTTTCTTTCTTTCTTTCTTTCTTTCTTTCTTTCTTTCTTTCTTTCTTTCTTTCTTTCTTTCTTTCTTTCTTTCTTTCTTTCTTTCTTTCTTTCTTTCTTTCTTTCTTTCTTTGAGACAGCAGAGGAGGGGAAATAAATCCAAGAGGCAAATCCATGCCTAGAGAAGTTAGGGCTTCTGGAACGCAGTCACTTTAAGGGAAGCCTTGCAACTGGGAACCAGGAAGTCTTTGAACTGACGCCCTGGCCAATCAGGAAGGACTACTTTGCTCTGAGGCACAGAGAAGGAAGTTAATTCGCATAAAGCAGAGATCTGCAAATTTACTGATGCCGATTTTTGAAATATCGAGGCTTATATTCACTCCAGGATATTGCGGGGGAAAGTTAGGGTCACCACAAATCAATCATGCATGTTGCAGAGAGAAAATATAAAGTACCCAAAATCATAATGGCAATCGAATTCAGTGTAGACTGCAGGGATTTAGTTGATCTGGGAGTGGGTACAAAGCCCCGTGCAGACTACACCCTGGATGTAGATCTATGTCTGTTGCCTCAGAGACTGCCTCCACCTGCAAGGTCTGTCACTGGCTGTGGGTTTGGGTCAGGTCTGCAGGATGCCTGTTCCTCAGAGAAGTCACCTACCTCACTGGGCTCTGCTGGAGATCGCCGGTCCACCATAGGAAGCTTGAGAGAGCCCCCCTCCCCTTTTGCCTGCAGTGTTCGTAACATTTCCTGTCCCCGCGGTGCGATTTCAAGCACTTGTTCTCTACGAGAGGCTGGAGAAGCTTCCCTGTTTCTTGATCACGTGCCCTGCCTCCCATGGCAGCTG
Organism: Paroedura picta; assembly: GCF_049243985.1. Classification (NCBI taxonomy): domain Eukaryota; kingdom Metazoa; phylum Chordata; class Lepidosauria; order Squamata; family Gekkonidae; genus Paroedura; species Paroedura picta. The sequence continues at coordinate 124,619,663 of NC_135373.1, read as the reverse complement.
TGCTCCAAAGCAGAACATTTGGTGAAATGATTGATCATTTTTTAAAAAGGCATTTAATGTTGTTTTCAATTAAACATGTAATGAGGCTGGCTGCATCTTTGAGTTCTACAGTGCTGGGGATAGAGGGGCACGTTTGAACTTCTGGAGAGGGCTGATGAAGGGCCTGGAAGGGGTGGGAGGGGGAGGGACCCTGGGTGGGCATGTACACAGCTATGCGGACCAACCATATTCTGCACGATCTGCCACTTCTGGGGTTTCTGGAAGCTTGAATAATTTTTCAGGGGTTTCTCGGTGGTAAAAAGATTGAGGAAGGGTGCTCTTCATAATAACAAATGATATCATTCTTTTAGGAAGGCTGGTCTTCCACCCTCTTGTCATAGTCAAACAGGTTCTTGGGAACCCTATTGTCCTGAATTGTGCATCTCCCTGGGTGGAGAGGTCATTAGCAGGTCAGCCAGTCCTTCCTACAGATTCTCAACTACATTGTCCAGTCTGCATTCTTGGCTGACATCCTGTTTATGTCACTTTGGGCCCAGCAGTGCATTGCTTTATGATATTTTTAATTATATTTATGAAAGTGCCCACTGTTTTTCTGTCTATGGACTGCCCTCAATGAGAGGAAGGGTCTGACTGCTCACACGGGAGTTTATAAGCCAGCCCTCTCAGCATTCTTCCATCTCATATGAAGAAGAAGAACTGATTTTTATACCCCACTTTCCACTACCCTAGGATGTCTCTAAGTTGATTACAAACACCTTTCCCTTCCTCTCCCCACACCAGACACCCTGTGAGATCAGTGGGGCTGAGAGAGCTCTGAGAGAACTGCTCAGTGAGAACAAGGCAGCTGTGACTAGCCCAAGGTCACTCAGCTGGTTGCATGTGGAAGAGTGGGGGGAATCAAACCCTGTTCTTCAAATTAGAGTCTGTCCTTCTTAACCACCACACCATTCTGGCTTCACTGCACCATGCCGGCTACCAAATTTGTCTGGTCTTGTAAACTATGCCTTAGTCACTGGCCGCTCCCACATTTTGGGGGAGTGACTCGTGAGATTTTATGCATTGTTCACAGACGTGATCTTCTGTCAATCAGTTCCATTCGGAAAGCTCAGCTTCTCAGATATTACGAGAGAGGGTGGGAGGAAGGCGTCGCTCCGCCGTCCCCTTTTCTTTGCACCATTCAGAATTTCTTTTTTAAAAAACCCGAACACCTCTGCCAGCACGCCTTCCTTCAGCCGTCTCTCTCCCTGCACGGAGTTGGATCGTTGCTGGATCTGGGAGAAGGCCGGACAGAAATGCGGAGAAGCGCCGGTGCCCCGGGGGTTGGCATCCGTCCTGGAGCGCCAGAGCTAATTCCATCTGTTAAACGCTTGTGCAAACACAGGCGGGATGAAATGAAGAACTGTCTTTTTCCTGGGCACCAGGGCTGAAAGGAAGAATGGAGGCTTGTTGCAGAGGGAAGCCCAGCTGCTCCTCTCCTCTCCTCGTCAGAGGCCCGCCATGAACAGTCTTGCCCTTCGGGTTGTGTTGAATGCCACCAGTCCCAAAAGCAGAACAAGACTGCTGCAGTGGGGTTCATGCCAGGGAAAAGGAGGGCATTTGTTTTTGCGCACCCGACAGAGAGAGAGAGACAGGGTGGTGTGGTTGTTAGCCATGCTGGTCTGGTACACGGGAGACCGGAGGCTACTCTGCACCCATTGGATAGCGCGCTTTCTCTGCATTAGAGATTTCCCTGGTTTGCACAGGAAAATACCACGGTAAAAGCACATTGGAAGTGCATTGTCCAGCGGGTGCCGGATGGATTTAGATTCCCCCTTCTGCCCAGGAAGCTTTGCTGGGTGACGTTCTCAGCTAGAAAGTACCTCACAGGGTGCAAGGATAAAACAGAGGGTGGGGAGGATGACAGAAGGGCTTGGCCCCCCACAGGACAGAAAGGCAGAGATTCAAATGAATTGAATCAGACTTGATGGCCCTGCAAAGGTTTCTTGAATGGGTAGAGATTAGGTAATATTTTATATATTTTTACAAAATTGTTTAAGCCTTTATCAGGTGATATGACCATATATGTCGACTTGCCCGCCCCCCCCCCAAATGGCCAATGATGGGAGGTGGAAAGGGGAGGCGCCTTGGGTGGGCGTATCCTCAGCAATAGTCCTGATAGAGCTGTTCACACAGTTCAGTTCTCTGTGAGCTCGCTCAGCCTCACCTACCTCACAGGGTGCCTGTTGAAGGGAGAGGAAGGGAAAGGTGTGCATAAGGTGGGACATCTTCAGGTAGTTGAAAGTGGGGTTTAAAAAAACCTTAGGAGCCTTCGGAGGTGGGTGATAACCTCACCTGCAGATCCTACATTTAACTCGACATTCAGGGAGGGTGACTCTCCGGATTGACCTCCAAGACTCCAGCTGCGCCAGATGTCCAGGTGTCCATCCAGGTGGCACAGGGTGGCATGGAAATAATGCAGCTGGAACCAGGACAGATGGCAAAAGAACAGACATGGCATTCTGGAGCAGCCGCACTGCACCCCTGTACATCATCCACGGCTCAGCCGTGTTATCTGAACAAGACCCAGCCTCCCCCCCCCCCCACAGAGCGGTGGCATTGTGGCTGTCTGTGAACACCGCCTTGGGGTAGAACTGGGCTCTCAGGCAGGCCTCCCTCCCCCCCCCATCCTCCTTTCCTTCCAAGGGGGCGCTCATCTGTTTGCATTTGCGAGCCTCGGCATTGCGGGTATATTTGGACAGATCCGGGGACACACTAATTAGGAATTAAAGGTCCTTAAATTAAAAAATTTCCAGTACGAGTCTTGCACATAAGAGGGTTTGCGGGAGAGCAGGAGGTTGGGGGGAGGAGGGCACGGGGAAACTGCTCTTAATTCACTGTCTTTTCAAATCTGCACGCCACATTAAAACAAACCCAGAGAAAAAACAACAACCTCTGCGAGTCTTTGATCTAGGGCAAGGCAGTAATTCCGGGCACAAACAGAAAGGGGCTAATAACCGGCTAACTGGAATCCTTTGCGAGGGAAACAGTAAAGGACCAGGGTGGAGAGAGCAGGCTGGGATTTCACCCGAGAAATCACGTTTTTTGAGACTCTCGCTGTCCTTTAAAAAAAAATCTTCTGGCCTCATCTGTTTATCTGGGAAGTGCATCTCCTGCCCGTTAGTCACCCATCAGCTCCTCTCCGGCCCGTTCCGCACAGGCCGTCTCTCGGCAATCGGGGCCGCTCGTTAGATGCAGGAGATGGAAATAACTCTGACCTTGTGCGGGAGAGAGATATTAGATATGACTGGTCGGATTTTGACCCGGAATCCATGTGGAAAGGGAACTGGAAAGCAAGCAGTGACACTGTTGTTAGGGTTGCAAGCAGAAATCAGTAGCTCCATCAATTCGAGTTTTTCAGAGAATCCTACACCGGGGGCCGTGGCGCTGAGATTTAAGGGCAGGGAGAAGGGAAAGCGAGGCACGGAATGTGATTTTTCCTCCTAACAAGGAATGGAGCTGGTGTGTGTGTCTGTGTTTGTGTCTGTGTAAATGGGAGGGAACGTGGCATGGTATAGCTTGATTGCGTCAGATCTCAGAAACTAGGCAGGGTCAGCCTAATTTAGGCTTGGATGGGAGACCTCCAAGGACAACTGCAGAGAAAGGCAATGGCCAATTACCTCTACTTCTCACTTGCCTTGAAAGCCCCTTGCTGGGGTCGCCATGAGAAAGCTAAGCAAGGTCAGTACTTGGATGAGAGACCACCAAGGATGGCTCTGCGGAGGAAGACAGTGGCCAACCATCTCTGCTGTTCGCTTGCCTCAAAAGCCCCTCGTTGAGGTTGCCATGAGAAAGCTAAGCAAGGATGGGAGACCACCAAGGAAGGCTCTGCAGAGCCAATCACCTCTACTTCTTGCTTACCTTGAAAGCCCCTCATTGGGTTCGCCATGAGAAAGCTAAGCAAAGTCAGTACTTGGATGAGAGACCCCCAAAGGAAGGCTCTGCAGAGGAAGACAATGATCAACCACCTCTGCTTCTCCCTTGCCTTGAAAGCCCCTTGCTGGGGGAAGCTGAGCAGGGTCTGTACTTGGAAGGGAAACCACCAAGGAAGCCTCTGCAGAGGAAGGCCATGGCCAACCCCCTCTGCTTCTCCCTTGCCTTGAAAGCCCCTTGCTGGGGTGGCCATAAGGATTGCATGAGAGATCACCAAGGATGGCTCTGTGGAGGAAGACAGTGGCCAACCTTCTCTGCTGTTCGCTTGCCTCAAAAGCCCCTCGTTGAGGTTGCCATAAGAAAGCTAAGCAAGGATGGGAGGCCACCAAGGAAGGCTCTGCAGAGCCAATCACCTTTACTTCTTGGTTACCTTGAAAGCCCCTCATTGGGTTCGCCATGAGAAAGCTAAGCAAAGTCAGTACTTGGATGAGAGACCCCCAAGGAAGGCTCTGCAGAGGAAGACAATGATCAACCACCTCTGCTTCTCCCTTGCCTTGAAGGCCCCTTGCTGGGGTGGCCATAAGGATTGCATGAGAGACCCCCAAGGAAGGCTCTGCAGAGGAAGGCAATGACCAACTATCTCTGCTTCTCCCTTGCCTTGAAAGCCCCTTGCTGGGGTTGCCTTGAGCCAGTTGAGCCCCAACGGTTACAGAGGTGGACAGCTATGCTAGGTCAGAACAGTCCTCTCTTCCGGTGGTCAACAACCACAACGAGCCTTTAATAGCATATAAAAGTACAATATAAGAAGGGAAAGGGCCAGAGGATCCACTGCTAGAGAAAACAAAGGCAAAGATCATGCTTTAGAGTAAGACATAATACATTCACGATTTCTCATGGCAAGACGTAAAAACTTTGCAACTGGTTGAATTATATCAGGGTTCTGGGATGTCAAAAGTAACTGAGCCTTACACGCTGGTCATCTGGAGGTCCCCAGAAGGTCAACAACCCAGACATGGATGTAGGTCCACGTTTCTCCCTTACCTGCTGCGTGACGTTGTCTGTTCTTCTGTGACTGCCCCCAAGTCCCGTTCAGGAGGTATCTGGTGACAATCCGGAGCACAGAGCGAGGGCTTAATTGCGTTGGGTTCAGCTGTCTATTTTCCATCAGCCGAGCCGTCCATCCATCTCCCCTCCCCGCCTTGTCACCAGCCCCGTCTGTGGCCCGTGTCCATTTGTCATCTCTTCTCGGGGTCCGTCCGTCATAGACCTGTGCCTCCGGTTTGGTTTATTACCAGGCGGGGGCCCTTTGCTGGCTGCTCATCAGTAGAAATGAATCCATCTTGCCCTGTTGGTTTAGCACAGAGGTAGTCAAACTGCGGCCCTCCAGATGTCCATGGGCTACAATTCCCAGGAGCCCCTGCCAGCGAATGCTGGCAGGGGCTCCTGGGAATTGTAGTCCATGGACATCTGGAGGGCCGCAGTTTGACTACCCCTGGTTTAGCACCTTCTTCAAGTGCCTGAGACCCAGAGCTGAGGGGAGGGGAGGGTTTTGTGGGTCTGAACCCCAGCTGCCTCAGTCTAGAACCCTGCATTTCCCTTTGGCCCCTCCCCAGTGTGAATTGGAACCACGACCCTGTATTTTATTTGTATGCATTTTTCTTTCTGCATGCATGCAGAATTGCCTCCATAGCATGCACAAGCCAATAAAGGTGATTTATGGATTAAAGAAATCTGCACTGTACAGACACACTGTACTGCTGGGGCTGTTCCAGTCCTTTTTGTTCTCTGATCCTCATCGCTCACCCGTTTTCCTTCTTTTATGCTTCTCCTTCCTTCCTTGACTCCCTCCTCCCCACAATTTGAGAGCGTGTGGAGTACATAACCCATAGGATATCGCAAGGCTTCCTCACAAGATCTCGGCAGCCATTTTTCGGTTGCCTAGGCAACCACGGGCGGGTTTTCTAGGTTGCCTAGGCAATCCACGATGGCTGTCGAGATCTCCAGAAGTAGATTTGTATGAGTTCAACCCCAAGTATTTTATTTCTGTTTCCCCACTGTTTTTCGTGAACCATGTGGTTTTTCTTGTTGGGCAGAATTTAAATATGCACCAAGCTGTTTAAGAGAATAACATACTTGCACTTAGAAGGGAAGGAACGTTGTATGGGAAGAGAGGAGAAAGATGGTCCTGTCTAACTGTCCAACTGTAATTCATGATTCATTCTGTGTCTTGTGGAGGAGGCAAGCAGGGAGGAAGTGTGCTCCAAGGAGCAGGAAGACTTCAGCTGAGCAAATCACAACGTAAGCGGAGATTATTTGAAAAAAAATCAGGAAGTTCCAAACCTAACTATCCTAAATGTGCATTTTTTCAGATGTCCCCTATAGGATATTCTTTATTGGACCCTGGAGAGCCACAGTTTGGCCACCCCTTTATAGAATCATGCACACTGCAGATCTTGCATGTTTCTGCCATTTTGTCCCCTGCAAGTCCTGATGTCCCCACAGATTTGTAGAAACCTCTTCCTAATCTGCCACATTGTGCATTATCATAGAATCATAGAATCATAGAGTTGGAAGGGGCCATACAGGCCATGTAGTCCAACCCCCTGCTCAACGCAGGATCAGCCCAAAGCACCCTAAAGCATCCAAGAAAAGTGTGTATCCAACCTTTGCTTGAAGACTGCCAGTGAGGGGGAGCTCACCACCTCCTTAGGCAGCCTATTCCACTGCTGAACTACTCTGACTGTGTCCTCCAACCGTCCGCCGACCCATTGCTCCAGAGAAAATGACTGCTTTGGAAAATGGAGTCTGTGGCATTATATGCTGCTCTGGCCCCTCCCCTCCCTACTCCCTGCCCACTCCAGGCTCCGCCCACAAACCCTCCGGAATTCCCAAGCCCCTACCTAGAATCCTAGAATCATAGAGTTGGAAGGGGCCATGCAGGCCATCTAGTCCAACCCCCTGCTCAACGCAGGATCAGCCCTAAGCATCCTAAAGCATACCTACATGTTTATGATTCGTAGCTAGAAGGGAACATTTGGAGTTGAGGGAACGTTCCCGTGTTTGTCATTCCGCGTTTTGATTGAGCCGTTTCAAAGCCAGACAGAATTTGCATTTGGAGTTTGTCACGGGGAGCCTGAATGCTTTGGCGTTGCTGGCGTTTCAAAGGGGACATTTTCTGAGCTGTCAACCAACAAATACCAATTACTATTGCATGCTATTTATCAAAGGGTACATTGGGGGGGGGAGGAACTACCCTTTGCGTGCCTGTAAACCTGATCGTAATTACCAATGCGTCTAAATGAACATTTTCAAATGTGGCTTTCGAACAGCTGGCACCCCCTGATCTTTCGGGAACTGTACGTTCTTTGCAAATTGATCAGGACTCCGGGATACGGACGAGTCTTCCAATTTGGTTTCAGTCTGTCATCCATCTACGCTTGCCGCGCTGCTCCCTTTTTCCTTGTGGTTAGTTTGCAAGGTGGGGATTTGTTCATTTGTTCATTTTCACCTGTGGTTTTTCCCTATGCTGGGCTTGCGGAATTCGATAGAAATTAGAGTCTGGCGAACTGGAAGGGAAGAGTACCATGGGTGGGTGTGACATGCAGTTTAGTCACTTCAAACTTCTAGTGACCCTATGAATGAATGTCCTGTCATAGAGTCATAGAGTTGGAAGGGATCTGCAGGGTTATCTAGGCTAAACCCTTGTATAATGCAGGAAATGTACGAATACCTGCCCACCCACAGTGACCCCAATATCATGAACAGATGATGCCCCCCTCCCAAAACCCCAGAATCCCGGGCCAGTCTAGCCTCGAAGAAAGTCACCTCCTGATCCAGTTATTCCCTAACCCATAGCTGGTGGGACGGGGGTGGTGGAACCAAATGGTATAGTACATCTTGATTTTAACAAGGCCTTTAATGATGATTGATGATTGATAATTGATGATTGATGATTGATTATTAATACCTAATACCTAATAATTAATAATTTCATTTTTATAGCCTGCCCTTCCTGGTTGGCTCAGGGTGGACTATCAGGTCCCCTATTATATTATTTCAAGAAGGTGAGTCAAAATTGGCATTGCACACTGCTGAGGTCTCCGTCCTCCTCAGCCTCTCTGCTCACTAAGCTCCACCCCCCGAATCCCCAGGAATTTTCCAGCCCAGAGTTGGCAACCCTAGTCCTCCCCCTGATGGTCCCATGGGGTGATGGCGAGATCCAGGAGAAGGGCACTTGCGGCCACGTGGTGTCCCAGGATCCCTTGCGGCCTGCCGGGTTGCCATGGCGAACGTACGGCGCTTTCTTGACAGGCCTCAAAGCCTTCCGTGAAGGTTTGGAACTGGTCCCTGAGCTACCCAGTCGTGTCAAATGCTAAGTGGCACGAGATGCCAGCGAGCAAATGCCGCCAAATGTCAACTGTCAGAGCTCAAACATTGAAACAAATCGCGCGGGGTGTCAAAACACAGAGGCGGAGAGGTCCCCGGCCTGCGGTTTCTCCGGATCTTTAGAATAAGGGCAGCAGAGAGGAGCTTGTTCTCTCTCGCCAGGAATCTTCTCCGTTGAGATTGTAAGAAGAGGCCTTATTTGAAGGAGGAAGAAGAGCTGGTTCTTCTGTGCCGCTTTTCCCTGCCCGAAGGAGTCTCAAAATGGCTTACAGTCACCTTCCCTTTCCTCTCCCCACAACAGACACCCTGTGAGGGAAGGGAGGCTGAGAGAGCCCTGAAGTTACTGAAGAAGAAGAAGAAGAAGAAGAAGAAGAAGAAGAAGAAGAAGAAGAGTTGGTTCTTACATGCCGCTTTTCTCTATCTGAAGGAGTCTCAAAGCAGCTTATAGTCGCCTTCCCTTTCCTCTCCCCACAACAGACCTCCTGTGAGGTGGATGAGGCTGAGAGAGCCCTGAGATTACTGGAGAAGAAGAAGAGTTGGTTCTTAGATGCCACTTTTCTCTACTCAAAGGAGTCTCAAAGTGGCTTACAGTTGTCTTCCCTTTCCTCTCCCCACAACAGACACCCTGTGAGGGAGGTGAGGCTGAGAGAGCCCTGAGATTACTGAAGAAGAAGACTTGGTTCTTATATGCCGCTTTTCTCTACCCGAAGGAGTCTCAAAGCGGCTTACATTCTCCTTCCCTTTCCTCTCCCCACAACAGACACCCTGTGAGGGAGGTGAGGCTGAGAGAGTCCAGATATTACTGAAGAAGAAGAAGAAGAAGAAGAAGAAGAAGAAGAAGAAGAAGAGGAAGAAGAGGAAGAAGAGGAAGAGGAAGAAGACGAGGAAGAAGAAGAAGAAGAAGAAGAAGAAGAAGAAGAAGAAGAAGAAGAAGAAGAGTTGGTTCTTAGATCCCGCTTTTCTCTACCCCTCTCAGTCATCTCCTCTCCAGGCTAAACAGACCAAGTTCCCCCAACTTTTCCTCCTACGTCTTCTTCAATTATGGTGCCCAAAACTGAACACAGTACCAGACTGGAGCCAGGACCGAAAAAGCCCTGGCTTTGATTGGGTACCCATATGATTTCTTTAGGGCCGAGGGCTCTAATGCGATGTTGATCACTGGACCTTAGTACCTTTTGGGGGATGCAGTAGAAGCTCCTTCCCCTCCGTTCCCACTAAAGCCTTCTTGCCTTTTCAGATCCCACCATCTCCATGTCATGCCCCCCTCCCCAAATCTCTGGGAAGATCCGAACCCAGAGCTGGCACCCACACTGACGGGCCCTGCTCGTGAGTCCCGGCATGACTGTGGGGGCCGCTGTTGCCTTCCCACCCTGTTCTCTCATCTTCCGCTAGCAAGGTGAATTCCTGCCTCCACCGCTGCATCAGAGATGCCGTTCCCACCCCTGATCTCGGCTCCGTCTATTAATCTAGGCAACCGAGCCTTGCTCTGTGCCACAAAATGCTGCCAGCTATTTCTCTGAAAAGAAAAGCCGTCCACCGGGGGATGAATTCCTTCCCCGCTTTGAGGCCTGCTGACTTTATCCCAAGTCCAATAAAAATTACCATATCTGAGCTGAGGTGGGAAATAAAATCGGTGAATCGCCGATCCCCAGTAGGCCTGACACTGTATTAATTTTGAGAGCGTAAGCAAAAGAGTTCGGCGTTTGCTTGGTGCGGAAACCGCAGGCTTGGGAAGAATGGCGGAGAAGCTGCGGGTGTGTGTGTGTGTGTGGGGGAATCAGGGAGCTACAGCTGGACCCTTTGTTTCTTGGGTGCAGGGATGTGGGACAGCGGACCTTGCTAGCCCTGCCAAAAACTAGGAGTTGGTGGCATGCCCAGGACAGTTAGTCTGCACGGTTGGTCTGCATCGTATGGTTCTGACCCCCAGCACTGAACATCATCTCCTCACTGCCTGGGAATCGTTTTCCTTCCCTCTTGCTTTCCCTTAATTGTTGCCAAGAGGCTGTGGCTCAGGGGCAGAACATCTGCGTGCCATGCAGAAGGTCCCAGGTTCAATCTCTGGTGTTGCCAGTCAAAAGGACCAGGCAGTAGGCAACCTCAGGGGAAGGCCTTGGCCTCTATGCCCTGTTGCTGACCCTCCAGGCTCCAGAGGAACTAGTTGGCCTCTGTGTGAGACAGGAGAATGGACTAGATGGACCCCTGGTCTGACGCAGCAGGGCTCTTCTGATGTTCTTAGGATGCTGGACTAGATGGACCCCTGGTCTGATCCAGCAGGGCTCTTCTGATGTTCTGAGGATGCTGGACTAGATGGACCCCTGGTCTGACGCAGCAGGGCTCTTCTGATGTTCTTAGGATGCTGGACTAGATGGACCCCTGGTCTGATCCAGCAGGGCTCTTACGATGTTCTTAGGATGCTGGACTAGATGGACCCCTGGTCTGATCCAGCAGGGCTCTTCTTAGAATCGTGCACTAGATGGACTGTAGGGCTCTTCTAGCGTCCTTATGAAGGCCTCATTTTCCATGTCCTGTTGTTGGCCCTCCAGAGGAACTATCAGGCCCCTGTGTGAGACAGGAGGCTGGACTGGATGGGCTGGAATCTCACCTTGCCACGCCCACTTTCTAAAAATCTTTTACAGGCCCCAGTGGGATCATGGTGCCCATGTTGGCCTCATTTTCTTAGGCTTCAGAGGTCTACATTGCTCCCCATTTACACAGTTGAATCATAGAATCATAGAGTTGGAAGGGGCCATCCAGGCCATCTAGTCCAACCCCCTGCTCAACACAGGATCAGCCCTAAGCATCCTAAAGCATAAAAGAAAAGTATGTATCCAACCTTTGCTTGAAGACTGCCAGTGAGGGGGAGCTCACCACCTCCTTAGGCAGCCTATTCCACTGCTGAACTACTCTAACTGTGAAAATATTTTTCCTGATATCTAACCTATATCGTTGTACTTGTAGTTTAAACCCATTACTGCGTGTCCTCTCCTCTGCAGCCAATGGGAACAGCATCCTGCCCTCTTCCAAATGACAACCTTTCAAATACTTAAAGAGGGCTATCATGCCCCCTCTCAACCTCCTTTTCTCCAGGCTGAACATTCCCAAGTCCCTCAACCTATCTTCATAGGGCTTGGTCCCTTGGCCCCAGATCATCCTCGTCGCTCTCCTCTGTACCCTTTCAATTTTATCTACGTCCTTCTTGAAGTGAGGCCTCCAGAACTGCACACAGTACTCCAGGTGTGGTCTGACCAGTGCCGTATACAACGGGACTATGACATCTTGTGATTTTGATGTGATGCCTCTGTTGATACAGCCCAAAATGGCATTTGCCTTTTTTACCGCTGCATCACACTGCCTGCTCATGTTTAGTTTACAATCCACAAGTACCCCAAGGTCTCGTTCACACAGTGTTACCTAGAAGCGTATCCCCCATCCAGTAGGCATGTTTTTCATTTTTCTGACCCAGATGCAGAACTTTACACTTATCTTTATTAAATGGCATCTTGTTCTCATTTTCTCATTTTCCCATTGTGGCCGGGGTCAGCATGGAACTCTGGGACTCTTTCACATTGGGATTTCACAGCTCTGAGACTGGGGGTCTCTGTCGATGCAGGCCCCAGGAAAGAAATTATATGACAGAACGAGAAGCCAAAAATGGGTACAAAAAAAAATAGAATGTCATTTTCGAATTACTTCTGTTCAGCCCGGATTCTTGTCTGTCTGCCAGCGTGGAGTTTGTAAGGGGGGAAGGGGAGAGAGAACGTTTTTCACATGTTTGGTTTATCCAAAAATATGCATTTCCCCGTAGGCCAAATTTACATTTTGTGAATACGGACTTATCAGATTTAGAGGACTTGTCAACATCCATCCATCTTTTTTTATTATTTACATTTTTATTGCAGTGTTTGCATTAAAAAGCAATTATTGTGGCCAGACAAACACATGTGCATGTCACGCCGTGTGTGTTTTTACACTCCTCACATCCATTTCCCAGTGACTTTAATTACGGGGCTCCGGTGGGTGGCTGGGTCTGGCGACAGTTTAGACACTCTGAACCTTCGCCACTTTTGTCCTGCGACAAAAGATGAAAAACAGGAGGAAAAAGAAGCACACTCCGGTCTTGCCCATGCATGAAGAACATGCTTTGTAGATGACCCATCCTAAATTTTTGATATTATGAGCACCACCTAGATGTGGCAGACATCTCTGGGTTGGTGCCATGGTTGAGAGTGGCAGCTTCTAATCTGGCAAGCCAGTTTGATTCCCCGCTCCTCCACATGCAGCCAGCTGGGTCACCTTGGGCTTGTCACAGTCCTGTTAGAGCAGTTCTCACAGAGCTGTTCTGTCAGGGATCTCTCAGCCCCACCTCCCTCACAGGGTGCCTGTTTTGGGGAGAGGAAAGGGAAGGTGATTGGAAGGCGCGTTGAGCCTCCTTCGGGTAGAGAAAAGCGGCATATAATAACCAATTCTTCTTCTTCTTCTTCTTCTTCTTCTTCTTCTTCTTCTTCTTCTTCTTCTGTAAACTCAGGACTCTCTCAAGCCCACCTCCCTCAGAGGGTGCCTGTTGTAGGGAGAGGAAGGGAAGGCGATTGGAAGCCGCCTTGTGACTCCTTTGTGTAGAGAAAAGCTAGGTATAAAATCACCTTCTTGTCTGTGGGGACACGTCACTGTTTTAAGAAGCAAGTTCCTAGTACCTTTGTAGCAATGGGAGGGGGGACTTCTCAGGAGCAGGAAGGAGGCCCAGCTGATGTTGTAGCATGCTGACATCACTTCCTGGAAGTGGTGTCAACCCGCAACAATGGCAGGGTGACACTCTGGGATTTGGTGTAAACTCTGTTAAATTTTGCTTCTACCATAGAGTTTTTGCCTAAATACCAGAGGGTCGCCCTGGTGTCGCCAACGTGATGACATAATTTCTGGGTCATGTTGGAAGTGACATAGACATGTACAGCCAGTCCCAGTTCTCTCAGAGTTCTCTCAGCCCCACCTACTTCACTGGGTAGGGGAGAGGAAGGGAAGGCGATTGTAAGCAGTTTTGAGAACGCCTTTGAGCAGTGAAAAGCGGAGTATGAAAACCAGCTCTTCTTCTTGCTGCTGCAATATCCACTGGGCCATGCTCTTTCTGAGCAAGTCCCTTCACTGGCCAGCTGATTCGTAGTGGGGTGATGGGTTCAGGGGGGCATACCGCTGCCTCCACTGAGGAGTCTGGCAATCCTAGTTCCTAACCAGAGGCACCGTAAACCTGTGCCGCATGGGGCCCTGTTCTGATTGGGAGCCCCACAGCTAAGGGGCAGAGGGGATCTTGCCTACAATCATAAAATCCTAGAGTTGGAAGGGACCTCATGGGTCATCTAGTCCAACCCCCTGCACTATGCAGGACACTCACAACCGTATCACTCCTCCACTGTCACCTGCCACCCCCTTGAACCTTCATAGAATCATCCTCTCTGTCAGATGGCTATCTTTTTAAAAATCTCCAAAGATGGAGAACCCACCACCTCCCGAGGAAGCCTGTTCCACTGAGAAACCACTCTAACTGTCAGGAACTTCTCCTGGATGTTGAGACGGAATTTAGAATCATAGAATCACAGAGTTGGAAGGGACCTCCTGGGTCATCTAGTCCAACCCCCTGCACTATGCAGAACACTTCAGCTTTACACTGTTTTCCCTTCCCCCAAATGGGTAAACATGCAGGAGAAGAAGCTGTGGATGGAAAGTCCGCTGTACCCTTTGCTAAAGGGAAATCTAGTGTTGCCACTAGATGGTGGGCCTGGGGGAAAACCTATTCTGACATGGCTCCCCCCACTTTGGGCTTCCAGAAACTGGGGGGGGGGAGGGAATCCCCTCCATAAACAGCCACGTTTACGGTGATCTTCCCTCACTAATTGGCCTCCTCCTGACACACACTGGGACCAGGAAAAGCATCCAGAATTCTGACGTCACCTGGAAGTGGAGTCTTTGGTTGGGGCAGTGCTCTGCTTATGGGCAAAACTCTATGATAAATTGGCTTCACCACCATAGAATTTCCCCAGGAGCCAGAGCACCACCCCCCTGACGTCCCCGATGGGCAGAACTCACTTCTGTGTAGCATCAGCATGTTGGATGCTCTTCCGGGTTGGGACCCTGCACTAGGGGTGCTGGGGTGGCCTCCATGCTGCTGGGGACTCCCGGAAAACTTCGCCTGCTGCCATCGTGGACGCAACAACTGACAGCCCTTTCCTTTGTTTACAAAAACTCCCAAGTGGTTGAGATTCTGGGATGCTGGGCAAGGCTTTCTGTCCCCACGATTCTTTCTCAGAAAAATCCGCCCCATCATTCCCCCCTCCCCAGGTATCCTTCCAAAAACCCATTTTGAGGTGCCACTCAACCCTCTATACCAGGGGTAGTCAACCTGTGGTCCTCCAGATGTCCATGGACTACAATTCCCATGAGCCCCTGCCAGCAAATGCTGGCAGGGGCTCGTGGGGATTGTAGTCCATGGACATCTGGAGGACCACAGGTTGACTACCCCTGCTCTATACCACGTTGGCGAGCCTCAGCTGGCCGCTGGGCAAGTTGCGATGGCTCCTGGCGCTCGGCTCTGTTCATTAAGGATCACGGATCACTGCGGGTGAGCGTCTGCCGCTCTTAGGTCTGTCTGGGCTCCCTTCCAAGGCTGCTAAAAAGCCAAGCTGCTTGTCCGGAGAAATCAGCGTATCGCTTTTTAAAGAGATCCCTCTTGCTTAATCTCCCTTCGTTGAGATGCCGTCGCTTCTCAGAGCTGCTCTGCGTTTGGCAGCTGCAGTCACGCCGTCTGCTGAATCCCGAGGCGAGAGAAGAGAGCAGATCTGAAATTCGTACCATGGTCACTGGGGAAGTTTAGATATCCGTAGAGGGTGTAGGGTCTGGGACCCCTGACCTGGGTGACCTCGATTAGCTTTATCTCATCAGATGAATATCCGGCTGGGAGACCACCACGCGTCCTGGATTGCTATGCAGAGGCCGGGAATGGCAAAGGCCCTCTGAATGTCTGTTTCTTTAGCCTGGATGGCCCAGGCTAGTCTGATCTTGGCAGATCTCAGAAGCTAAGCAGGATTAGAGCTGGTTAGTTCTTGGATGGGAGACCCCCAAGGGAATCCAGGGACGCTATGCAGAGGGAGGCAAGAGCAAACCACCTATGAGTAAATGAAATTCGGTAGGGACAAATGTAAAGTTCATCCCACTGGTTCTGATCCATCCTTCCGGGGCAAGAGAGAACAACTCTGCTCCATCCTCCATATGGCACCCTTTTAAATGCTTGAAGATGGTTATCAGATCCCCTCTCAGTCGCCTCCTCTCCAGGCTAAACAGACCAAGCTCCCTCAACCTTTCTTCATACACCTTGGTCTCCAAACCCCTCACCATCTTTGCTGCCCTCCTCTGGACATGTTCTAGTTTGTCAACTGGGGTGCCCAAAACTGAACACAGGACTCCAAGTGAGGCTGAACCAGAGCAGAGTAAAGGGGTACCATCACCTCCCGTGATCTGGACACGACACTCCATTTGATACAGCCCAAAATCCCATTTGCCTTTTAGCCACCGAGTCACACTGCTGACTCATGTTCAATGTATGGTCTACTAAGACTCCAAGATCCTTTTTGCACATGCTACTGCCAAGACAAGTCTCCCCCATCCTATAATGTTTATTTGGTTTTTCCTACCTAAATGCAGAACTCTACTTTTGTCCCTATTGAACTTCATTTTATTCAGTTTAGCCCACTTCCGGAGCCTATCAAGATCTTGTCAGCCGCTGGGGGGGGGGTTTCCTGAATAGGTAGGAGTTAATTAAAAATTTTAAAATGTGCTAAACATTTATCGGGTGATATGACAACATATGGTCTTGTCAAGCCTCCCTGTCTCCCAAAATGGCCCACGATGGGCCTGGAGCGGGTGGGGAGGGGAGGGGCCCTGGGTGGGCATGGCCACAGCTCTGCTTCCCAACCATATTCTGCCTTGTTGCGCCACTTCTGGGGTTTCTCGAAGCCTCAAAAATGTTTCAGGGGTTTCTCAATGGCAAACAAAGTTGAGGAAGGCTGGATTGTACTCATATTGGGCCCCCCTTGGCACTGGCACCTGATAACTTTGGTTCCGAACATCTGCTTCCCTCCCATGGTGCCCTCGTAAGGGCCTTCCTGTTTTAAGGAGGGCCATGTTTCCCCCCCCAAAAAAAAATCTGGTAGATTTTACTATATTTTGTTGTAAAGATTCGGTTTCAATGGGTTTTTAATGAGATATTATTTTATGGATTTTCTTTTGATGTAACCTGCTGTGAGCTGATTTTCAAGTGGTGAGCTATAAATCCAATGAAGGAAGGAAGGAAGGAAGGAAGGAAGGAAGGAAGGAAGGAAGGAAGGAAGGAAGGAAGGAAGGAAGGAAGGAAGGAAAGAGATGGGATACACAGGAGAGAAGGAAGGAAGGAAGGAAGGAAGGAAGGAAGGAAGGAAGGAAGGAAGGAAGGAAGGAAGGATGGAAGGAAGGAAGGAAGGAAGGAAGGAAGGAAGGAGATGGGACACACAGGAGAGAAGGAAGGAAGGAAGGAAGGAAGGAAGGAAGGAAGGAAGGAAGGAAGGAAGGAAGGAAGGAAGGAAGGAAGGAAGGAAGGAAGGAAGGAAGGAAGGAAGGAAGGAAGATCCCTGACTCTTATGAAGGAGTGAAAACATCTGTCTTGTGGCTTTCTTGGCACCATTTGGAATCACATGATCTTTTCTCGTATTCCCCATTGGGTATGAAAACGTTCCGGAGGGACAGTCTTTCTGGACTGGGGAAGCTCCTGTTTCCTGCCCCTGGAGGTGTCTTAAGAGCCTCTCCATCCTCCCTTCCCACACCACCTAGGGTAGCGAGGATGGCTTTCTGATTGGGTTATTACACGCTATCAGCGTTCCTCATGCCTCTTTGCCAGATTCCAGCTGGCGTTGTGCTCGAAAGCTCTTGGCAAGTGCCCCAGCCTGTCCCTTTGAAGACCCCGCCACGCCGGACTGCTTAGTGTTTAATCGCTGGGGCTTTGTCGAAAATCACACACGTCCTGATTTTCACCTCTGTCCCCTAGGATGAAACTTCAGGCAGATTGAGAACATAAGGACATAAGTGAAGCTTTGCCGGATCAGGCCACTGCCCTCTCTGCTCCAATACCCTCACACAGTGGCCAAAGCCCAGGTTCCATCAGGAGGTCCCCTGGCAGGGCCAGAACTTCAGAAGCCCTTCCAGGGTTACCCCCCAAGCAACAAGGAAACAGAGCATCACTGCCCGAGACATAGTGTTCTATCTGTACCTTGTTGCTCATAGCCACTGAAAGATTTTTGCTCCAGATGTTTATCCATAAGGACTTAAAAGAATCCATGTTGGATCAGGCCATTGGTCCAACACTACCGGTCCAACACTACCATACAGTGGCCCAAGCCCAAGAGGCATCAGAAGGTCCACAAGCAGGGCCAGAATCCCACTGTGGCCCTCTCAGGCACCAAGAATACATATAATCACTCTTTATTATATAAAGAGTCCTATTTGATCAGACCAGGGGTCCATCTAGCCCAGCATCCTAAGAAAATAAGAAGAGCCCTGCTTGGCCTGACCAGTTCTCCATCTAATCCAGCATCCTAAGAACATTTAAGTAGCTCTTCTGGTTCAAACCAATAATCCATCTAGATTTGCACTGTGGCCCACCAGTTCCTAGAGGATGAGATCGTCTAAGAACATCAGAAGAGCGCTGTTGTATCAGAACAGTGATCCATCTAGCCCAGCCTCCTGTCTCTTGGTGTGGCAAACCACTTCCTGTGGAGGGCTAACCACAGGGCAGAGAGGCCAAGGCCTTCATAAGAACATCAGAAGAGACCTCCTGGATCAGACCAGTGAGGGTCCATCTAGTCCAGCCTTCTGTCTTACACTGTGGTCCACCAGTTCTTCTGGAGTCCCAACAACACAGCAGAGAGGCACAGACCGTCTCCTGATGTTGCCTCCTAGTTCTGGGGCTTGTAATTCGGAGGATACATATATCAAGATTTCCCCGGTGAAGGATTTACTTCTTGGTCTCTTTCCTCTGTGGATTTGAACCTCCCCCGGGGCCCATCACTCCATGGCCACCGAGGATCCGACGGCCGTGGGATTGAACGGGAGAGGAAAAGACGAACCGGCAAAGGAGCGTGGGGGAGATTAAATAATTAGCTAGCATCGCGAATGGCAAGATGAACAAGAAGTGCTGTGATACATGCTTTGTGTCTGCCGCTGCACGGAACACTTTAAAGTGTCATCTGGCGCGGCAGTCAAGCCTTTAAAGCCAATTAAAGTTTTACGATAAAAAAAAAAGTGAGTGAGAGAGAGAGAGAGAGAGAGAGAGAGAGAGAGAGAAAACCCTTTTTTATCCATTTGTTGGCTACGATCTTCTCCAAGTCTAGAAACCATGGAGACTAAAGTGCCCGAAATCCATATATAGATGAATACGCATATCTGCTTTTATAAAGATGCTTTAAAAAAAATAATAAAGAAGAAAGACTGAAATGGAAGGCAAGCACTTAGTGACAGCAGCGGTGCATTCTGGGCCCTGTGTCACAAAAGGGCCGGTGGCGCCGCGCACATCAGAGACGCCAGCGAGGCCATTCGAAGCGACCCGGCGCATTGATTAGCCAGGGGTGAGGACCGCGCTCCGAAAAACCCCCCACTTCCATTGACTATTTATTCCCGCTTGTTTCTCTCCTGATTTAAAGGAAATCAAATGGCCTCGTTTGGGAGAATGGAAGGCCAGGGGTGGCCGTATCGCCTGCGATGTTCGGCAGAAGGCCTTGCCCAGCTGGCAGGACGGTCCTTGTTGCCGTCTGATCCTTCTCCGGCGGCAAAGCTACAGCGCTGATGCGGCAGGACGTCGGTGAAGGTTCCCAACCTCCTGGTGGTCACTGGAGAGCTCTGCGATTTGCAGGAGAAAACACTGTTTACCTAGAGCAGGGGAAGTCAAACTGCGGCCCTCCAGATGTCCATGGACTACAATTCCCAGGAGCCCCTGCCAGCGAATGCTGGGCGAATGGGCGAATGCTGGCAGGGGCTCCTGGGAATTGTAGTCCATGGACATCTGGAGGGCTGCAGTTTGGCTACCCCTGACCTAGAGAGTGATTAAAATGAGGAGTTCGCTGCCAAAGGGTGCAGTGATGGCCACAGGAGTAAAGAGCTTTCAAGGGGGGATTAGAGAGATTCATGGAAGATCAGTCTATGGCGACTGAGGGGAACCTCCATGTTCAGAGGCAGGAGGGAACATCTGGGGATGGCCTCAGCCTCTGTTCCCTCTTGTTGGCTGACCAGAGAGACTAGTTGGCCACTACTGTGTGAGAGCAGATGGTGGGCTAGAGCCCTCAGGGAGAGGCGGGCAATACATTTAAATATAATTCTACTACTACTACTACTACTACTACTACTACTACTACTGCTACTACTACTACTACTACTAATGTTTGCTTAGAGATTCACGTGAGTGGGGAAATGTCCCTCTCTGGCATTCCACGACATGCCTTGGAGGAGGAGTCTTCCCTTGGCTTTGAGTCATGGGAGACTGGGTGTGATTTTTGTGGAGAGAGGCTGTTTATCAGGTGCAGGGGTGGAATACAAGTGCCAGGCTGTGGTCACCTGGCTGGCGATGGAAACAGGATGCTGGGGCAGATGGATCTTGGGCCCAATCCAGCGGGAACGCCTTTGACTTGGATGGCGATGTAGACAGAACCATTTTGTCAGACAACGGTTGTAACTTGATGAAGTTACGGCCAATGGATGGATAGATTGGCCCAGGTCCAAGGGCTCGTCCATGGAGCAAGAAGTGCCAGGTACTCGTACTCAGTCCTGGCTAGGGTTGCCAATCTCTAGGTGGGGTCTGGAGATCCCCAGGAATCATAAATGATAATGACAATAACAAGGTTTGGAGATTAGCTGTTTGGGATGACCAGAAAGAAACAGAAATCTAGCATAAGTGTTCATAGGACACATTTAGAGGTATGCAACCCTCTCCCACCCACTCCTGCAGAGGGGCCTGTTGATGTGAGTGGTGGTGTCATAGCTGAGCATAGAGAGAAATACGTCGGGCTGTGACCATGCGGTAGGATTTGTAGGGGATAACCAGTATCTTGCGATATTGCAGTCCCTTGGACTGCAAGGCGAACAAACCGGTCAGTCCTAGAGGAGATCAGCCCTGACTGCTCCGTAGAAGGCCAGATCCTCAAGAGGAAACTCAAGTACTTTGGCCACCTCATGAGAAGGAAGGACTCCCTGGAGAAGAGCCTAATGCTGGGAGCGATCGAGGGCAAAAGAAGAAGGGGACGACAGAGAATGAGGCGGCTGGATGGGGTCACTGAAGCAGTCGGTGCAAACTTAAATGGACTCTGGGGAATGGTGGAGGACAGGAAGGCCTGGAGGATCATTGTCCATGGGGTCGCGATGGGTCAGACACGACTTCGCACCTAACAACAACAACATCAACAACCAGTATCTGAAACCGAGCTCAACGTCCCACGGCCAACCAATGGTGGACTTGCAGAACGGGATAATGACTCCTCCTTCGTCTAGCCCAGGGGTAAGCAAACTGTGGCCCTCCAGAGGTCCATGGACTACAATTCCCATGAGCCCCTGCCAGCATGCTGGCAGGGGCTCATGGGAATTGTAGTCCATGGACATCTGGAGGGCCACAGTTTGCCTACCCCTGGTTTAGCCTCTGAAAATAGCCGAGCCACAGGATTCTAGACCCGTTGGGCTTTTCGAGCTGATTTGGAGGGGAAATGAAACCGCAGTCTTATGGCCTCGTGCGCGGTCGCACCGAATCTGCTGCACCATGAATATCCCGGGCGGCGTGGCATTTAAATTTCTACCCGAGCCCGAAGGCATCTCTTCCTCGGCTGGCGACAAACTGTGTCTTGTTTCAGATAACTCCTCGCGTCTAAGCCAAATAGACTGGAGTCTCTGCTAATCTCTCAGCCGTGGCTAAGTCCAGCCAAATCCCTTTGGCATTTGATCCGTTCGGCAGTGTATGATCGCTCCACGTCGAGAAGACGGCTGGGGTTGGGGTGGGTGGGAGGACAGACGCCCGTTATTAATATGGGATGGTATTCATTTCCTCTCTCCTTTGTCGCCCCGCGACTCCCGGTGATCAATAATGCAGCCGCCTTCGATTCGGCAAGCAAATGTTGCTTATTGTGTTGATACAGACATAAATATCACTGTTGACACGGTCAAGGAAGCGCAGCTCGGGTGACGGATAGGGGGGATAGGGTTACGCCCCGGCAGACGAGAGAATCCATGCAGAGCCCCGCTGAGGGGGGTTACACCTGGATTCCTTATCGACCGACATCTGCAAAGGGACTCCAAAGATTACCGCTCGAGTTTTTGCGCGTTATAAATATTTGATACCTACACGATTGTTTCAGCGGTAGCCGAAGACGTCAGAGGGTTTTGGAAAGACAGGGCAAAAAAGAGAGAGAGAGAGAGAGAGAGAGAGAGAGAGAGAGAGAGAGAGAGAGAGAATTGGTCCCAGAGTATTGGTCTTTCCCGATCATTTGTTAAACCTTCAACGAACTGAAGTAGTTCCTTATCTGTAGGGAAGAACTCACACATGTCTTGCATTGGGAGCCTGATGTATTTCCCAACCTGTGGC
The DNA here is from genome assembly GCF_049243985.1 of Paroedura picta. Taxonomy (NCBI): domain Eukaryota; kingdom Metazoa; phylum Chordata; class Lepidosauria; order Squamata; family Gekkonidae; genus Paroedura; species Paroedura picta. The sequence goes on along the minus strand of NC_135373.1, from coordinate 124,597,738 downwards.
TCGTGTGCACATGGGTCCCAGTGGATCCCGGCAGTTCTACTGATTTGTGAATGTTCCCCCAAGAGAGTCCTGGGCCCCAAAGAGATGAGATTGGCTTCGAACTGGGTCAGAGTCTTTTTAGCCCTGGCCCAAGGTCGGTGGAGTGTGTTCCCAAGAAGAAGAGAAGAAGAAGAAGGGTTGGCTCTTATATGCCGCTTTTCCCTACCTGAAGGAGGCTCAAAGCGGCTTACAGTCGCCTTCCCTTTCCTCTCCCCACAACAGACACCCTGTGAGGTGGGTGAGGCTGAGAGAGCCCTGATAATCACTACTCGGTCAGAGCAGTTTTATCAGTGCCGTGGCGAGCCCAAGGTCACCCAGCTGGTTGCATGTGGGGGAGCGCAGAATCGAACCTGGCATGCCAAATTAGAAGTCCGCACTCCTAACCACTACACCAAACTGGCTCTCCAGAGAGATCAGGGCCCTGCAGGGCCTGCAAGCCAAAGCTATTCCACCAGGATAAAGCCCAAAATAGCAACCACCAATGAATGACTGTTCATTGGGGGCAATCAGATGAATAATGTTGTAAGGTAGTTGTATGATGTTTTTATGAATGTCGTTGCACGCCTTGAGCGATTTGGAAGGGCGAGTTAGAATAAAAAGTTCTTCTTCTTGTTCTTGTTATACTTATTTTAAATGGGCTCTCCATACCAGGTCAATTCGAACTTGTGTGGTCACCTCTCATCTTCAAATTAATGACCAAGGTAAGGTGACCAAACAAACAGAAGCCACACACATCTTCAAAAACACCCAAAACTCAGGATCAACTTTCACAGTCTTTGTGTTCCACTCTTGGATTGGGACCCATAGCCTCTACACTGTGGGAGGCAGGCATGCTTTCGTTCCGTTCCGGGAAGTGGAAACATCGAAGATCAGTTCTGTTGGAGAACGTGGCTGTTTTGGGAGGGCGGGCTTTGTGACACGGCATCTCGTGTCAGAGATCTCGGGATAGTGACATTTATGACAAAAATGCAGATTCAGCAAATTTAGGCAGGTTGTGAGTAGGTGAGCTGAAGGGACTGTGTCGGTGCTTGGCTCTTGTGGCCCTTTCTTCTATGCCCAGGGAAATGCCCATCACCACTTTTGGGAGTGGGAGAGTAATTTCCTCCAGTCCAGATTGGCCAGGGATTTGGGGTTTTATTTGGGGGGGGGAGCATCATCTGGGCATGGAATTGGAGTCTCGGTGGGTGGGCAGGTAGTTGTGAATTTTTGCATTTTGTAGAGGGTTGGACTAGATGATACCTTCCAACTCTTTAATTCTCTTTAATTCTATAATTCTATGTTCCCAGGCTGTGCTAAACCAGAAGTTTTCTTGCCTTCAAGTCTAGAACTCTGATAGCTAGACTAGTCAGCTCAAATGACCAGTTTATTATTATTTCCTTCATTTATACCAGGGGTAGTCAAACTGCGGCCCTCCAGATGTCCATGGACTACAATTCCCAGGAGCCCCTGCCAGCGAACGCTGGCAGGGGCTCCTGGGAATTGTAGTCCATGGACATCTGGAGGGCCGCAGTTTGACTACCCCTGATTTATACCATACCTCAACGGCGGACCCAAAGCTGCTTGTATAATTCAGTACTTCTCCATTTCCCCCTCAACCCCACAAAACAGCTCTGTGAGGTAGGCCAGGCTGAAGGTATGTGCCTGGACTGGCTAAGGTTACCCAGTTAGCTTCCACAGCAGAATAAGGATTCGAACCCGGGTCTCCCAGATCCTAGTCTGGCACTCTAACCACTGTGCCCACTGGATCTCATAGACGCATTCACTAGAGCAAGATCTCCGGCCTTTTGAGCAACTGTTGAATTTTGAAGAGGGGATGGAATCCCATCTCAAAAAGGTTGCTGTAGGAAGAAGATTAAGAAGGAGAGTTGGTTTTTCTAGCCCACTTTTCATTGCCCGAAGGAGTCTCAAAGTGGCTTATAGTCGCCTTCCCTTCCTCTCTCTACAACAGGAACCCTGTGAGGAAGTTGGGGCCAAGAAAGCTCTGACTGGAGTGCTTTATGAGAACAGCTCTAACAGGACTGTGACTAGCCCATGGTTAGCCAGTTGGCTGCACATGGAAGAGCGGGGAATCAGACCCGGCTCGGCGGATTAGAAGCCACTGCTCTTAACCACTGCACCACGCTGGAAGTGGAGTTGAAATGCATGCCAAATTCAACACTTGGATTCAAATTCAACAAACTCAGCCGCTGGAGCCAAATTCTACACTTCCTTCCCCATGCCTTCTGGGAAGAAGGAAACCATGACAGGGGAATGGAACTGCAGACTGCTTTAGGAAAGTTCACCCTCCTATGGAAATCCATTTATCAGGGCAGCCCAGAAAGGCTGGCTTACAACAGCCCCGCCCATGGCGCCCGCGGGGACCGTCTTGGGAAGCCCTGCACTGTAAAACAATACCTTCTCTCTGTTGGCCTTCAGTTCTCTCCAGCGCAGGGTCTGCACAGATGCCGGAGTTCCCAGTCCCACTCCTCAATATATTCTTCTAGTGAACCATCTGCTGGGATTCTTGAGCCTACCCCGGTTGCCGGAGAAGGCAGCCAGAAGGACACGGCAGGAAGAGAATGTTGAGTAAGCAGCGAGCCGTTGAGGCAGAAGGCCGGGCGATCCGTCACCGGAAGGGTCTCAACGCTTTGTGGCAGAGACGCCTGGGAAGGAAAACAGGCGAGTCTCCCTCTGGTGTCCAAACGACTCAGTTTGATGCATCGGCCAAGCGAGATCCACGATGATTCATGTGAGCGCATCAGTTCCCCAATGGGCCATAATGATGGGAGTCACTGATGCATATCCTGGGCCTCGGTTCTGTCAGCTTGGATGCAGCCTGCCCTTTGAGGAGGCCCTTCCCTGTTTTCTCAGAAATCTCGCCCACATCGCCTTCTAGAGTGATGGGATCTCACATCCGCGTGGGCAGAACATTGTCAATGTGGCATGTTTGGGCCTTCAGCCAGTGGTTAGCGTTCCCAGGCAGAGTGCATTCACCAGCCTGTCTCAACGCTTTTACCATTGAGAAAGCCCTGAAACATTCTTGAGGCTTCGAGAACCCCTGAAAGTGGTGCGATTGTGTAGAATATGGGTGGGAAGCATAGCTGTGTAGAATCCTAGAATGATAGAGTTGGAAGGGACCTCATGGGTCATCTAGTCCAACCCCCGCACGATGCAGGACACTCACAACCTTATCACCCACCCGGGGCCCCTCCCGTTCCCACTCCTTCCAGGCCCATCATTGGCCATTTTGGGAGGGGAGGGGAAAGGGGGGAGGCAGGTCAACATAACCAAATATGGTCATATCACCTAAGTATTCAACAAATTCCCCCCCTCTCTGTATCTCTCTCTTCGTCCGTCCGTCTGTCCGTCCATCGATCCAAAATGAATTAACTTCCACCCATTAGAGAACCCATTCGAGTGCCATCAAGAAACCCCGGATTTCACGTGAGCCTGGTGTATACATTTGTTCAGTTTAGGGTCAAGAATGTTAGGTGAGCCGTGCCTGAGTAGAGTCCAATGAGATCAGCTGTGCCATGATGGGTGCCCAGCATGGCAATAAAATAGGGGTGGAACATGTCATCACGGCACAACCGATTTAGGCCACCCTGTAGTGTTTTCAAGGCAAGAGACAAGCAGAGGTGGTTGGACCTTGCCTGCCTCTGTGTTGCAACCCTGGCCTTCCATGGTGGTCCCCCTTCCAAGCACTAACCAAGGTTGACCTTGTTTAGCTTCTGGATCGAACGAGACCCGGCTGGCTTCGGCCAACCAGGTCAAGACTAGACACAAACAGAGTTCATGGAATCGTAGGGTTGGAAGGGACCTCCAGGGCCATTTAGTCCATACCCCTGCAGAATGCAGGAATTTGGTTTGGTTTGCCTTTGCCTGCCTCTGCGTAGCAACCCTGGACTTCATTGGTGGTTTTCCAGTAGGACTGTCCTGCTTATCTTCCAGGACTGGACAAGATCAAGGTAGCCAGGCCATCCCAGCCAGGTTTCAGCCATGAAATGCCATCAAGGCATTTTGGCTCCGTAGGTTTTCCAGGGCAAGAGACTAACAGAGGTGGTCTCCCACTGCCTGCCTCTGCATTGCCCCGTGGCCCTTGTCAGTGGTTTCCCATCCCAGGACTAACCAGGGATGTCCCTGCTTAGCTTCTGAGGTTTGATGAGATCTGACATGGGCTATCCATTTAACGTCTGTGAGCATAGAACAGGCTTGCAGATGTCCCTTGGCTACAATAACCATGAGCCCCTGCGAGTGTGGCCATGGCAGGGTCTCATGGTAACTGTAGGCCATGGACATCCGGGGACTCGCAGTTTGGCCTCCTCTGGCAGGAACCAATCTCATGGAGACCCAATACGAAACTAGCTACAGGTTACCCCAGTGTTTTTTGATGCTCCTGTCGTCCTTCAAAGCTAGGGAAGAGAGCCCCCTCACTTTCCAGGAGAACAAAAGCCCCATGAATGCAGCCGCCGAATGAGCTGTGGGGTCTGGAGAGGAAGGGCGGCTATTGAAACTCAAGAATCTTTGGGAAGGCCACCTTATAAGCTGAGGCATGAGTGGGTTAATGCACCGGCGGCTTTGAAAAGAAAGGAGCGGGAGAGACATGCAGCCTTCCTTTAGCATTCCACTTAGGGGCCAGACTGTTGCTTCCCGGTGGCAGTGAAACCCTATCTTCTTTGCGAGGCTGATAAAAGCCCGGCACGGGGTCAGATCATAACAGGGCGGTCGCATCTCGCGCATTGATTCATCATAATAGCCCCCCTCGCCTTTGTGCGCCACTGGTAAAATCGCAGCCGGGGCTGTGGTGAAACTAGCCATCCAGTTTCGGTTGGGTTTTCATCAGGACGGGAAGGGACGGCTTCTGTTCTTTCTTGTGTTTTCGACAGCCACCATCCCTGGGTTGCTCCAGCTTTCCCTGACAGCACGTGGATGCAAAACAAGAAGCAAAAAGCATTCCAAGAATAGGTGCAATTCAAAGGCTGGGTGTGCAGGTCCCGGGGATTCATTTACATTGTTTACCGTCCTTCCTCAATGGGCTGGAGGCAGTTTGCAAAGAGCGCATCAATACTATCAACAGGATGGTGCAATCAATAAGCAATGAAATAGGATTCGGCTTGTCGAGCCAAATAGAAATGTCAGAAAAACAGCAGTAAAGGAAAGTGTAAGAGAGCCGGGTTGGTGTTGTGGCTAAGAGCGGCGGCATGTCATCTGGAGAGACGGGTTGGATTCCCCGCTCCTCCACTTGAAGCCTGCTGGGGGACCTTGGGCTAGACAGAGATCTATATGAGATGTTCTTGCAGAACAGTTCCCTTACAGCTCCCTCATCCCCACCTCCTTCCCAGAGTGTCTGTTGTGGGGAGAGACACGGAAGGTGACTGCAAGCCACTTTGAGATTCCTTCGGGTAGAGAAAAATGGGGTATAAAAAACAACTCTTCATCTTGGAACCAGTTTGGAGTAGTGGTTAGGAGCACAGACTACTAATCTGGCGAGCTGGGTTTGATTCTGCACTCTGCCACATGCAGCCAGGTTGGTGCCCTTGGGCTCATCACAGCACTGATAAAGCTGTTCTGACCGAGCAGTAATATCAGGGCTCTCTCAGCCTTACCAACCTCACAGGGTGTCTGTTGTGGGGAGAGGAAAGGGAAGGCAACTGTAAGCCACTTTAGGACTCCTTTGGGTAGAGAAAAGCGGCATAGAAGAACCAACTCTCCTATTCCTCGTCCTCTTCTTCTTCCTATTCCTCCTTCTCCTCCTCTTCCTCTTCATCATCATCGTCATCATCATCATCATGGTATAGAACAAATTCCCTAACATTATGTCCTAGTAACTTTGTGAATCATTTTTTTACGGCGCTACCCTATTGCCTGCCTAGGAAGGCCCTCTTGAAATATTCAGTTTTACACAGTTTGCAGAACACCTGGTGAGTGGGGGGGGGGGCACGGCTTCCTGACCTCCACATGGTGGGGGCCACCACGGAGAAGGCACCTACATGGGCAGTTGTTGACTTTTACTGATATGCTGGTTGCTACCCTCTCTCCAGCTTAAAAAAAAATAAATCAGATGAGAACATTCGGCACATGCCTACAGCCAGTCCCAGCAGCTGGCATACGTCTATTATCGCTCTCAGTTCTTCTCTGACCCACAGCACCAGGCCTCACCCCCCTGGTTCTCCATCATTGCCCTAGATACAAACCCCACCTGCTGCTCCAAACCGGCCCTTGTCGGCTCCTGCTGATCATCCCTTGGAGGTTTTGATAATTGCCTTCTGTTCGTTTCCGAGGCACCCGGGGAGACACAGCCCGAGACCTTTCGGCTGCTCTCATCTTTCTGTTTTGTGAGAAAAGGAAGATCAAAACTAGGATTTTTTCCCCCTCACTGGAGGAAAATGAATGAACATGTCCTACCCCCCGCCTCTTGTCTGGTGTTGCGGCTCTTTCTCGACAGTGTCCTGCACTCGCGGTGGTGTCATCGAAAAGGAATTTCCTTTTTATTAAAGGCATCAATCTCGGTGGGGGGACAAAATGATTAAAAACATACTAAAGAGCAGAGCCCTGGGTTCCCCCGTCGATCGGCTGTCATAACAAGTTGCTCCTTTTTAGTCTGGACGGTCTTCTTGTTGCATGAAGACATCTGATTGGTTAAAAACATTTGCCTTTCCTGGGTCTGCTTGGGGCAGCGATGGCAAGCCATGGTTATGGCTGGAGCCATAATGAGCTTTGGGTGTGTGTATGAACGTTCCAGCAGTGTTGAAAAACCTTTCCTACATAGATGATATTTTAGCGCTTCCCACCAAAATGTTTAGCCATTCAGTAACATTGACCTCACTGCCCGTGGCATCACTTGCCCTCATTGATATCATCACACATCCAGTTCTGGCTGGCCCTATAGTATCTAGATGACATTCTGATTGCAGCGGGAGCTGTGATGGGTGGGGAGAGATCACTCATGTAATTCAGGAAGTATTGTTGAATTCTCAATTATTTCTGTTTACCCTCCATTACAGCCATCATTTAACTAGATCTGATTGGCTACACAGCATTGCAATGTCATTCCGTACAGAATCGGAGATTAGTTTGGCTGGGATTTCTGACGTTACTAACCCAGAAAGAAGCTGTAACCTGGGAAAGATAGTTGCAGTAAACGGTAAAAGGGAAAGTAGCAGCTACCAATGTCCACTTTGGGGTCAGGAGACAAATTTCCTCCAGGACAGACTGGCCAGGGATTCTAGTTTTCTTTTTGGGGTGGAGGGGGGATACAGAGTGTTGTGCTGGATGGGTCATTAGCCTGATCCAACATGGCTTCACTTATGTTCTTATGGCCCTGCTGATGAACCTCCTGGTGGCCCCTGGGTTTTGGCCATTGTGTGACACAGAGTGTTGGACTGGATGAAGCATTGCCTGATCCAACATGGCTTCTCTGATGTTCTTATGGCCCTGCTGACCTCCTGAGGGCACTAGGTTTTGGCGAGCACGTTGGACTGGATGGGCCATCGATCTGATCCAACGTGGCTTCTCTGATATTGTTATTTATTTATTATTGGACTTATATACTGCCCCTCCTGGCCAGACAACTTTCATAATGAGCATGAGGCTTAGAACAGACTAAAGGAAGTAGTTCTTATGCTCAAACCCCAACCTCCTCAGCTTCCTTCTCCAAAGACTACGTATTTCCCAACCTAGGGCCGGCACCCCTAATGGTTTGGAAGCTGCCCTAATTACCTGGAGGTCTTCCTGCTTCAACAAGACAAATGGGAACCCTGCCTCTCAGTGTACGTAGGAGATCTCAGGCAAAGACACTCATATCGTTTCCGCTCCCCTTCAACACTTGGGCCATCCCTGCTGGCCCTTCTGAGAAGGCCCTCCCCTTGAAATCCCCTCCGCTGCCTTTTCTTCCCACTCAGGGGAAAGGCGAAAGGGTCCCGCTCCAGCGCACAGGCGCTGCCGCCCCTGTTCCTAATGGCCGATCAGATTAGCAACATGGTTCCGGCTCAGCAACGCCGGCCCTTTTGTGAAGGATCATCAAGGCCGGCTCTATCTGCAGGCCGGCTGCAAATCTAAACAAACCATCTCCCCGGTCCGGGTGTTTCGGCTGGCTGCATTATGCACGGGGATGCGCCGGCCATCAATAATGAGCTGGCATCCTGCTGGAGCTTGTTGCTGAGGAATGCCCCTGGCCAGAGATTAGATGAATACAGATTTTTTTTCAGGCTTGATAGTCCCAGTTCTACAGCAGAAAAAAGGGCTTGTCTGAATTCACCCTCAGGACCTCTGGCTTGACCATGAGAGATAGTTCTGTGCAAGGCTCTGTGCAGTATGATTATTCTGTTGTTTTGAGGGTCTCTTTTTGCCTTTTTAAAGGTTTTCCAGGAGCTTCCTGGCTCCTTTCAGCACTTAGGGGTTGAGCTTACTGGGAGTTTATCCCACATTTCAGCAAGGTGGTCATAGAATCATAGTGTTGGAAGGGACCTCCAAGGCCATCTTGTCCAACCCCTGCACTGTGCACGGTAGTGTGACCCAGAAGGCACATGGGGGTGGGGGAAATGCTTCTATCGTAAGAGTTTTGCCCCCCAAACAGAGCCCTGCCCCAACACACTTGAATTGCCCACATCACTTCCGGGTCATATTGAAATGTGGGCCCGTTTCTGAAATGCATCTGGACAAGTGTGCCTGCGCTCAAAAGCTTCTCCCTTGAATCACACTTGGTTGGTCTTAATGGTCCCCCTGGATACTGACTTTGTTGTGCTGCTCTTAACCAGCACAAACTTGGACTCCAGCTACTAGGGAAGGGGCCAGCGTGGTTCACTGAACTACCCTCCCCTTTCCTCTTAGAGGGTCCCGCGAAGGACACCAGACAGACCCAGACTCCTTCGTGGAGATCGGCATCCCACGTATCGATCTCAAAGGACCCCCGCTCATGATTGCCACTTTGGTTTCCGGCTGCAACGTTTGCGGGGCCTTCTGAGTCATCTTTCATTCCTCATTTGCAAAGGCAGGCTGATAGCGGCGTGGAGAATCAATTTCCTAACTTGGATTAACAAACCGCTCCAGTCAAACGAAGGAGAGGCACGATGCGGCATGTTAAGCGACACAGGCAGGGCCTCGGAGCTTTGATTGAGCACAGCGTCCGTGCGGGAGTAACATTTCATTCATTCATTCATTCATTCATTCATTCATTCATTCATTCATTCATTCAATACACTGCCCCTCACTGTGATGTCTCAGGGTGGTATACTTAGAACCAGTAAGAAGTAGAATGTACATTAAACTGCTCTTATCACTTGGGAACAGAGAACAACAATCATTTCTATTAATAGGCACGGCAATAAAACGTAGAAACATGAGCTGTTGAGGAGGCAGAGACTGTGAACTTGGCGCAGTGTAGCTCCCTGACAGGGATCGATCCAGGCTGCAGGAAGCTGTTCATCGCTGGTCCTCAGCCGAAAGCCTGGCGGAAGAGCTGTGTTTTGCAGGCCCTATGGAACTGAAACAGTTCCGTTAGGGCTCTGATCTCACTGGGGGTCTCGTTCCAGCAGGTTGGGGCCACGATCGAAAAGGCGCTGGCCTTTGTTGAGGCTAGGTAGGTTTCTTTGGGACTAGGGATCAACAATCTGTTGGAGTGGATGGAGAATACCACTCTTTGGGGTGTGTGGAGAAGCATACGGTTCTTGAGGTAAGCAAGACCCGGACTGCAGATGGCCTTGGAGGAGAGTACCAGTACGTTAAACCTGATCTGGTACGAGGAGGACCTGGCATGGCATGTCCCAGGCTATGAAATTGCCCAATGTTGATGTCTCTAGAACAGCGTTGATGTGTCCTCAATCTTTTCCGGCCCCTTGGGCACCTTAGGAATTCTGACACAGGATGGTGGATGCAGCCACAAAATGGCTACTGCAAGATGGCTGCCATGCTTTGGGCAGATCCTGCGTTGAGCAGGGGGTTGGATTAGATGGCCTGTATGGCCCCTTCCAACTCTTCTATGATTCTATGGGAAAGAGAGGCAGTCAGATTAACGCTCTCACAGCTTACCTTCAGGTACATTGTGACCATCTTTGTTCTGCGGTGGCAGCTGATTCAGGGCACTAGTTGCATGGTGTAATGGTTTAGCGCTATAGCGGTATTGCTTATAATTTATTTAAAAAAAACCTCTGTGGAAGATTGAATGGGGAAACAGGTGTCAATGCAGTGAGCACCACGGCCACTTTAAAAGCACATCCCAGTGATTCGGAAGCGCAACAAAGAGATGAAAAATGGTAGCACATGCAGTCTCCTTCCAGATTGGCCGAGCCACACTTTGCTAAGCGGACGCATGTGGGTTTGTAGGAAGAGGTAAATAAATTCTGCGAGCTGCCAGTTACTAAAATGGGCCTCTGTCTGAAATAGCAGGGATAATCCCTTAGCAACCAGTTACTAAAATGGAATACAAAGGCAATTTGAAGATGGCCAGAAAGTTAGACCGGATGGGCCATTGGCCTCATCCAACATGGATTCTCTTATGTTCTTATGTGACACAGAGTGTTGGACTGGAGGGGCCATTGGCCTGATCCAGCATGGCTTCTCTTATGTTCTTATCCTTCACCTAGTGTTAGATCAGATGGGCCAACAGTGTGGATTCTCTTCTTATGTGACACAGAGTGTAGGACTGGAGGGGCCATTGGCCTGATCCAACATGGCTTCTCTTATGTTCTTATGTGACACAGAGTGTTGGACTGGAGGGGCCATTGGCCTGACCCAACACGGCTTCTCTTATGTTCTTATGTGACACAGAGTGTTGGACTGGAGGGGCCATTGGCCTGACCCAACACGGCTTCTCTTATGTTCTTATGTGACACAGAGTGTTGGACTGGAGGGGCCATTGGCCTGACCCAACACGGCTTCTCTTATGTTCTTATGTGACACAGAGTGTAGGACTGGATGGATCATTGGCCAACAAAACTTTCCAGGCCCTGTGAGGATTAAACAGAGGATAGAGAGAAAGATATAAGCTGTATTGGGACCTCATTGAGAAGGAAGGCAGGAGATTATATATATATATATATATATATATATATATATATATATATATATATATATATATATATATATATATATATATATATATATGTGATAAAAATAAATACTTGCCTATATAATAAATAAATACTTGCCTATATAATAGGTACAGTAAACCTATTTGCTCAGTGGCAGACCCCTCCCTCTCATGGAATCCATTGCTGGCCCTTGGCCTAGAAGGTTGCAAAGGTGAACTTAAGAAATCCCTGGGCCAAAGGTCAACTCCGTTTGATTCCCGAGGAAAAGGCGGAGGTTAATAAGGGCCGAGGCTGCCAAAAGCGATCAGGATTTCTGCCGATCTCTAGCGACAACCCGCCTTGGCCCGGCTGCAGCAGGGAGGTGAGCCGAGCAGAGAAAGAGATCTTTTATCTTCACCTTTCAAGTGATTCCCCAGAGAAGGCAGGGAGCAGAAGAGAAATATATATATATATATATATATATATATATATATATATATATATATATATATATATATATATATATATATATATATATATATATATATATATATATATATATATATATATATATATATATATATATATTTAAAAGGTGTTACAAAATTCATGAGCGTAGAAAGAGAGGTTTTGTTGACATCCATGTTTGATGAAGTGCAAAGTTACCGGCAGGAGGAATTCTAGCTGGAGGCTGACTTGTGCTCTTTGCCCAGTTCTGGCATGAGAGGCAATTAGCTCCCCATTATGGAAAGGTGAGCACAGAGAGGAGAGCAGATGGGAGATGTGGGCAAGCTTTGCATTGTGCTTTGGCAGAGATGTCTATTGGGAGCTGGTGGACTGTAACCACACTCTTTGCTCCAAGAGAGTTGGAAAGGGGCAACCAAGAACTCAAGGTTACAGGGAGCCCTCTGGCCACTGGCAGGTAGTGGGGGGTGGAGGGAGTCGATGGCCACAAGGGGAGGCCTAGATCACTTCCGGCATGTACTGGACGTTTCACCATCTTGTCGCCAGCAATGAGGGGTCACTCTGGTATTTTGGGCAAAAAGTTCACATTAGAAACCATATTTACAATGGACTTTTTGTCCATATATCCGGTGTCACTGCGAATGTGATGTCACTTCCTATGCACACAGGAAGTGATATCACTAGACTCACAGAAATGCCAGCCTTGGCCACCCTTTGTTGCCAGGTTGGACTCCATGGCGCTGTAACCTGCTGAGGTCCATCCACAGGCTCCACCCCCAAATACGGGAATTTCCTAACCCTAGCTTGGAACCCCTCCCCAACTCAGAGCTAAAGCTCTTCTTTTCACATTTCTTCCCCCCATTTGGTTCCTAGACTGCCATTAGGAACATCAGATATTCAAGATTATGTTGTCATTCTATATTTGCCCGTAGTCTTTGGTTCATAAAATTGATCCCTCCCTCTTTCCAACTTCCTAGACCAGGCTTTCTTCACTAGGGTTTTGTGAAAATTCAAGGCCCCTTGATGATCCTGGAAAAATTTCCCAAATGGGAATTGATTTTTATACATTTTCAAAATTTGTTAAACTTTTATTGGGTGATATGACTATATATGAGCCTCTTGTGGTACAGAGTGGTAAGGCAGCAGACATGCAGTCTGAAAGCTCTGCCCATGAGGCGGAGAGTTCGATCCCTGCAGCCGGCTCAAGGTTGACTCAGCCTTCCATCCTTCTGAGGTCGGTAAAATGAGGACCCAGCTTGCTGCTGGGGGGTAAATGGTAATGACTGGGGAAGGCACTGGCAAACCACCCCGTATTGAGTCTGCCATGAAAACGCTAGAGGGCCTAACCCAAAGGGTCAGACATGACCCGGTGCTTGCACAGGGGATACCTTTACCTTTTACCTATGACTATATATAGCCATGTTGACCTGCTCCCCCTCCCAAAACGACCAATGATGGGCCTGGAGGGGGTGGGAAGGGGAGAGACCCCAGGTGGGCGTGTCCACAGCTCTGCTTCCCAACTACAGTTTGCACAATTTTGCCACTTTTGGAGATTCTCGAAGCCTGAAAAATGTTCCAGGGGGTTTCTCAATGGTAAAGAAATTCTGAAAAAAACTGCCAAGATGCTCTGAACAATCTCGACCACCTGAGGGGTTTTATATTGGGGGGAGGGCTTATATAATATCCTTCTCCTATTAAACTTAGCACACAATACTTTGGCCACATGGGACCGTTTAGGAAAATGAGATTTTTATTAAAGCCAGGAGACTGGCTGTCTGCGGAGGCTCGCGGTGGCAGCCTTACGAGCCCCGAATCTTGAAATAATAGATTTGGCAGGTTTGGGTTCTTCTTCCATTCAGCTGTGAGGATTCCCAGCCGCCTTCCTCCTCGGTCTTTCCCTTTCGCCAGACCAAATCCACATGCAGGCATTCCGGCACCCTGGAAGGGCTTAAAAGCTGACGTGGCTAATAACGAAACCATTTCAAATAGTTTTCTTTAAATATATATATATATTAATGAAAGCCCAATAGACTTTTTTCTCCCCAAGCTGTATCAGAGTGACATCAAAGGTTTCCAGTAGATTGTAAGAGGCTGCAGGAGAATATGTGATCTAAATCTTAAGTACGGGGGAGAGGCAGCCTGTCCTCGGAAGCATCATGTTAGGGCAAGGGATTGATTAGCCCCCCCCGTCCCCAAATATCGTATCTGCAGTCTCTCCACATGTGCCTTCACCCCAGGTGGCCGTTGCTAAACTGCAGCTTGATTAGAGGAATGCAAAGGCTGGCCACATCTTCCAAGGTCGTAGCTTTTTCTGTGTGATAGTCCCGTGTGCAGTTCTGGAGGCCTCACTTCCAAAAGGTAAAGGTATCCCCTGTGCAAGCACCGGGTCATGTCTGACCCTTGGGGTGACGCCCTCCAGCATTTTCTTGGCAGACTCAATACGGGGTGGTTTGCCAGTGCCTTACCCAGTCATTACCGTTTACCCCCCAGCAAGCTGGGTACTCATTTACCGACCTCGGAAGGATGGAAGGCTGAGTCAACCTTGAGCCGGCTGCTGGGATTGAACTCCCAGGCTCATGGGCAGAGCTTTCAGACTGCATGTCTGCTGCCTTACCACTCTGCGCCACAAGAGGCTCTCTTCCCAAAGGACGTGGACTAAATTGAGAGGGGGCAGAGGAGAGCGATGAGGGTGATCCAGGGCCTGGGGACCAAGCCCTAGGAGGTAAGGCTGAGGGACTTGGGAATGTTCAAAGAAGGTAGAGAGGGGAATCATTGCTGTCTGTTTGAAAGGTTGTCACTCAGAGGAGGGCAGGGAACGATTTCTGCTGGGACTAGATCAGTGCTTCTCAACCTTCCTAATGCTGTGACCCTTTAATCCATGTCCTCCTGTTGTGGTGACCCCCCAACCATAAAATTATGCAAGGGTTCTTTCACTGGAATTAAACCAAAACTGACCAATGGCGTGAAGATCCATTGTTCATGATTGTGTATAAATTGTTTTTTTTCCTGGGGTTTCTCAGTTCAGTTCTGCCTCCTGTCCCAACATGCCGATCTTGCTCTTTTTCACTGCTCCAGACAGATGAACGCTCTCTCGATCTACCCTGCAAGGCTGTTGTGTGGATGGCAACTTGCCCCCCCCCCAGCCCAGCTACTTGCCCTGCCGTGATCTCCCTGAAAGAGTCGTTCAACCCCCAAAGGGGTCCCAATCCCCAGGTTGAGAACCACTGTACTAGAGCAGGGGTGGTCAACCTGTGGTCCTCCAGATGTTCATGGACTACAATTCCCATGAGCCCCTGCCAGCATTTGCTGGCAGGGGGCTCATGGGAATTGTAGTCCATGAACATCTGGAGGACCACAGGTTGACTACCCCTGTACTAGAGGATAGGACTTGCAGTGCTGGGTTTAAACTACATATAGCATGGAACTGGCTAGACATCAAGAACAATTATTTCATAGTCCAGGTAGTCCAGCCGTGGCATTGCCTAAGGAGGTGGTGAACTCCCTCTCACTGGCTCAGGTGCACTTCTCTGGGTTTGGAGATCCACCAGCAAGTTGAGTCCACTGTGAGAGAGAAGAGGCCGGAGTAGGTGGCCCACTGGTCTGACCTAGCCCGGTTTCTTCTTATATTCTTATCCTCATAGCCATTGGCCCCGTTGGCATACAGTACGTGCGTCTTGGACTTGAACGTTGGTACGTCCTGGGGTGACCCTCTAAGCTTGTGGTTCACCAGAAAGCCTTCTGCTAATCAAAAACAGTAGAGGTGTAATGGTTCTTTAGGAGGATGTGACGTTACCCATCCCTGCCGACTAGGCTACCATCAGAGGCTGCTTTGAGGTTCAGTGTTGGGTTTCAAATGCTTGATATGGAACTGAACAATAAAATACCGTAGTCATTTGTATCCCTTCATGCTGGTCTGAAGTTGCAAATCCATCGATCTCAGCCTAGGGAGCCAATCCATGAGCCAGATGGCACTCCAGCAGGAGGGGGGAAATGCTGCCCGCAACCGTGTGATGTCGCTTATAGGGAAATGATGTCATACCTGTCTCAGAAATGCTGGAAATTATGTTTCCCAGAGAGGAACTACATCACTTCCGGGGTTTCCCAGATATAAGGTTCCCAGGCCTGGCCTGGCCAATAGGCACCACTTCCAGGTTTCCCGGGTTTGTTATGATGTCACTTCAGAGTCACTTCAGAGTTTTACCAGAAGTGTAAATCATCATGACATCCCTAAGAGCTTCCCCTCATGTACCTGCCCCCCAGTCTCCCTGCAGGTGACCAGGCCGGGCCTGCCAACTCTATCTCTGCCTAACCTCTCTGTGAGGGCAGGCAGCCTTGCTCCCAGGAGCAAAAAAAGAGTTTACTCTGTACAATAGGTGGAGCCAACTATGTTTGGTTGGGCATGCTGTACATTGGATAGTGTGCTGACACAGCGATTTCTCAGTGGAACAGGCTTCCTTGGGAGGTGGTGGGTTCTCCATCTTTGGAAATTTTTAAACAGAGGCTGGATAGCCATCTGACGGAGAGGCTGATTATGTGAAGGTTCAAGGGGGTGGCAGGTCACAGTGGAGGAGCGATAGGGTTGTGAGTTCCTGTATTGTGTGTGTGGGTGGACTAGGAGGTCCCTTCCAACTCTATGATTCTATGGTTCTATGATTTTATGCTGTGCGTTATTGACGTTGTTAAGCCTTGATTGTGTGACTGTCCTCCATCAAAGCTGCCATCTGGAGATCTGGGGAACTTATTGACCCAAAGAAAGGTTATGGAATCTGGGAAACAGTTTCTGTTTCCTTGGTGGCTTAAGCGCGGCCAGATTGTCACAGCCAACGGCCAGCCTTCCATCGGCTGCCTTTAAGTCCGAACAGCTTCAAAAGCTGGTTGGTTTTGTTGTGCAAAGCTGGGCTCCCCAATGTGCCCTCCATTGGAAATTTCGTGTTTGTTGCTTGGCATAAATATGTAGCAGGCCAAATGCTAATAAATTTCTTGCATGGCTCTCTCCCCCCCTCCCCCCCTGCAATACTCTTTCTGATCCCCCTACACCCTCTTGCCCGGATGGCGTTGGAGTGGAGCGGAGCTCTGCTTGCCGAGTGTAAAATGACTGCTAATGGCCCACACGTTATTATGCCATCGCTTCCAATTCCTGGCCAGGTCATAAGCTTGTGGGCTCCAGCCGCACGGAATGCATAAATCCACCATTTGCAAGCTGTGGTCCATCGTAACAAGTAGAATTAGTGCCGAAGTTCCTAACTAGTCTGGCCAGCTAGTGGAAGAGGAAAGGAGCAGGGAATGTTAATCCAAAGTATGTACTGTGCCTCAGTGATGACCCCTCCATAGCAAGGATTCCAGGGGTGCAAGGATGTCCTCAAATGGGGCTGCTTCATGGGACCAGCACATGACACTGAGTCTTGGCAAAAAGGGCGAGGGGCCTCCAGGGTCATGTAGTCCAACCCGCTGCTTAATGCAGGAAACTCACAGTGATCCCAATTCCATGGCCAGATGATGCCATCCTGCTTTAGGATGCTGCGTTGAGCAGGGGGTTGGACTAGATGGCCTATATGGCCCCTTCCAACTCTTTGATTCTATTATTCTATGCCATTCCAACCAGAATCCCTGGAAGAAATTCATCTTTTGATCCCCAAGTGGTGATGGGCATTTCCCTGATCATACAAGAAAGGGCCACAAGAGCCAAGCAGGCACACAATCCCATCTCCCCACCCACTGACAAGCTCTATCCAGCTCTTCATGCATTCTTACGTCTTAGCAAATGCATTAATTTGCAGTGGCCCTGGTGGGTGAAGGGAACGAATTTCATTTTCCAAGTCACCATGACATTGCAGTTTCAGAGCTGGCAAAATCCAATATTCCTTGAACGGGAAGTCTTAAACTCCGACGAGGACAACTAGACCCTGTGCGGAGAACAAGGAACTGCAGATTTCTTGGTGTGACATAAAGGGCTCATCTAAAGATGATAATTTGGTCTCTGGTGACAGAACCGTTCGACGGCTGGAAATTAGCCCTTTTGGAATGAGGGGAACGGAGAGGAACAGAGGAAACGGTAAGGTTAACACCTGTTCCTCTGAGCATTCTTTTTCTTTTTCCTGTTATTTATTACACTAGCAGACCAGACGAGGCCAAGATGAAACTTCTTCGAGAATACCAGGGGGGAAGTGTGGGCTCCCCAGCAACAAACTGTGTTTCCAGGGCCTCGATTTTTCGCCCCTTTTGTTATCTTTGATTTTGATATGGTCGATTTAATCAGGCTGTTTGAGAGGATTCAGAAATGAATCATTCCGGCACATTCCCTCCTCTCATTCTCTCATTAATGCGGATTTTAAAGGATTCGCGGAGTACGGGAGCTGCCTTGATTTTGGTTTCCAAGCTAATAACCCGATGCGGGAGTCATCTGTTTTGCAAGTGACAAGGTCGGTCCTTAAACCGAGCTGCCTTTCCTGCATGCTGATCTCATATCATTTGAGGGGAAATGACATTTTAAAGGAATAAGATAATGCAAAATGCTTTCTAAAAGCAAGCCAGTTAGCTGCCTTGACCATCTGTTGGGCATCAGTTTGGTTTCTCCTCTCTGTGTCACCTCTTACTTCTGTGTCGTCTCACCTCTTACTTCTGTGTCGTTGTGTCACTTTGCTCTTTCACAGGCCACAGTGTCAGAAAAACTGGGCATGACTCAGGTTTTAAGAATCTCAAGGGACACCCTGGAAAAGCTCACCACCTGATATGGCTTGTCCTATTCCATTGCACCTTTCTGGTAGGGTGCACATGAAAGAAGAAAATAAAGAGGAGGAGGAAGAAGAAGAAGAGTTGGTTCTTATATGCTGCTTTTCTCTACCCAAAGGAGTCTCAAAGCGGCTTCCATTCGACTTCCCTTTCCTCTCTCCACAACAGACGCCCTGTGAGGTGGGTGAGGCTGAGAGAGCCCTGATATTCCTGCTCAGTCAGAACAGCTTTCTCAGAGCTGTGGTGAGCCCAAGGTCACCCAACTGGCTGCATGTGGGGGCGTGGAGAATCAAACCTGGCATGCTAGATTAGAAGTCTGCACTGCTAACCACTACACCAAACTGGCTGACTGCACAAAGGACCTTTGACTGATAAATATTAAATCATGGGTGAGCTCAGTCAAAATGACTCAACAAGTTTTCTTGGGTCCACCCCATGGTAGGAGCTGCACACATATTCCAGTGGTTTCCATCTTCCATACCCTTCCATTGCCCTCCCTGTATCTTCTGCTCGGTGCCATTTTCTCTCTCCTGCTCTGCCCTCACTGTCCTTGCCATCATTGGAAGGCAGAAGATGGCAAGGACAGTGAGGGCACCGCAGAAGGCACTTTGATCTCATGGATTTTTGCTAACCAGTGGAAAGTGGTGAGCAAAGTCAGTGTGTTCCACCTAGTGCTACGGATATCACGAAAGAAATACATGGGCCACGCCAGCCAACGAGTAAAAGGGCAGCAAAGGCCAGCAAAGCCACAGATATAGCAAAAAGTGTAGCTGGAAGAATGAAGCCCCTGAAATATTTACGAACGGTACACGAGATGAGCATTTTTAGGGAATTAGCCACTCATTTTGTAGCCCCCCCTCTCAACATTAGAGCACCTTTGCTGCTGCGTGTTTGGATTCATCTATGTAGTGGGTCCTACTGCTCAGAGGGGCGCGGACGGGTGTGCACGCACGAGTGTGTCCTTAGATCAGGGGTAGTCAAACTGCGGCCCTCCAGATGTTCATGGACTACAATTCCCAGGAGCCCCTGCCAGCATTCGCTGGCAGGGGCTCCTGGGAATTGTAGTCCATGGACATCTGGAGGGCCGCAGTTTGACTACCCTTGCCTTAGATGAATGAGTCGAAAGGGCAGAGGCCGCCTCTTGTCTGATATTGGATAATTTGTCAGGCAGCTCGCCACAGGAGCGAGAGGGATACGGCGTCTTTAACAGCAGGCCCCCAAAGGGAATATATTTGTTAAACATTATAATTATCCTTCAGCGCCAATCTGTACAGCAATTCAATCCGGACTGATGCGCATTACCATTTCTGAAATGATGCTTTCATTTAGAAAAGGCACACAATTATACATCTTGATTAGGTCACTCTTCCCCGGAGCATTGGGGATATTTGTTTTTACGAGATATCCCGTCTCGCCAATTGTGCTGCAAAGCAGGGGCGAGGGGCGGAGGGGGGGGGTGGGGTGGGGTGGCGAATGCATTTCATGACTTCTAGAAGTCATCGCCTTTTTCTCCTTCCTTTGCTTTGGCTGAAACTGGACCAGCTATTTGAACATGGAAAATGAACGAAAAGAGAAGAAGCAAAGCATGTCGAATGGATTTCCCGGGAGCAAGGACAACGTAGGCCAAAGCTAGCCTGATCTCGTCAGAGTTTGGAAGCTAATTGGGGTCAGCTCTGGTCAGGATTCAGCAGGGAGTACATCAAGGAGTAACAGGGTCACGTCACGGAGGTAGGCAAAGGCAAACGACCTCTGAATGTCGCTTGCTGTGAAAATCCCACAGGGGTCGCTATAAGTCAGCTGCTGCTTGGCAGCAAAAAGGGTTGCCAACTTTGGGTTGGGAATTCCTGGAGATCTGGAGATGGAGCCTGGGGAGGGGAAAGACCTCAGCAAGGTATAACACCATAGAGTCCAATCTCCAATAGCCATTTTCTGCATGAGAATGGATCTTTGTTGGAGATTAGTTGTAATTCCAGGAGATTTCTGGTTTATTTATTTTAATTTATTTCTTAAGTTTCTAAGTTTCTAAACCGACCTCACCCACGCCAGGCGAGCCAGGGTGTTTTACAAAGTGGTATATAAATGCAATGTTTAAACCAAATAAAATTATTATTATTTTAATTTTATTTGTTTTAAACATTGCATTTATATACCACACAATAACAATAACAACAACGACGATGACAATTATGATGATGATGATTTTGATTTATTACCTGCTACTCCCAAATGGCTCATGGCGGGTTACAATTGTCTTAATAAAACCCCAGTGAAAACCCCCATTAAAACCCCCAGACATAAAAACATAACATAAACCCAACCAATAACAATAACAAAAAAAGTATATATTTTAAAAATAGATAACAAACATTATCTTGGTGTAGGGGTTAGGCGTGTGGACTTCTAATCCGGCAAGCCGGATTTGATTCCTGCTCCTCCCCGCACACACACAGCTGGGTGATCTTGGGCTAGTCATAGTCCTGATAGTGCTGTTCTCTCAGAACAGTAATCTCAGGGCTCTCTCAGCCTCCCCTCCCTCACAGGGTGTCTGTTGTGGGGAGAGGAAAGGGAAGGCGATTGGAAGCCGCTTTGAGACTCCTTTGTGTAGAGAGAAGTGGCATATAAGAACCAACTCTTCATCATCTTCAGTAACCTCAGGGCTCTCTCAGCCCCACCTCCCTCACAGGGTGTCTGTTGTGGGGAGAGGAAAGGGAAGGCGATTGGAAACCGCTTTGAGACTCCTTTGTGTAGAGAAAAGCAGCATATAAGAACCAGCTCTTCTTCTTCTTCAGTAATCTCATGGCTCATTTTTCCTCTTTAACCAATAGCCATTAATAATCTGCAGATGACAGCCCCAAAGAGCTTGCCACTTGGAGAGCAGGCAGGACTCATCTTGAGGGCCTTTGGCTCAGTGGCAGAGCATCTGCTTGACATGCAGAAGGTCCCAGGTTCAATCCCCAGCATCTCCAGTTAGAGGATTGGGCTGTAGTTGATGGATAAGACTCCCCCTGTGACCTGGGAGAGCTGCTGCCAGTCGGAGCGGACAAAACTGACTTTGATGGACCAATGACCAGTTCAGTAGAAGGCAGTTTCCTGTGTCCCATTGGCCCATGCTTTCGGAAACCGACCCCATTTGTGGGGGGTGGGAGAGCATCTCCCACTCACAAATACTTATTTGTAATTATTGTCCCTGGGGAGGGGAGCAAGTCCAGGAACCGCACAGCATGTAGACGGAATCTGCCGTCTCCTCCTTTTCCTGTCCCTCCCGCCCTGTAAAAGTCACGTGATCCGTAGCCTGGCTGGGCACGGAGGCTCCAGTCTTAACGCTGCTGTTTGGCAGGCAGGAAGCGATATTTACCGTGTGTTCTAATTGCTCTCATTAAGGTTAGGTGGCATTATTAATATTACTAATTAAAGAGCTATAAAACCTAGCGTCGGGTGAGCAGAAGCAAGCTGGCGCCCCTCGCGCCTCCCAGAATGAGAGGCCGCCATTTCCATGCGCAAATGAGGTTGAAATAGGGAATAATTAGAGGCTGCTTATGCATGCCGCCACATCCCCCATTGCTGTGGGTCACAGTCTCTCTGTAGATGGAGAAAAGAGCAAAGAGTCCAAGAGCGTCTTACAGAGTATCACAATTTGCGGCGGGGAAGGAGCATCCGTGAGTCACTGCTCACTTCTGCAGACGCAGCTAGAAAGCGAGTCCGTCCCTCCTTATAGCTCAAGGTTGATGGATTTCCATTCGGTACGGTTGAACGTGGTGCCTTCCATGGAGAGAGACCAAGATTGGGTTGCCATATCAGCTTGTCTGTAGCAGGAGAAAAGAGCCAGTGTCCTGGAGCACCTTGAAGACTAGCACAATTGTTGGCAGGAGAGGAGTTTTTGGGAGTCACGGGTTACTTTTGCAGGTAGATCAAGATGGGTCGCCGTGTTGGTCTGTTGGCAGCTGTAGACAAGAGCAGCTCACTGCAAACTTGTACCGATTTTTATATTTGTTTGACAGGCACGGCAGTGCCGTTCCGAATAAATAACTTGTCCATGATATTCCTGTTTCCTTAACCTCTGCACTCCTCAATGTGCATTGTTAATTATCTTCTAGAATAGTAGAAGTGGAATAAAGAAAATAAAGGATAATTTAGGTATGCAAAAAATCTAAATTACGAATTTAGGGGGAGTGGAAGTTGTTTTTAGGGAGGCAGCTTCGTGTGGTGGTTAAGAGCAGTGGCCTCTAACCTGGAGAGACGGGTTTGATTCCCAGCTCCTCCTCTCCATGCAGCCTCCTGGGTGACCTTGGGCTAGTCACAGTCCTGTTAAGAGCTGTTCTCGCAGAGCAGTTCTGCCCAGAGCTCTCTCAGCCTTAACGTCCTCACCGCTTGCCTGTTGTGGGGAGAGGAAGAAGA
Source organism: Paroedura picta (assembly GCF_049243985.1). Taxonomy (NCBI): domain Eukaryota; kingdom Metazoa; phylum Chordata; class Lepidosauria; order Squamata; family Gekkonidae; genus Paroedura; species Paroedura picta. The sequence continues at coordinate 124,575,125 of NC_135373.1, read as the reverse complement.
AGGCGATTGTAAGTTGTTTTGAGACTCCTTTGTGTAGTGTAAAGCAGGGTATAAAAACTGTTTGATCCGTGGGTCAAGGAACATGGAACACTGAAATTCTTTCGGCTCTTTATTAGCGATCAGTTCATAGTACAAGAAGTTCCAAAACTGCTTTAGAAAACCCCTGGGACCCCCCCCCCCAATATATACACACAATGAACGGATCTACCTGCAGCCACAGCGGATTGGTTACTGACAGTTTGAATTGATTGGATCCATGGTGGATCCTGCCGTGAGCCGTCCAATCAGGCTGTGGCTACCTGCTACGAATCTATTGGCTCCTGCGGAGAAGCCAAGCAGACCTCAGCCAATCGGTGGCTCCGAATCACCATGCTGCCTCGGATCTCAACTTTGGTCTGAAAACAAAACAAAAACCAGCTCTTCTTCTTTCCGAACGCCTCCTCCTTGACGCCTCTCCTTTCCTTGAGAATCATTCATGGCATTTTCATTGTCTGGACCCACAGCAAAGAAGCCTCCTGAGAGACTTCCCCTGGCTTTCAATACCTTCCACCCCGCCATCGATCTAGCAATGAATTGCTCTACCCAAGAAATAAACTTCCTGAACACCACGGTGCAGGTGCACAAGGGAGCCATAAGTAACGCATTGTACCAGAAACCGACAAATCTGCAAACCCGTCTCCCTCCCACCAGCCACCCTCATCAAACAACCCACTGTCAAGCCCTCCGTTACAGCCCCATCTGCTCCAGCCCCTGGTTTTCTCTACTCCCTCGAAGGATCTCCAGCAGGCATTCTCACAACAGCCATACCCTCCTGAGTTGGCAAGAAAGAGGGTTAGAAAAGCCAGGACAATACCCAGGGACAGCCTGCTGCAAGGCAAATCCAAAGAAAAAAAAATTTTTTTAAGCCAAAAGAGAAACAGAAACCTCTGGACTTCTTATCTGGCAAGCCACTCCATCTCTTCTATGTACAGCCAGCCCCATTGTGGTGTTCTCACAGAGCAGTCCCTTCAGAGCTCTCTCAGCCTCACCCACCTCACAGGGTGTCTGTTGTGGGGAGAGGAAAGGGAAGGTGAATATAAGCCGCTTTGAGACTCCTTTGGGTAGAGAAAAGTGGCATCTAAGAACCAACTCTTCTTCTTCTTCTTCTTCTTCTTCTTCTTCTTCTTCTTCTTCTTCTTCTTCTTCTTCTTCTTCTTCTTCTTCTTCTTCTTCTTCTTCTTCTTCTTCTTCTTCTTCTTCTTCTTCTGTAATCTCAGGGCTCTCTCAGCCTCACCCACCAAACAGGGTGTCTGTTGTGGGGAGAGGAAAGGGAAGGCGAATGTAAGCCGCTTTGAGACTCCTTTGGGCAGAGAAAAGCCAGGTATAAAAACCAACTCTTCTTCTATTGTCTCTTTCACAGGCCTCAGTCCTGCTCCTGCACACACTCATTCTCCTGTTGGTGCCAGGACAGTGCTGGGCCACTAGGTGGTCACTGCACCTCCTGCCTTACAAGTCTATCTCCTCCTCCTATTATGGTGTTCCCATAGCTCTGGTGACCAGAGTGGGTGGGTAAACTGACTTGCAACTAGTTCTCTCAGGGTTGGGGGGCTGAGGGACCAGTGTGCTGGTTCCTGGCTTCCTCCTCAGAGATTGGCTTCTCCTGTGGTGCCTCTGCTGCTGGCTATGGGTTGGGGTCAGGTCCTCAGGGACCAAGCCCTATGAAGATAGGTTGAGGGACTTGAGAATGTTCAGCCTGGAGAAAAGGAAGTTGAGAGGGGACATGATAGCCCTCTTTAAGTATTTGAAAGGTTGTCACTTGGAGGAGGGCAGGAGGCTGTTTCTGCTGGCTGCAGAGGAGAGGACACTCAATAATGGGTTTAAACTACAAGTACAACAATATAGGCTAGATATCAGGAAAAAGTTTTTCACAGTCAGAGTAGTTCAGCAGTGGAATAGGCTGCCTAAGGAGGTGGTGAGCTCCCCCTCGCTGGCAGTCTTCAAGCAAAGGATGGATACACACTTTTCTTGGATGCTTTAGGATGCTTAGGGCTGATCCTGCATTGAGCAGGGGGTTGGACTAGATGGCCTGCATGGCCCCTTCCAACTCTATGATTCTATGATTCTCAGGCTGCCTCATCCCCAGAGGAGCCTTTTACATTCCTTGGCTCGGCTGGGCTCGGCTGGTCCACGACAGAAACTTTGACCTCCAAAAACCTTGTTTGTCCCTAAGGTTCTGCTGGGCTCGAATCGAGATGTTCTGCGGGTAAATCAGTCTTTGTCAAAGCAACCTAGCGGTGTCCGGACTGGAATATCGTGAGGTCAGTGGGTTTTAGTAATATTTCAGCGTTTTTTACCGTGAGTCCCCCTCCAGACTTCGGAACGCTGACGATGTGCGTAGAATTTAAATGGGATCTGTTTCCGAAAAAGCCTGCCACACGCTGTTGGTTCAGATTGGGTTTTATTTGGCTCTGCAGCTGTTCTTTGAAATCTGTGCCGGTTTGCTTGGCGCTTGCGTGACAATTATGACTCGCGCCGTTGTGCAGGAGTCAACGGGAGTGGCGGCGGAAGCATTCAGGTTAGGAAAAGGGTTTGCTAAAAGGGTCACAGGCAGCAGGAGCGGAGAAAGGGTTGCGTCTGAGACCTTAAGGAGAGCCTGTGGGGTCCCCATAGAATCATAGAGTTGGAAGGTACCTCCAGGGTCATCTAGTCTAACCCCTTGCGCAATGCAGGCCCACCCACAGTGACCCCAATTTCATGCTCAAATGATCTCCCCCACGCCAAAAATCTCCAAAATCCAGCCTGGCCTGGAGGAAATTCACCTACCATCCCCCAGTGGTGATCAGCAGTTCCCTGGGCATGCCAGGAAGGGCCACAAGAGACAAACCCTGGCACACCAATGTTTTGGGGGTGTTACTGAGCAGGAGGCCGCTTAACTGGTTCATGTGCACTTTATACTGTGTGTGTGTCTCAGCAGATCTAAGAAGTGGAATTGGATCCGTCTTTGGAAGGGAGGCCACCAAGGAAGACTCTGCGGAGGAAAGTAAAGGCCCACCACCTCCGCTTCTTACTTGACTTGAATGCCTCTTGCTGGGGTTCTTTCAGAAATCAAATAAATAAGTTAGTGGCAGCTTGATAGCCCTTGACACAGGTAGGGTTTTCAAGGCAAGTGAGAAGTGGAGGTGGTTGGCCGTTCCGTGCCTTGGGCCCGTCTCAGTTCTCTCAGAGCTCTCTCAGCCCTACCTGTCCGTCGTGGGGAGGGGAAAGGTAGGCGATTGTTGGACATTTTGAGACTCCTTTGGGTGGTAAAAAGCAGGACACACCCACTTCCCAGCTCTTACCGACCATGGTGTTCCTCCGACTGCCATCCATGTGGACGCTGACTGGCCAGAGAGTGAGGTTCTCTGTGTTTGATCCCAGTGCATCCCTGCAGTCCCCATAATGAAGTTCTCACCCAGGCAACGTTCTGCGCCTCCAACGCCTCCCCTGAAAGTCACTCAAAGCTTTTGGCAGCTTTCTCCCTCATTAAACATTAGAAGGCGCCTGACCGGAGGCACACCTGCTTTCTGGTTCAGAGGATGGGAAACGTCAGGTTGGGGAAACACCCCACGATGCCTGCTGTGGGGTCAGCGGAGGTGACAGGATCATAGGACAGTCTGCGGAAAGACCCGATTTCAGAATCTTTAGGATGTAGCCTTCCAAACTCCTATGCAGGGAGGAGGAGGAGGAGGAGGAGGAGGAGGAGGAGGAGGAGAAGAAGAAGAAGAAGAAGAAGAAGAAGAAGAAGAAGAAGAAGAAGAAGAAGAAGAAGAAGAAGAAGAAGACATCAAGGGTGTAACTTATGTCACCTCCTTCTCTTGAAAGAATTGGGGGGGAACCACAATATACATTCTTGATGGAGGCCTTCCCTCTTTCTCCCATGAGAATAATAACAAGTATTTACGCTGTAATTTAATTTTATAACATTAAAATCTTAAATTTTATGCTCTGTGTTTGAATTTTATGCGGTACATTTGACTATACACTTGACTGATGCGATATGCCCTGAGCCCTCTGTAAGGGGGGCGGGAGGCAGAATACAATAAATAAATAAGAAAGAAAGAACAAACAAGCAAACAGTTGGTTTTCACACCTACAGTTGTCTGCTCGTCCTCTCCCCACAACAGACGCCCTGTAAGGTTGGTGGGGCCAAGAGAGCTCTGAAAGAACTGTGGCTGGCCCAAGGTCACCTGGCCGGCTGCATTTGGAGAAGGAGTGGGGCATCAAACCAAATGAGAGGCTGACACTCTTAACCATGACACCGTGCCGGAAAAGGGGTAAAGAGTTGAGTTGTACCTGATTTTCGATTATGGGCTGCTGCCTATACAGAAGACGGCTCCAGCAGATAAAACTCAGGATCAAATCCCATCCAAATTAATGGCAACTTGAAATTCTGTTGACTGCAGTGCAAAAGGAGTAAACTTTTCTGGGTCTGAATGATCTCTCTCTCTGTCTCTCTCTCTCTCTCTCTCTCTGGGAGGGGCTGTGGCCCAGTGGTCGAATATCTGCTTGGCACACAGGAGGTCCGAGGTTCGATCCTGGGCATCTCTACTTAAAACATATCAGGTAGCAGATGATGCTAAAGATGTCAGCCCGAGACCCTGGAGAACTGCTCCAATCTGAACAGACTTTGACAGACAAATCGGTTGATCTGGCCAAGCCTCCGCTTGACATGCAGAAGGCCCCAGGCTCAATCCCTGGCATCTCCAGTTAAAAGGACGAGGTGAGGCTGCTGCCTGAATCAAGGGACAACCTCTGCCAGTTAGAGCAGGTGTCAGATTCAGTAGGAAGCTGCTGCATGTGTTTGTTTTTTCCCCTCTCCCTCAACAAAGCAAGGTTAGACCGCCTTGGGAGAAAGTCCTCCAGGCTCTCCCAGGTCCTGGTCTGAAGTGTTGCTTAACCCAGGGGTAGTCAACCTGTGGTCCTCCAGATGTCCATGGACTACAATTCCCATGAGCCCCTGCCAGCAAATGCTGGCAGGGGCTCATGGGAATTGTAGTCCATGGACATCTGGAGGACCACAGGTTGACTACCCCTGGCTTAACCCACTGCAGGTGCATAGTCAAGGTGCCAATCTCCAGGGGGGGACCTGGAGATCTCCTGGAATTACTACTCCAAACCACCGAAAACATGACCCCTCCTTTGGCGGATGGATGCTATGGAGGCCCCTCCCCAAAGTCCCACCTTCCTGAGGCTTAACAGCCAAAGTTCCAGGAAATTCCCAACCAGGAGTTGGCAACCGTGCCAGTAATTATAACAGCAGAGAGACACAGACTCTGGCAGCCAAGCTTAACCAAGTGCCGAGATCCACCGTCTCAGTTTGGGATTGTTGCCAGAGGGGAAAACAGTCTCCAATCTTCCCCCACCACGAGGGCTGGTTTTTTCCCCCTTATTTTTGCTTAATGCCTCCTTCTCGTCTCCCTTAAAATCCAATTAAAAGCCGATATTATGTCAGAGGAAATTCATGCCAATCCTAATATAGACTAATAAGGCTTAAAATAGCACCCAGCTACTGAGAAGCCCTGTGGTTTAATTTGATTCGGAGCCTAATAACCATCTTGGAATGAAGGAAATACTCCCGCCCCCACCCCCAACCCGGTTTTTATTTCAATACTTTAATTCCTTCCTAGCAAGCCCTGCTTATATATTTTTTCTATCAAGTTGCAGAAGGGGCGAGGGAGAAGTGACCTGACAGCGCCATGATACACAGTCACACCAGGCCGCTGATTTCAGCAGGCTTAGCTTGGCAGAACTTCAGGGGTAGTCAACCTGTGGTCCTCCAGATGTCCATGGACTACAATTCCCATGTCCATGGACTACAATTCCAGATGTCCATGGACTACAACTCCCAAATGCTGGCAGGGGCTCATGGGAATTGTAGTCCATGGACATCTGGAGGACCACAGGTTGAGGATCCCTGACAGGCACCAGGGCAGCTGCCCAAAACTTCCCCGATTCCTACCAAGTGTTTTTAGGAAGTGGGCGGGGTCAGATACGGCTTCTGCTCAGCAAGGTTTCTGATGAACGGTAGGAGATTTGATGAACAATGCAGATTCTTTCAAAATGTTGCTTTGGAGGCATTATTACCAGATTGATGGATTGTATGGCAGAGTTATAGGCAGGAAGCATGTAATCGTTTGTCAGATTCAATCTCTTATACCCCTTGTCAAGAGGTGATGGTACCGCTTTACTCTGGTCTAGTTAGAACCTCACTTGCAGTTCTGTGTTCAGTTTTGGGCACCCCAGTTGAAGAGGGATGTAGACAAACTGGTGTGTGTTCAGAGGAGGGCAACAAAGATGGTGAGGGGTTTGGAGACCAGGACATAGGAGGAAAGGTTGGGGGAGCTTGGTCTGTTTAGCCTGGAGAGGAGACGACTGAGAGGGGATCTGATAACCATCTTCAAGTATTTAAAGCGGTGCCATATAGAGGATGGAGCAGAATTGTTCTCTCTTGCCCCAGAGGGACAGACCAGAACAAATGGGATGGAATTAATGCAAAAGAAATTCCGTCTCAACATCCGGAAGAAGACCCTGACAGTCAGAGCGGTTCCTCAGTGGAACTGGCTCCCTCGGGAGGTGGTGAGTTCTCTATCTTTGGGAGTTTTTAAGCAGAGGCTGGAGAGCCATCTGATGGAGAGGCTGTTTCTGGGAACTTTGGCAGAGTGCTGAGTGAGTGGGCAGGAAAGGGTGCATCTGAGCTAGAATCCCCTAGAATTACAGCTCCCCTCCAGACTCATGCATCATCTGGAAATGGAACTGGGATCACCGTGGGTGGGCAGGTGATTCAGAATTCCCTGCATTGTGCAGGGGGTTGGACTAGATGACCCTGGAGGTCCCTTCCAACTCTATGATTCTAGGATTCTATCACTGGCGGGATGAGTTCCCCAGGAGAAAATGGCTGCTTTGGAGGGTGGGCTCCATCACATCTTGCATCACATCCTCCTCCACTGAGGTCCCACCCACTCCTGGCTCCGCCCCTCAAGTCTTCCAGGTATTTCCCAACCCGGAGCTGCCAAACCAAGCTGGGAGCCTGCCTTGATGGTTTGTACTTTCACCTCCCGCCGTAGCTCTTTCACGCCTTCACTGTCTTCCACCCGTAAAGTTGCTTTCAGTAGCCCTAGGATCTGTTCCTAGGTTCCCTTCGGACGGCTTGCGAACGAGGCATCTCCTTGCCTTGATCGCTCCAGCCTATTCACAAGGGATTCCGGGCTCCGGCTTGTGTGTTTCCCGGGCCTCGGAGGGCTGGCATGACCCGTTGGCACCAACTGGCTGGCACCCCTTCCCCTCCGGCCTCGCTGGCGGCGGTCTGCCGCATTTCAGGCGCTGTGTAAAATGTGCTAATCCTCAAACGTGGCTCAGACTGGCAACGCTGCCGCTTTCCTTTGGCAGCCATCGGAGGGCCAGTAATATTCCGTGTCCAATCGATTACCCTCCTTTCTGCCCGTGGCTTTGGCTGGCACAGAAGAGATTGCGTTCTAAGGGTTGCTAAGGGACCGGGGACGGTGGGGGGCAGCCAAGGACATCATCCCAGCATGGTACTGCTGGGTGCAGGTTTTTGCGGTCGGGAATAAAGTTTTGGTGGTGGTCACATTGACGGGGGACTGAGCTCTAAGCTTTGGGAGCTCCCCCTGAAGAATCCAGGTGGCTGTTTTAGCTTTTAAACAGGGCAACTAACATTTCAGGTTGCAGCTCTAGAGGGTTTGTATGGCAAAGGGATACAGGAGATTGATAATGCAAGAGATGCAAATAGGGGCGTTGCAGGGACTGACTCCTCTGATGTGGTTAGGGTTACCTGCCTCCAGGTAGGGCCCGTAGATCTCTCGGAAGCACACCTGGTTTCCATCCGACAGAGTTCAGTTCCCCTGGAGAATATGGCTGCTTTGCAGGGTGGACTCTAGTGCATTGTACCCCACTGAGGTCCCCACCCTACCCAGAATATACCCCATAAGTCTTCAAGTATTTTCAACCCAGAGTTGGCAGCACTGCCCAAACCATCAGCCAAATTAATGTAAGATATTGTGTATTGCAAGCCTCTCCCTCCCCCATCCTTCCCCCGTTAGAGGATAAATGAGAGGACGGGTTCAAAAAGAGCTGGTATTGATGGGCAGTGTAACATTATGATCTTCATGATTATTCATTCATTTATTGGGAGTTTGTTTGTTTAATTCGTTACATTTCTATACTGCCCTTCCCCGTGGGTTGCGGGTGGTTGTTTTATGTCGCTATTATTTGTATTGTTACCTGCCTTGATCCTCTGGTGAATGGGGGCTTATAACTCAAATAACAACTACAACTACATCATTATATTTACTATTGCATATGTTCTTTTCTGAGAATTAATATCGCAGTTTTTATACCCCACTTTTCATTACCCAAAGGAGTCTCAGAGTGGCTTATAATCGCCTTCCCTTCATCTCCCCACAGCCCACACTTTGTGGGGTAGGTGGGGCTGAAAACACTCTGAGAGAACTGTGTGAGAACAGCTCTAGCATGACTGTGACTAGCTCAAGATCTCCCAGCTGGCTGCACATGGAAAAGCAGGGGAATCAAACCCTGCTCTCTAGATTAGAAGCAACTGCTCTTAACCCCCACACCACACTGGCTGACAGTCCCACCCATTAAAAAAGCTCAACTGGTGGGCAAAAGAGAGGGGCCCTTTTTGGTGGTAGCTCCACGATTATGGAAATCCAGATCATGACACTCAGGAAGAGTCTGTCTCTTCAAGGTCTCGTAGCATGAGATTTTATGGGTTCTTAGCGATAGTTTAGTGAACGGGGGGTTGTTGATTATGCTCACAGGTGTATGTTTGAGAGGCGGCCTTTGTTGGAAAATTTAAAAAGAGACTGGATGAGCAGCTGTCAGGAGTTTGTGTTTTTAAGTCCCGGAGAAGATGGGGACCGGACTGGGTGGCATTTGGTGGTCTCTGTGTTGTGATCCTGATTCTCATCCGGTCACTTTGAGTCCCCGATCCTGGAGAAAAGATTGCATTTAAGAGCGGCACTTTGAATCCCTGTTAGCCCCCAGGGACCCCCCCTCTTCCTTAAACCCTAACCTCTTCATATTCCAAACCCAAATTATCCAAGTTTTACCTAACCCAGAGCTGTGGACCATAAAGGCATCATTTGCACAAAAGGTACGGGATAAGGTATCCAAGTTCCTCCTCGCCACCGGCAGAGGATGGAGGGGTAGGGTTGCCACCTCCAGGTTGAGATACTTCTGGAGATTTGAGGACGGAGCCCGGGGAAGACACAGACCTTAGTGGCCACGGAATCCACCCTCCAAATTAGCCGCTTTCTCCAAGGAACTGATCTCCGCAGTCTGGAGATGAGCTGTAATTCTGGGAGTTCCCCAGGTCCCACTTGGAGGCTGGCATCCCTAGTCCTCTGCTCGTAGTGCGGGTCTTGTTGCCATGGCGATGGTGACTAGGCCTCACCTGATCTCCGGGCCCTGGAGCTCTTTGCCGACAAGCCCAGCTCTCCGGATTAGAGAGGGAAGCCTTTCGGCTCACCCTCCCGGCATTTATCAGTGGCAAAACATGCCGTCTAATCCGAGTCGTCCCCCCTAAGAAAGGAAGAAAGCAGGAGTCGTGTAGAAGGGGGAGCGAAGGAAGCCGGTCCGCTTTCCCTTCTCTCCCCTCCTTGTGCTTGTTGTGCCGGCCAATTATCCCAAGTGGTGACAAGCAGAAAAATGAATTAGACAAAGCTTTGTCATGTCCGCGTTATTCATCTTTTATAAGCCGGCCCGGCTCAGCTGCGGATCAGCGAAGGAGCCGCTTTCTTCTCCGGCCTGCCTTTGATGCCGCATTTCTTGAGCGCCACTTGATACGGTCCCTTCACTGCATCATTCCCAAAATCTTTATTTTGCCTGCTGTAAATAGGGTGGACAGGTCCCCCTGGTCACCCGCGGGGGATGGTTGACAGATCCAGGGCTGATTCTGCACAGATCGATTTGAACTCGGGTCTTCCCCATTGAAATGAAAAGTGTTCTGCACATGATTGGGGAAGCTCAGAACGGGGGGGGGGCAGGGAGCCAAGTGCAGCAGGAGCCTCTTTCTTTTCTTGAAAGAGGGGTGGGGGGTGGGAGAAGATGGGAGACCGCAGAGGAGGAGGGAAAAAAAAACAAGATGCATATCTCTGCTGAGAGAAGTTAGGGCTTCTGGAGCGCAGTCACTTTAAGACAAGACCTGCAACCATGAACCAGGAAGTCTTTGAACTGACACCCTGGCCAATCAGGGAAGACTGCCCTGCTACAGCATTGGAGGCACGAGGCAGCAAGTTAATTCACAAAAAGCAGAGAGCTGCACATTTACTCATGGCGGTTTTTGAAATATCGAGGCTTATATCCACTCCAGGATATCTTGGGGGAACGGTAGGGTCACCACGAATAAATCGTGCATATTGCAGAGGGAAATTTAAAGCACCCCAAATCAAAATGCAAATCGAATTCAGTGTAGATGGGAATGATTCGTTCGAATTGGGACAGGACTACACCCAGGTTGGGAAACTCCTGGTGATATAGGGATGGAGTCTAGGGAGGGCAGGGACCTCAGTGGGGGGCAATGCTTCAGAGCCCACCCTCCAAAGCACACAATTTCTTATGGTGAACTTATCTCTGGAGTCTGGAGATGAGCTGGAATTCTGGGGGATCCCCAAGTCCCATATGAAGGCTGGCCTCCCTGATTACTACACTTGTTTCTATATGTCGTGACTCTCAACGCTCGAAACTGATCTCTGATGTCGTCCTCCTCTCCTCCACAAGGTCTGTTAGGTTGAAAGAATTCCCCTGGTCCAGGGTCACCCAGTGATCTTCCGTGACATAAGTGGGGCTCCCAAACCCTAGCTTGAGATTTGAACAGATCCGTCCCACTGATGCAGGAGATGTTTTCAGAGAGGGCTTTAAGGCCGGCGATCTCACTTGCTGACCCACTGAGTCTCTTGCGTAGCTGTCGGCCAGCTTCAGTGCCGGCGCAGTTTCACCCCGACGCAGAAGTCACCGCTGATACGCTCGTCAAAATGCAGCCGCCACGTTTCCAAGCATGTCTAACATGCGCCGGCGTCTGTTTAATTAGCTGGATTGCAGTAATGGAGAGGCGCCACGCTGACCTCCTTATTATCTCCCCCTTTATGGGATGACCCCCTTTGGAAACTGCTGCCTGACAAACAGCTTTGCTGATCGGCGCTCAGGGAGAGGGAGAGAAAAGCTTGTGTATCACAGAAGGCCATTTCCAGGACTTTCCTGCAGCAGAGCCTGAACTTGGCACCCGAGAAAGATGCGTGTGAACCACCCTTCCTAAACAGGCTTGCCAACCTCCAGGTGGGGCCTGGAAGCTTCCCAGAATTACAAGTGAGCACCAGACTACCAAAGCGTGTGGGTTTTCAAAATGGCGGCTGGGGGGAGCCCTCTCACCCCGTGAAAGAAAAACATTTTTGATTTTAAAATTTTACTCGTATTTGAGTAGCTTGACTGACAGTTAGAGCGGTTCCTCAGTGGAACAGGCTTCCTCGGGAGGTGGTGGGTTCTCCATCTTGGGAGATTTTTAAACAGAGGCTGGAGAGCCATCTGACGGAGAGGCTGATTCTGTGAAGGCTCAAGAGGGTGGCAGGTGACAGTGGAGGAGCGAGAGGGTTGTGAGTGTCCTGCACAGTGCAAGGGGTTGGACTAGATGATACTGGAGCTCCCTTCCAACTATATGATTCTATGATTCTATACCCGCCCTCTCCCAAAGCAGCCGATGATGGGCCTGGAAGAATGGGAAGGGGAGGGGCCCCAGACATTTAAAATTTGTCTGCGGAGGCTCCCCTGACTTCAGGCCTGTATGACAGCGAGGCATGGCCGCTTGACCTCACTTCCTGGTACCTCAGAACCTGGACAATATTTCAGCAGCACCCCCATGGTCAGTAGGTTGAAAAAGGCCGATCTAGAGGCACACTCTGTAAACCTGCCCTCCCTCCCTTCCTCAGCATATTCCGGAATTGGCAGCTGAAGTGGTTCCAGCTTTAAAAAGCGACATCCTTTAAAAAGAAGAGCCCCCCCCCCCTTGAATGCTTCTGCGCATGAATGTAGCTGTAAAATTAGGGGTGGTGAGGAAGTGAAACACGCTAAACAGATAGAGACATTTATGGCCCTTCAATGCTTGCCAGCCTGGAAGAAATGAAACGGAGGGCCATTTCCACCTGAAGCCGCTCCGCCAAAGAAGTGAGACACAAAAGCCCCCCCCTCCCCCATGCCGAATGTTTTCAGTCACTGTCAAGATGCAACAATGCGGCTGTCTCAAGCAGAACCCGGGATGGCAGGCAGCCGGATGGGAGCGCATTGAGCAGGAAGTGGCGCTTCAGCCCGGTTTGAGTGGCATTCTCAGTAAATGAAAGCAAAAAAAACCTACAACCGCAGACCGGCCACAGTTGGATTCATTCTCCTCGCGAGACGGGCTTCCTTCGCTGGAGTGATGTCAGAGGACGTCGGGTCACGACAGAACGTCTCTCCACCTGGGGAACGGTTCCTGGAAAGGCAGAAAACGTCGACCGGAGCAGAAGGTGAAGAAAGAGCAAGGTGTTTCCTGCCTGTCCAGGAGCACCTGAAAAGCTAACACGATTTGGGGCAGCGGTTGATGGATTCCTAATCTGTAGAACATTGCTACCCCCTCCTTGGTTTCTTACAGCAACAACCTTATTAGGTAGGCCATGCTGAGTGTTTGCAAGGGGCCCCAAGATGCCCAGGGAGGAAGGGAGGGAGAGAGAGAGAGAGAGAGAGATCCACTCATCGATAGGGCTGCCAGCTCTGGATAGGGAAACAGATGGAAGATTGGGTGTAAGCCTGGGACAGGTAGACTTTGGAGAGGGGAGTAACCTTGCCTTGAGTTCACCCTGCAAAGCAGCCATCTCCTCCTGGGGGACTGAGCCTGGTTACCTGGAGATACACTGTAATACGGGAGACTACCAGGCATCATCTGGAGGTTGGTGACTCTATTCATTGGTTAATTTGATGGTGAGAGCAACAGAGTGGTTGGAAGGTGTTCAGGAAGCAGCCAAGGGCATCCAGGGAGTTCAGGAAGCGGCAAAGTATGTCCAGGATATTCAGGAAGCAGAAGCAGAAGCAGAAGAGTTGGTTCTTCTGTGCCATTTTTCTCTACCCAAAGGAGTCTCAAAGAGGCTTACCGTCACCTTCCCTTTCCTCTCCCCCACAACAGTCATCCTGTGAGGAAGGGGAGGCTGAGAGAGCCCTGATATTACTGAAGAAGAAGAAGAGTTGGTTCTTATATGCCACTTTTCCCTACCCGAAGGAGGCTCAGAGCAGCTTACAGTCGCCTTCCCATTCCTCTCCCCACAACAGGCACCCTGTGAGGTGGGTGAGGCTGAGAGAGCCCTGATATTCCTACTGGGTCAGAACAGCTTTATCAGTGCCGTGGCGAGCCCAAGGTCACCCAGCTGGCTGCATGAGGGGGAGTGGGGAATCAAACCCATCTCACCAGATGAAAAGTCCGCACTCCTAACCACTGCACCAAGCTGGCTCTCGCCCAGGCAGCAAAGGGCAGCCCGGGGGTTCAGGAAGCAGCCATCTTGCACGTGTTGATAGTGAAGCTAGTGGCGTGTGGAGTGGAGCCCTGCAGAGTAACACCCGGAATGGACTATGGGAGCCCCACGGGGGTGGTGGGGAGACAGAGTATCCCAGTTGCACTTCACCAATAAATACGCTGGGCCGCATGGAGGTTGTTCTCTCGGCGTGGATGCCTGTATTTATCACTGTCAAGAGGATTTATTATCCAGCCAAGGCCTTTTCTGGAGGGGGAGGCTCTCGGTTCTTTCTTTTCAATTACCGCCGTGCAGGGAGAAGGGGATGGCCGAGCCCTTCGGGGAATGAACTGCTGATGAGCTTATTGGCCGCACAAAGTTTCCTTCTTTGCCCGCAGACGAGCGACTCTCAGGGCACCAGTATAGGATGGGGGAGACTTGTCTTGGCAGTAGCATGTGTGAAAAGGATCTAGGAGTCTTAGTAGGCCATACATTGAACATGAGTCAGCAGTGTGACTCAGTGGCTAAAAAGGCAAACGGGATTTTGGGCTGTATCAAGCGGAGTATCATGTCCAGATCACGGGAGGTGATGGTACCGCTTTACTCTGCTCTGGTTCGGCCTCACTTGGAGTCCTGTGTTCAGTTTTGGGCACCCCAGTTGAAGAGGGATGTAGACAAACTGGAACGTGTCCAGAGGAGGGCAACAAAGATGGTGAGAGGTTTGGAGACCAAGAGATATGAAGAAAGGTTGGAGGAGCTTGGTCTGTTTAGCCCAGAGAGGAGACAACTGAGGGGATTTGATAACCATCTTCAAGTATTTAAAAGGGTGCCATATGGAGGATGGAGCAGAGTTGTTCTCTCTTGTCTCAGAGGGACAGACCAGAACGAATGGGATGAAATTAATTCAAAAGAAATTCTGTCTAAACATTCAGAAGTTCCTGAAAATTAGAGCAGTTCCTCAGTGGAACAGGCTTCCTCGGAAGGTGGTGGGTTCTCCTTCCTTGGAAGTTTTTAATCAGAGGCTGGAGAGCCATCTGACGGAGAAGGTTATTCTGTAAAGGTTCAAGGGGGTGGCAGGTGACAGTGGAGGAGCAATAGAGTTGTGAGTGTCCGGCACAGTGCAGGGGGTTCGACTAGATGACCCAGGAGGTCCCTTCCAACTCTAGGATTCTATGATTCTGATTCAAGAGAAATTCCGTCTCAACATCCGAAAAAAGTTCCTGACAGAGCGGTTTCTCAGTGGAACAATCTTCCTCCCAACGTAGAGCTGGCAATGCTAGAGAAGGCACAGGTTACTGGCATCATGGGCACTACCCATTAGCTGCTTACCTGTGTCTCACCCTATCTGACAGTGGATGACCAATATCTCTGCAGGGCCAACAATAGAGCAGAGAGGCCCAGATCTTCCCAAGCACACGAGAAGAACCCTGCTGGATCAGACCATTGTTCTTTCCGTCTAGCCTCCTGCCTCACCCAGAGGCCAACCAATCCCTCTGGAGGTTCAATAACAGGGCAGAGAGGCTGAGATCTTTCCCTCAGGTTGTCTCCTGGCTCTGGTATTCTGAGGCTTGAAGCTTCTGAACATGGAGGCTCCCTTAAATCTTCATGTCAAATAGCCACTGACGGACTTCTCCAAGAATCTGTCTAACTCCCTTTGAGAGCAGTCTCTTCCCGTGGCCATCACTACATCCTCTGGCAGCAGACTCTACATTTTTATCTCTCTCTGTGTGAAGAAATATTTCCTTTTGTCCATTCTGAATCTACTGCTTATCAGCTGCTTTTAATGCCCTCAAGCTGTAGTCTTTTGGGAGAGGGAGAAAAAATTATCTTGGCCAACTTTATCCACCCATGAATCATTTTATCATGTGTCCTGCCCCCCCCCCTCCAAGTTGTCTTTTCTCTTAAAATCCCTGACCCTTCAGCCTTTCCTCATTGGGAAGGTGCTCCAACCCTCTAAACCAGGGGTAGTCAACCTGTGGTCCTCCAGATGTCCATGGACTACAATTCCCACGAGCCCCTGCCAGCAAACGCTGGCAGGGGCTTGTGGGAATTGTAGTCCATGGACATCTGGAGGACCACAGGTTGACTACCCTTGCTCTAAACCACCTTGGTTGTGCTCGCCCACACACAGCATACACAGTCTTGACCAAGATAAGCAAATGTCTGTAGCTGGGCAGGAAACAGAATTCAGGTCACCACGTTCTCCCGAGCCATTGCTGTACTCGCTGTCACTTCGTTGATACAGATGTCATCGTCGGAGGGGAGGGACGGACGGCTTCGTCTGGAGGCCAAAGCTTCCGAAAAGCACGCTGCGATCTTGACAGTATTGCAGGAGGCCCGACAGAACCAGGAAGCTGGCCGGGAGCTGTGGAAACGAAACTTTGTCCCACCCACATTTCCATTAGTACCCCTTACCATTTCCGCATGAGTTATGCACCAAAAGTCATTGTTTAAAAACAGCCACCACAACCCCAGCAACAAATTATTTACCAGAGCGATCCAAAAATTCTTTGGCCATTTTGGAAGGATCCTATCAGCTGATAGATTTTGCAGCTGTGACAGCAGGAGCTGAGAATTGAGAGCCAGTTTGGTGTCTTGGTTAGGAGAGCAGACTTCTCGTCTGGCGAGCCGGGTTCAATTCCCCGCTCCCCCACATGCAGCCAGCTGAGTGACCTTGGGCTAGTCACAGCACTGATAAAGCTGTTCTGACCGAGCAGGAATATCAGAGCTCTCTCAGCCCAACTTTCCTCATAGGGTGTCTGTTGTCGGGAGAGGAAAGGGAAGGTGACTCTACCTTCGGGTAGAGAAAAGTGGCCTATAGGAACCAACTCTTTTTCTTCTTCAGTAATCTCAGGGCTCTCTCAGCCTCACCCACCTCACAGGGTGTCTGTTGTGGGGAGAGGAATGGGAAGGCAAATGTGAGCCGCTTTGAGCCTCCTTCGGGTAGAGAAAAGTGGCATATAAGAACCAACTTCTTCTTCTTCTTCTTCTTCTTCTTCTTCTTCTTCTTCTTCTTCTTCTTCTTCTTCTTCTTCTTCTTCTTCTTCTTCTTCTTCTTCTCCTTCTCCTTCTTCTTCCAGCCCATTATACTCTACAAGCTCTTCTGACTCAGTGACCATAATATCATTCCGGCTGGAGCCCATTTTTTTCTCTCTGTAATTAAATTTAATAGATAGTTAGATCTAGATGCCTCGGTGTCCTCGTCGTTGGGGTTATATCCGCGGTTATTACGATGCTCCTTTGCCGCTCTCATTATCACGGCCGCTTTGTTGTTAAACGGCTGATGCTCAAGAAGACGGTAGTCGGAAGAGCGGAATAAAGAGCAGACTGCCGTGGCCCTAGAAGAAAAGGGCATTTTGTTTCTGCATAATGAGGGCAAGGGAAAGAACCCCCCAGTTTGCTTCTAGCTTCTGCCCAAAAGCCCACCCCCACATCTGCGGATGCCAGCCTCCAGTTGGGACCTGGAAACTCCCTCGGAATTACAGCTCCTCTTCAGACTAGAAAGAGCTTTTTTCCGGGAGAAAATGGCCCCTTTGTCATTGTTCCCCACTCAGTTCTCTGTCCTCGGATGGGTCCACCCCCAAATCTCCAGGAATCTTCCAACCTGGAGCTGGCAACCGTACCCCCTACTCACTGCGGTAGCCCAAACTCAGTACTTGTTAGATGACCTGGTTGGCACACATCGTTGTTGTTGTTGTTGTTGTTGTTATGTGCGAAGTCGTGTCCGACCCATCGCGACCCCATGGACAATGGTCCTCCAGGCCTTCCTGTCCTCTCCCATTCCCCGGAGTCCATTTAAGTTTGCACCTACTGCTTCAGTGACTCCATCCAGCCACCTCATTCTCTGTCGTCCCCTTCTTCTTTTGCCCTCAATCGCTCCCAGCATTAGGCTCTTCTCCGGGGAGTCCTTCCTTCTCATGAGGTGGCCAAAGTATTTGAGTTCCATCTTCAGGATCTGGCCTTCTAAGGAGCAGGCAGGGCTGATCTCCTCCAGGACTGACCGGTTTGTTCGCCTTGCAGTCCAAGGGACTCGCAGGAGTTTTCTCCAGCACCAGAGTTCAAAAGCCTCAATTCTTTGACGCTCGGCCTTCCTTATGGTCCAACTTTCGCAGCCATACATTGCAACTGGGAAGACCATAGCCTTGACTAAACGCACTTTCATTGGCAGGGTGATGTCTCTGCTTTTTAGGATGCTGTCTAGAATTGCCATAGCTTTTCTCCCCAGGAAATATCCATAGATGACCCCAATGGCTAGTGGGCTTATTTTGCACGCTTCATCTTCCGCCTTCATCAAGGCGCCCAACGGGTGAAAAATGCGCGTAAGAAAATTCCCTCTGAAGCTCCATCCAGCCCGACCAAAGAACAGCTCGTTCAAACAGTTACAACCAGAGCGAAAGTACCTCCGAAACCATTAAAAATCAGCAATGAAAACACTGGTCTGGAAGGAGGAGCTACTGGGGGACACAAAAAGTCTTCACCCACCGGCGGAAGAGGGCGGCAGGAGGGGACAGGCGAATCTTGCTGGGGAGTGATTTCCAGAGATTCCACAGGCAAGAAGGCCCTGTCCTGGATGGCTGACCACTGAAGCTCAGAAGGTGGGGCCCCCCCAAGCAGATCCTCCAAAGGCGATTGCTGTGGTCAGGTAGGCTCGTATTGTCACCTCTCCTCCAACCCGGAGGGAAGGGTAAAGAGAGAGATGAGGGTTGCCAACTCCAGTTTGGAATATCCCTGGAGATTTGGAGGCAGACTTTGGGCAGGATAGAGTTGGGAAAGGGGCAGGAGCCCAGGAGGGTAGTTTCAGAGGGCGGTTGTGTTGATCTGAGCACCTTTAGGACCCACAGGAGTTTCCAGGTGTGAGCTTCCCAGAGTTGAAACTCCTACCTCCCCCCCCCCCAGTCATAAAATCATGGAAGCATAGAATTGGAAGGGACCTCCAGGGGCATCTAGTTCAACCTCCTGCAGAATGTAGGAAATTCACAACGCCCTGCCCGTCCACAGCGACCCCAGTGCCATGCCCAGATGATGCCCACCCCGAAATACCTCCAGAATCTCTGGCCAGTCCGGCTTTGTTGAAGGCTGCTGTGAACCCAGCTGCTTCCCCCAGGAGAACTGAACTTTCTAGCCTGGAGAGCAACCGTAGTTCTGGGAGATCTCCAAGCTCCTTGAGAATTTGGCAACCGTACGAGACGTCCGTGCTGGGCAATGCTACTCACATAATCTACTTAACTGGAGATGATTTCCCAGGTTAGCTTCAATATACTTTCCCGCTGCTGTGATCGCGTCGTCTCGTTGGCGTGGGAGAGATTCCAGGAAATTGGAAACCTGTAATCCTGTTTTCTAGCAGCTGCCAGTTCTCTTCTCATGTATCAATGGGCTCTGCTCGGGACAAGAACTGCATACAGCTGGTGAAGACGGCCCCCTCCCTGGCTTTAAAAGATGCCACTTGCCTCTCAGCAGAGGTCCAGCAGTGGCTTTGAGCCCCAAGAGGTAGATGGAACCTTCTGTCTAGGGCAGGGATGCTCTGTCTCCTTGGTGCTGGGGGGGGGGGCTTATGGGGTTCTAGCTGTGGTGGTGGATTTCCTGATGGCACCGGGGTTTAGGCCACTGTGTGACACAGAGTGTTGGACCGGAGGGGCCACTGGCCTGATCCAACATGGCTTCTCTTATGTTCCCATGGCCCTGCTGGTGGACCTCCTGAGGGCACCTGGGTTTTGGCCACTGTGTGACACAGAGTGTTGGACTAGATGGGTCACTGGCCTGATCCCACATGGGTTCTCTTATGTTCTCATGGTCCTGCTGGTGGACCTCCTGAGGGCACCGGGGTTTGGGCCACTGTGTGACACACAGTGTTGGACTAGATGGCCCACTGGCCTGATCCCACATGGCTTCTCTTATGTTCTCATGGCCCTGTGGTGGACCTCCTAAGGGCATCTGGGTTTGGCCACTGTGTGACCCAGAGTGTTGAGGGGCCATTGGCCTGATTCCACATGGCTTATCTTATGTTCTCATAGCCCTGCTGGTAGACCTCCTGATGGCCCCTGGGTTTTGGCCACTGTGTGTTGGATTGGATGAGCCAACGGCCTGATCCAACATGACTTCTCTTATGTTCTCATGGCCCTTCTGGTGGGCCTCCCAGCATTCATAGGAATTGTAGTCCATGGACATCTGGAGGGCCGCAGTTTGACTACCCCTGTACTACGGATATAATCAACAATTGTGGTTTTTAATCTGACAAGTGTGCCCATGTTTTCCCCGTTGTGGGCTACCACATGGACTGGCGAGGCCGAGCCGAACACAAATCCCCGCATGACGGTTTTCTCCCTCCTCAATGCACTGGGCATTTTGCAAAGCGACATTTTCAACAGGAGGTTTGGGTCTGGCCCTGGAAGCTTAAGAACTGCACCTGGGACCGCGATGGGAGGGAGAGCCGCAAGTCCAGTGGGACGGCTGCGAGGAGATGTGGTCACGTGATCGTGGAGCCTTTCTTCACTCTGGGCGATGGTGCGCTTCACAGCGGCTTCCCTTTGGTCACGCAGTATCGCTCTCTGTGCTCTGGGGGGCGCCTGCTGCCGACGCAATGTTCTGAAAGCTCTTCACAGCCAATCAAATCTCCAATGGCCAATCAGAAGTCTCAATGGGCAATAGCCCCAACCTGGCCCTGCCCACCTTCAAAAAACAATGGTGGGCCCCAGCAAAGGTGCCTGTGGCCCCTGTGGTGCCCGCGGGGGCCATGTTGGGGACCCGTTCCCCCTCCCCCCGTCTAGGGAAGGGATTTCTGCTCAGCTCTGCCAGTCATATGAAGGAGCTGCAGTCTGCTCAGGAGCTGTGCCCGCCTTCCTCCCCCACGGACTGAGCCAGGCAGCAGATCAAGGTGCTCCCCTGAACTGCAGCCCAACTCCCCCAGGGAGCAAATATCTGTCTCTCGGAGCATAAACAAACCTATTAGCATTTGCCTTTGTGCTGCTAATGAAGCTAATTAAACGGCTCAGGAAGCCACCTGCGGGGGAACAGAAGGTGACTTCACTGGGACACACTTTTTCCTTGTCTCTTTGAACCCAAAACGGATCGGTAGCAAGGGAGGGAGCGGAGTTGGGGGGCATGGCCATGATTTAGCGGTGTCATCAGCTGGGGGGCCCAGATGTACCTCTTGGCCTTGATACACATCCCCCGCCCCGCCCCCCCACCACTCCCAGCCTCTGTTGCAACCATCAGATAAAAGGCTTAGGGCAGTTTAGCCTAGAAACAAGGGAGAAAAGGGGGGGATGATGAAGATTTGTAAAATGATGCATGGTGCAGAGAAAGTGGGCAGGCCTCTCCCAGAATATTTGAACCCAAGGCTATCCATGGTGACTGAGAGGAACTTCCAATTCAGAGGCATAAAGCCACTGAATCCCAGAGCCAGGAGGCAACCTCAGGGGAAGGCCTGGGCCTATTTACCCTGTTGTGGGTCCTCCAGAGGAACTGGTTGGCTACTCTGTGAGACAGGAGGCCGGACTAGATGAACTCTCTCTGGTCTGACCCAGCAGGACTCTTCTGATGTAGGCCTTAGCCACCATGCCCTGTTGTTGGCCCTCCAGAAGAACTGGTTGGCCACTGGTGAGACAGGAGGCTGGACTAGATGGACCCTCCCTGGTCTAACCCATCAGGGCTATCCTGATATTCTTATGAAGCCCTCAGCCTCTATGCCCTGTTATTGACCCTCCAGAGGAGCTGGCTGGCCACTGTGTGAGATAGGAGGCTGGACTAGATGGACCCTCACTGGTCTGATCCAGCAGGACTCTTTTTGTATTTTTAACCTGAGGAACTTCAGTGTGCGGATTTTTTTTCTCTTTTGGTATCATTGTGAAGGAGAAGGATGGGTGCCATTAACTGTCCCATCTTCAACCCCACTGGGGATCGCCTGCCCTCAATATTGAGTGAGACCTTGGGTCCATCAAGGTCTGCCTTCTCTACTTGCATTTGAAGGGGCTTTCTGGTGCTCCTCCACATCATTTACCACCTGATCATGCTGACCATGATTGTTGGAGATGGAAACCTGGGACCTTCTGCATGCCAAGCAGACGCTCTACCACTGAGCCAAAGCCCCTCCCAAGGGAAGCTTCCCTAGATGAGACCCTTGGTCCCTCCAGGTCTGTATGGTCTACTCATGCAGAGGTCTTCCACATCCTCTCCTGCCTGGTCCTTTTGACTGGAGATGCTGGGGATCGAACCTGGGACCTTCTGCATGCCAAGCAGATGCTCTACCTCTGAGCCACAGCCCCACCTTTCCAATAGGACCTCCATCTCTGCCCAGTGGATCCAGGTCCCTTGCTCAGAGCTCTGCCTGAGTGCTTTGGTTACAAATTGAAAGCCTGGTGAACCATCACTTCTCTTTCATCCCCCTGTGGCTGTGTTCCTTTTCAGTGCAACCCCTTGTTGGGTCGGCTGCCTCACAGCTGGCATCGGGGGAAGGGGAGGGGGTGGGCCGGGGGAGCTCTTTCATGGAGACCACCCAATATTCTTGGGTTCCTGAAGCCCTGCGGAGAAACAGATGCTCTGGCAGACTCAGGTTCTCACATCCTCCAGGGAACGGCTCCAATCCTGGGAATTCCAGCAACGTGGCAGGCTCAGATCCTCGCCTCTTCAGAGGTTGCTTCAGAGACAACCACTGCCTGGCCTCGAAGGAGGCAGGGAACTGAAAGCATTCACCTTTGGAAAGAGGAGAAAACGGGAGGGCTTGGAAGGGACCTCCTGGGTCATCTAGTCCAACCCCGCACTGTGCAGGACACTCACAACCCTCTCGCTCATCCACTGTCACCTGCCACCCCCTTGAGCCTTCACAGAATCAGCCTCTCCGTCAGATGGCTATCCAGCCTCTGTTTAAAAATCTCCAAAGATGGAGAACCCACCACCTCCCGAGGAAGCCTGTTCCACTGAGAAAACACTCGGACTGTCAGGAACTTTTTCCGGAGGTTTAGACGTGATTTCTTTTGAATTAATTTCATCCCATTGGTTCTGGTCCTTCCCTCTGGGGCAAGAGAGAACAACTCTGCTCCATCCTCTGTATGCAGCTTTTTAAATACTTGAAGATGGTTCTCAGATCCCCTCTCAGTTGCCTCCTCTCCAGGCTAAACAGACCAAGCTCCCCCAACCTTTCCTCCTACGTCTTGGTCTCCAAACCCCTCACCCTCTTTGTTGCCCTCCTCTGGACATGCTCCAGTTTGTCTACATCCCTCTTCAACTGGGGTGCCCAAAACTGAACACAGGACTCCAAGTGCAGAGTCCTGAACACAGGACTCCAAGTGCAGAGCAGAGTAAAGCGGTACCATCACCTCCCGCGATCTGGACACGATACTCCGTTTGATAGAGCCCCAAATCCCATTATCATCCAGTTTGGTAAATTCAGGTCTGGGCAGATTCTCAGGGGGTTACGGGCTCTTCTTCTTCCTTAGCTGTGCAGAAAAACTTATGTTCTTATGAAGTCAAGAGTGGTGAGCAAATGAGGTGAATGAAAGAGAGAAATTTCAGCAGCTGCTTTTTTAATGACAATGTATCTCATTATTTTAATTCAGGAAACACAGGGCTTCTTATGGTTTGAGACACACCAAGACTAGAGAGTATACCTTCGGCAGGCCTCTTTTCCTTCAAGGCCGTCCGTATTCCCAAAAGTTGACACCACAGTCCTACTCACCCCTGTGCAGCCACATCACGGACAGCTACAAATCTCAGCCAATGTTCCAGGCCTCCCTGAGAAAACGTCAGGGTGTTCTCCGAAATACCACTCAGTCAACAGAGTTGGTCTTGCACAAACATCCACCCACTCGCTGCCCCCTTTCTCAGAAAGGTCAGGCATGCCAATTAAAAGGACAGGGTGAGGACAGCGAAAGGAGAACAGACTGTAGCAAATCCAGGTCTTTCTGGGCTCTGCGAGGGCAATCTGACTGCAAGCCACAGGTGGCCAAACTGTGATGCAGAAGAGAAGAAACCACAGACACAAATGAACATGACATGTGTACTTCTCGATGCCAGATGGGGGCCCTGGGGAAGGAAGGCTGGGGAGATCCTTGGGCAGGAACTCATAAGTTGAGGTATAAAGCAATATCAAATGTAAACAATTATTTATTGTTGTTGTTGTTAGGTGTGAAGTCATGTTCAACCCATCGTGACCCCATGGACAATGATCCTCCAGGCCTTCCTGTCCTCTGCCATTCCCCGGAGTCCATTTAAGTTTGCACCTACTGCTTCAGTGACTCCATCCAGCCACCTCATTCTCTGTCATCCCCTTCTTCTTTTGCCCTCGATCGCTCCCAGCATTAGGCTCTTCTCCAGGGAGTCCTTCCCTCTCATGAGCTGGCCAAAATATTTGAGTTTCATTTTCGGGATCTGGCCTTCTAAGGAGCCATCAGGGCTGATCTCTAGGACTGACCAGTTTGCTCGCCTTGCAGTCCAAGGGACTCGCAAGATTTAAAAAATTATTTAATAATGTGCACCAATATTAGGTTAAAGACAAAGTAAAAACCATATTTAAAAAACTGTACAGATCTAAGTGCACACAAACAGACCAAATGTGTTTCAACCCTACTGGGTCTTCCTCAGTGGTCAAATTCTTGTATAGTGTTTCTTTTTGGAGGCCCATCTTCTAAGATATGTAATATCTTGTTTACACCACTCTCAACTACTGTTTTACTCTGCACAGAAAGTGCATCTCATGTGTGTCAGAAGAAAACTTTTCAAAAAGAAACACTAGACCAGTATTAGTTGGGGCTACACCTCACAGATTTCCCTTGACCACCCAGCTAGACTTCAAAATTGGTTTTGGAGAAGAGTACTTTCTTTAATATTAGAAGAAGAAGAAGAGTTGGTTCTTATATGCCGCTTTTCCCTACCCGAAGGAGGCTCAAAGCGGCTTACAGTCGCCTTCCCATTCCTCTCCCCACAACAGACACCCTGTGGGGTAGGTGAGGCTGAGAGAGCCCTGATATCACTGCTCGGTCCGAACAGTTTTATCAGTGCCGTGGCGAGCCCAAGGTCACCCAGCTGGTTGCATGTGGGGGAGCGCAGAATCGAACCCGGCATGCCAGATTAGAAGTCCGCACTCCTAACCACTACACCAAACTGGCTCTCAATTATTATTATTGACCCCTGAGGAAGACCCAGTAGGGTCAAAACACATTTGGTCTGTCCTTGTGCAGTTAGATCTGTATGGTTTTTTTAACATAGTATTTACTTTGTTTTTAACCTAATATTGGTGCCCTTTAATAAATAATTGTTTACATTTTATATTGTTTTATAGCTCAACTTTTGAGTTCCTGACTTTGTTAAGGTTGGGTTTCCGTTCCCTTTTTGGTTTTGCATTGTGTATTTCGGGATGCTTGGGCACTCAGGGTCTGGCAGAGATATAAGACTTTGCTGTGAGCGAAAGAGGCAGAGGAGGAGGAGGAGGAGGAGAAGAAGAAGAAGAAGAAGAGTTGGGTTTTATACCCCACTTTTCACTACCCAAATGAGCCTCTAAACGGCTTATAGTTTCCTACCCTTCTTCTCCCAGCAACAGATACCTTGTGGGGTGGGTGAGGCTGACAGAGCTCTGAGAGAACTGTGATGGGCTACACCACGTTTGTTTTCACTGGTCTTTAACTCTACGTTGTGAGATATCTGGAGGGGATGGAGCCTTGGGGGGGGGATTGTGGAAGGGAATGGCCTCAGTGGGGTATAAGGCCAACAAGTCCACCTTCTGAAGCAGCTGTCTTCTCCGGGGGAACCGAACCCTCTTGCCTGGAGAGCAGGGGTAATTCCAGGAGATCCCCAGGCCCCACCTGGAGGTTGGCGAGGCTCTTCTTGAGTGAGGCAGCCCGGTGAATCCAGGACAAGCTGTTTCCATCGGATTCTTTTTGTTCATCTAAATTATATTCCTCCCTAAGCCGCTTTCAGGTCCCAGTGGGTAGAAAGGCAGGTTAGAAATGCCGGGCGAAATAAATAAGAGTTTTGCCCGTAAACCTCAGGGTTAGAGTGAGTTCTTGAGAGGGAGGCAGGTGGGGGGAGGGGAGGGGAGAGGAGGTCATAATGAATAAGAAAGGGAGGCAGCATCCAGCCAAAAGGAGCACAGCACAGTGCTATGCAAAAGAGATGACTTTTCATCGGAGGTGGAAAACCTGGGAGGCCGAATGCCGGGTGAACTATCGTGGGGAGGGGCACATCTGCAGTCTGGAGACTGTCAGAGAGAGTACCTGACTCTAGGGGATGTCCAGCTAGGGTTGCTGGCTTCAAGTGGTGCCTGGAGATCTCACAGGAAGAGCATAGGGAGCCTGTGAGCAATATCTACCCAACCCTCCCTGGGCAACTCAGGGAGTTTTCTTAGACTGCTTCCTTCTGGCCTGCCAGCTTTGGTCCCATCATCCAACAGCCGTTCCTTGGCAGTGCATTGAATAACAGCTGCCCTTGGGAATGTTCCCCCCTGGAAAGAGAATCATAGAACCATAGAATTATAGAGTTGGAAGGGGCCATCCAGGCCATCTAGTCCAACCCCCTGCCCAACGCAGGATCAGCCCAAAGCATCCTAGAATCATAGAATCATAGAATCATAGAGTTGGAAGGGGCCACACAGGCCATCTAGTCCAACCCCCTGCTCAACGCAGGATCAGTCCTAAGCATCCTAAAGCATCCAAGAAAAGTGTGTATCCAACCTTTGCTTGAAGACTGCCAGTGAGGGGGAGCTCCCCACCTCCTTAGGCAGCCTATTCCACTGCTGAACTAGACTCCTGGAATGCTAGAGTGGGAAGGGCCCATAGAGGCCATCTAGTCCAACCCCCTGCTCAACGCAGGATCAGCCCAAAGCATCCTAAAGCATCCTAAAACTCGCAGCCGTTTCGGAGGCCTGGGGGTCCAGATAGCTTGAGACACAGGCACTACCTGGGCTCATAGGCACGGCCTCAGCTCTTCCTCTTCCTCCCCTTTCCCTCCCGCTCACGTCTTTATTTAATCCTCCCCGCCTGGGACCTCTCCAGCAGGAGCGGGATTTCAAAGCTGGTGTCCAGCTGTTGAGAGCAGATTTCATGCTTCTGCGGGGCCGGCGGGCAAGAGCCGACCCATCTGGCCAGAAGTGAGGCTCCTTCCAATCTCGGGTAGCTGACGCAGGGCTGAGGAGGAATCTCTGTGGCAGAGCGGGTGACACGGAACGTGGGACATGCCGGCGAGGACAGACAACGCCGTATGCAAGGCCCCACTGTTGGGATGTAGTAGCTTTTCTCGCTTCTTTGCTCCGTGAGGAAGGCCTGGTTTGCCGGCCTGGGGGATCCGGCAGCTACGAACCTAAAGTCATCATCTGATTGGGCTCCAGCAAGGATGCCAGCCGTGCCGACGTGTTGCCCGCTGGCGCCTGAGGAAATGGGAAGGAGAAAGGAACCCACCACCTCCCGATGAAGCCTGTTCCACTGAGAAACCGCTCTATGTCAGGAACTTTTTCCGAATGTCTAGGCGGAATTTCTTTTGCATTAATTTCATCCCATCGGTTCTGGTCTGTCCCTCTGGAGCAAGCGAGAACAACTCTGCTGCATCCTCCACATGGCAGCCTTTTAAATACTTGAAGATGGCTATCAGATCCCCTCTCAGGCGTCTCCTCCCCAGGCTAAACAGACCAAGCTCCCCCAACCTTTCATCATCCATCTTGGTCTCCAAACCCCTGAGAGCCAGTTTGGTGTAGTGGTTAGGAGTGCGGACTTCTAATCTGGCATGCCGGGTTCGATTCTGCGCTCCCCCACATGCAGCCAGTTGGGTGACCTTGGGTTCGCCACGGCACTGATAAAACTGTTCTGACCGAGCAGGAATATCAGGGCTCTCTCAGCTTCACCCACCCCACAGGGTGTCTGTTGTGGGGAGAGGAATGGGAAGGTGAATGTAAGCCGCTTTGAGCCTCCTTCGGGTAGGGAAAAGCGGCATATAAGAACCAACTCTTCTTCTTCCTCTTCCTCTTTCTCTTCTTCTTCTTCTTCTTCTTCTTCTTCTTCTTCTTCTTCTTCTTCTTCTTCTTCTTCTTCTTCTTCTTCTTCTTCTTCTTCTTCTTCTCACCATCTTTGTTGCCCTCCTCTGGACACGCTCCAGTTTGTCAACATCCCTCTTCAATGTAGACGGGAGGGATTCATGTGAACTGGAACGTGGGCTGCCATTGGGTTGGTGAAAACTGGAAGCATTCCCCTTCCCCCTCTTTTATCCCCACAAACCCTGTAGAAAAGAGCAAGAATCCAGAAGCACCCTGAAGAGTAACAACATTCATGGCCGGGGAGGAGCGTTCATAAGCCACGGCCCACTTCTTCAGCTACGGCTAGAGCGCGACTCCATCCGTCCGCCTGTCTCAAGGTTGACGGATTCGCGTTCTGCCCGGCTAGCTGTGGTGCCTTCCATGGAGAGAGATCGAGACAGACCAGACCACTGGTCTGCTCCCGCAGAGCAATCATGCTGCTATGCACCTCTCGGTGCCACGTCGCAGCTTGTGCCGTGTCAACGTCCCGCTCCCCCATCTTGAGGCTCATTCATATTCGGCGCTGCTTCCCGGGGAGCTTGTGTGCTTGACTCCGTTGCCGCAGAGGGGTGGGGGAAGTCAACGTCTTACACTCCCTTCCCCTGGCCTGTCTCCCGGAGGCGTTTGTGCGAGAGAGCGCCGGTCTTTTGTGCCGACGCTCCCGGCCCTGTCCACAAATCCGTCCGTTTCATCCGGAAGAGCCTTTTGACAGCTGAGCCGCGAGGTCGCCTGCACTTTTGGTTGTGAGACGGCGCAAGGGGAGGCGGTGGGAAACCGTGTTACGCAGATGTGAGAAGGGCTATCCGTTTGACCTTGTCGGCCCAGCTCTGGGTTCGAAAGACAGGGGATCTCGTGTCATGACGTGCTCAGAACAAAAAAGCAGCTCTGTCATTCTGGGGTGGAGGGGTATCGTTTTTGGCATCGTGCCGGCGTGGAGGAGGGATCGGGCTTCCTTTTTTGTTGCGTTGTCATTCCAGAAAGAACACGTCTTGGCGGAATTCTTTGGACATGTTGCACGTCCGCTGTGTTTTGCTGGGCATTTAAGTGGATTGAGAGAGGAAGGGCAGAAAGGGGTGATCATAGAATCATAGAATCCTAGAGTTGGAAGGGGACATACAGGCCATCTAGTCCCACTCCCTGCTCAACGCAGGATCAGCCCAAAGCATCCTAAAGCATCCAAGAAAAGTGTGTATCCAACCTTTGCTTGAAGACTTCCAGTGAGGGGGAGCTCACCACCTCCTTAGGCAGCCTATTCCACTGCTGAACTACTCTGACTGTGAAAAACTTTTTCCTGATATCTAGCCAATCTGGTGCTTGGTTCTCATGAGCCTTCCTTACAGGCCCAGGGTGATTCCGATCACCAAGTAGGGGTGAGGAAGGAGATTTCCTCCAGACCAGATTGGCCAAAGATCCTGGAGGGACGTGGGACGTGGGCCATGGCTCAGTGGCAGAGCACATGCTTGGCATGCATCTCAGGTGAAAAGGACCAGGCAGGGAGGTGATGGGCAAGACTCCCCCTAGCTCATCACTAGAGTATCTGCTTGGCATGCAGAAGGTCCCAGGTTCAATTCCCGGCATCTCCAGTTAAAAGAACCAGGCAGCGGGAGAAGGGAAAGACCTCTGCCCAACACCCGGGAGAGCTGCTGGCAGTCTGAGTAGACAGCAATAATCTTCATGGACCAAGGAGTTGGTTTAGGGTAGCTTTATGTGTTCCATGTTTCTATGTGTTCTATGATAGGATGTTCTGGAGGATATTAATTACATGGTCATTCTGCTGTATCTGGAACCATCCTTCCTAGGATGAATGGGGCTACCCAGAGAGGTGGTCCAAGTGGTACTAAAATGGAAGGTGGCTGCTAGCATAGAAAGCTTCTTGATGGGACTGGAGAAACATATGGAGCAGGGGCCCATGAGTGGCTGTGAGCCTTAAGGTATAGATGGAGCACTCTGGAATGGTGATGCTTGGGTGATGTGTTCTTGATGCTTGGGGGGGGCACAGTTGGAGGTCTTCTGGAGTTCTGGCCCCGCTGGTGGACTTCCTGATGGCTCCTGGGTTTTGGTCACTGTGTGACACAGAGTGTTGGACTGGATGGGCCACTGGTCTGATCCAACTTGGGCTTCTCTTATGTTCTTATGTCCCCACTGGTGGACTTCTGGATGGCCCCTGGGTTTTGTGGCTCCTGCCATAGATCCTGGTAAGTCATCAAGGAGCTCCTGGACTCTTGCTCTTTTCTACTGCTACAGACTAACACAGCTTCCTATCTGGATCTCCCTCCATGGAAGGCACCACAGCTATCCGCACAGAATGGAAATTTGTCAGCCTCTTAATTTAAGGACAGACGGACTCCCATTCTAGCTCCATCTGATGAAGGGAGCCGTGACTCATGAAAATTCCTCCCCTTCCAAATGATGTTAGTCTTGAAGGCCCATCTGGACTCTGGCTCTTTTCTCCTGCACAGCTGCGCCTCTTGATCTATCTCCATGGAGGATATCATATTGAGCCCTACAGAACGGAAATCCATCAGCCTTCTGATATAAGGACAGATGGACTCCTATTCTATCTCCATCCGAAGAGCGGAGCTGCCACTTATGAAATCTCCTCCCAGGCCACAAATTTTGTTAGTCGTTTAAGTCCTGCGGACTTCTGCTCCCGTCTCCTGAAAATCTTGTTGGTTTCTGAGGCACAACTGGATTCCGATCCAACTGCCCACCAGTTGGCTGGGCTGTGTGTCGTTCCATCCCTAGGTTGCCAATCCCCAGCTGGCACCTGGAGTTGTCCAGGAATTGCAACTATCTGCCGAAAGCTACCTTAATGCAACATTGAGCGCATCTTCGACGTCTTTAACTGATGACTGTGGGTGTGTGTCTCTCTTCCCCCTCGGCCTGCGCGATCAGATGTAAATCTCCATGGTGGACTCCATCCCTGCGTTTTAACGAGAAACAAGCCCTTCGTAATAACTTGCCGAGATTACATTGCGAGGGACTTTCACCATTAACCTGAAGGAGATGCGGCGATAAATTAGACATATTAACAAAGCTGTTCTACAAGCTTTGAAATCTGTTAAGTAAATGGTACGGTTATTAACAATCCACTTGGTGTGCCCTGATCCGTCAATGGCAAAGCGCGCGTGGGCGGGAGAGAGATGTTGACTTACCTCGGTGGCAGGACTGCACAGGTTTCCCAGGTAAGCTGTGGGTTAAGGCAGGGGTAGTCAACCTGTGGTCCTCCATATGTCCATTGACTACAATTCCCATGAGCCCCTGCTGGCAGGGGCTCATGGGAATTGTAGTCAATGGACATATGGAGGACCACAGGTTGACTACTCCTGGGTTAAGGCATGAAAGAACTGCTTAAGCGTTGTTCTGCTGGTCCTTTTCGGTATTCCTTTGTGGTTCTTCCCTGTGCTGGTACTCAGTGGGGAGGGGCTGTGGCTCAGTGGGAGAGCATCTGCTTGGCCTGCAGAAGGTCCCAAGTTCAATACTCGGCATCTCCAGTTAGAAGGACCAGGCGGGAGGACATGTGAAAGACTTCTACCTGAGACTGTGGAGAGCCACTGCCAGTCTGAGTAAAAAATATTGATTGTGACGGACCAAGGATCTAATTCAGTATAAGGCAGATACATGTGACAGTTCCATTCATGGGAGGGGCCATGGCTCAGTGGTAGAGCCTCTGCTTGGCATGCAGAAGGTCCTAGGTTCTATCCCCAGCATCTCCAGTTAAAAAGACCAGGTGATGTTAAAGACGTCCACCTGAAACACTGGAGAGATGTTGTTGATCTCACAGTACTGGCCTTGGTGGACTAAGATAGCGTCATGTGTTCAATGCAGTTCATGTATGTGGATGTCATCTGTGCTCTGTTCGTTGGCTGTTGTTATGATAAATTCCTGAAATAACTTGCTAAGAAAGTGTGTTTTCTAGGGACTGTTACATCAGCTAGGAGGCTGAGCTAGCTTTTCAGACGCACCCACCATTTCGGCAGTTTCCCCCCCTGAGAGAATAGTCCTGCAGCCCAGCCTTAGAGTAATTTTTAAATTCCATCTCTCCCAGGATATTATTTTGTCCATCTTTTTCTCTATACCAAGCCTGGAGAAGGAACAATGCTTGCATTTAGATGTTAGAAGAGCATTATTATTTTACCTTAAAAGAATGCTGGAATTCCACGGGAACAGAGCTGATTTTGTCTGCTTTGCTAGTCCCAAGAAAGGGAAGAGGGCAACATCCCAAATCTTGTTCTGATGGATTGTCTGTGCTATTAAAGAATGTTTTGCTTCAGCAAGTGTACAGTGCTGGCCAAGCATCAGTGCCCATTCAACCAAGTCTATGGCTTATTCAGCTGCTTTTTTCAATGGAGTACTGTGGGAGGAGATTTACCAAGCTGCTGCCAGGTTGGCTGCAGACACGTTAGTGCACCACTATGCTTTGGATCTGCAAGCGAGGCGAGAAGCTCATTCACCATCCATGTGAGAAGAGCATATCCCACCTTCCTACTGAGTAGCTTGTTAGAGTTCCCATGCGGAACTGCATGGTGGATCGATAAGGAAAACTGGATTACACTTACCTGTAACTATTGTTCTTTGAGTAACTTCTATGCAGACACACATACCTTCCCTCCTGCCACTGTTGCATGCTCTGGTTTGATAGCCGGTACACAACACCTCCTGGAGGCTCTTAGCTGTAAAAACTTGTCTGATGCCAAACCTGCTCATGCACAGTCCCCATAGGAGATACCTGTAACAATTGTAACAGGTAAGTGTGACTCTGTTCGTTTTGGTTTCCCATTGAGAGAAAAACTGGGGTCTACATGAATTAAATAAGCCTATTTGGTTCCTTTCCCTCAATGCAAATATTCCCTCCCCCTCACCTGTCTTAATACTAAATACTTAATACATTATATTCTCAGCTAATCGACAAGTTACACTAAGAAGGCCACAGTCAAGCACGCAAGAGGTGATTTGGACCCAGTTCTTTTTGAGCTTTTCCATTGTGGGTGAAGGGAAAAGCAGGATTTTTTCTACAGCAACCTTTTAAAAACAGCTTTTTCTATTTTCTCCCTTTACAATGTGCATGTACCATTCCCCACTGATTTATGTTGTGGCTGTCTTCAGCATTGCTGCTCATTCCTTTCAAGAAATGCTCTTGTTCTGTAAGGATGTATGTGAGGAATTTCACTGACAGGCCCAGCAAAGGTGGGAATTTCTAGGGCAGCTGGATGTTAACCGTCTTACAAACAGGGCCATGCAGCTGGGTCACCACATGGAAGGAGCTAAAACCTTTCCTTTGCCTCAGCTACTCTTGAAATGCTTCCCTGCAGGTAGGAGCATGTTGTGTTCATGTGCAGGAACCGACAGGTGTATTGTGGGGTTTCCAGGCAGAGGAATTTAAATCTCTATTGCATTAATCAGAATTTCCTGGATTTTGGAATTCACTGATTTCCTCATCATGTGTATATATAATTAAATGTCAGGGACATTTCTTTTTGGGAAAAAATAATTGTTTTAATTTTGTGATGTTCGTGTATGGGAGCTGAGGTGTAACAGGGTTTCCAGGTGAATTTAAATTGTTGCGGCATTAATCAAAATCTCATGTTTGTCTTTTGTTTTTTTAATTCAGTGATTTCCTGATCAAATGTTCATACGACTGAATGCTAGGGGTGTACTTTGAAAAATTTGAAAAATTATCATTTTAATTTTATGATGCTCATGTGCGGAAACTGACGGGAGTATCATAGGGCTTCCAGACGGGGCAGATGAATTTAAATCATGGTGGGGTTAACCAGAATTTCCTGGGTTTTCTTTTGGAATCCACTGATTTCCTGACCAAATGCATATATGATTGAATGCTTGGGGCATGCTTTGAAAGAAATCATCATTTTAATTTCGTATCGGAATGTCGAGAAAGACGGGAGGATCGTTTTCATTCATTATCGGGTGTATTGTTATCGGGTATAGTGTTATCGGATGGGGAAGCCATGTTGGGAAGAAACGTCTGTTTTAATTAACATCAGATGTCAGCCTGTGATTTCCTACAATGATAATCGCGCCCTTTCTGAAATTACAAAATGAGATCAAAAGGATAATTTCTGAAGTGCGTGGCTTCCTCCAGAGGCAGTATGATCAGGGACGGAGAGAGAGAGAGGAAGCATGTCTTAGCTGGTCGGTGGTGCGGCGTCTCTTTAAGTACCATTTCAGAAGGTCCTTATGGACAATGTTTGGCAGAGCTGGGTGTTGTCTGAACAGGGCTTTTTACCCAGTCCCAGTTCACACGAATCCCTCCCGTCTACATTGAATAGGGATGTAGACAAACTGGAGCGTGTCCAGAGGAGGGCAACAAAGATGGTGAGGGGTTTGGAGACCAAGACGTAGGAGGAAAGGTTGGGGGAGATTGGTCTGTTTAGCCTGGAGAGGAGACGACTGAGAGAGGATCTGATAACCATCTTCAAGTATTTAAAAGGCTGCCATGTAGAGGATGGAGCAGAGTTGTTCTCTCTTGCCCCAGAGGGATGGACCAGAACCAATGGGATGAAATTAATGCAAAAGAAATTCTGTCTCAACATCCGGAAGAAGTTCCTGACAGTTAGAGCGGTTCCTCAGTGGAACAGGCTTCCTCGGGAGGTGGTGGGTTCTCCATCTTTGGAGATTTCTAAACAGAGGCTGGAGAGCCATCTGACGGAGAGGCTGATTCTGTGAAGGCTCAAGGGGGTGGCAGGTGACAGTGGATGAGCGAGAGGGTTGGGAGTGTCCTGCATAGTGCAGCGGGTTGGACTAGATGACCCGGGAGGTCCCTTCCAACTCTATCATTCTATGATTCTAGGGATGCTGTCAGGCCAAAAGTGAAGATGTGAGGTCCATGTTGGCAAATATTGAGGTTTTTTTTTTTTTAAAGTAAATAGCAAGAGCTACAAATATTTAGAATCTCCCACAACAGTGCTGTATTTCTGCAAGTGTGCATGAATGAATATGCAATTTTGTATGTATGTAACACTCAGCATCCATATAGGGACAGGGCAACCATAAGGATGGAGAGGATTGTGGGGCCGGTGCAGAATTTAATACAATTATTTGTTTTAAAATTATATAAAAATCAATTTTACATACAATTCTTTAAAAGGATATCCTTTCCTTGTGTTTCCAAGCATTGGTTAGAACTCATTTGGCATTTTGGAACCTGCAGCTCATGAAGGACTTTGGCAACTTGGAGCGTGCTCAGAGAAGGGCAGCTAGGAGGGTGGAGGGGTTGGGATCCGTGCCTTATGAGGAGGGGTGGAGAGAGTTGTGGGTCTGTGTAGCCTGGAGAAGAGGAGGGCCAGGGGTGAGAGGAGGGCTGTGTTGAACTATGTAAAAGGGAGACCTGTTGAAGAGGGTGCGAACTTGAGAGCCAGTTTGGTGTAGTGGTTAGGAGTGTGGACTTTTAATCTGGCAAGCTGGATTTGATTCCCTGCTCCTCCCCCCCAAGCTGGGTGACCTTAGGCTAGTCACAGCACTGATAAAACTGTTCGAGCAGTGATCTCAGGGCTCTCTCAGCCTCACCCACCTCACAGGGTGTCTGTTGTGGGGAGAGGAATGGGAAGGCGACTGTAAGCCGCTCTGAGCCTCCTTCAGGTAGGGAAAAGCGGCATCTAAGAACCAACTCTTCTTCTTCTTCTTCTTCTTCTTCTTCTTCTTCTTCTTCTTCTTCTTCTTCTTCTTCTTCTTCTTCTTCTTCTTCAGTAATCTCAGGGCTCTCTCAGCCTCCCCCTCCCTCACAGGGTGTCTGTTGTGGGGAGAGGAAAGGGAAGGTGACTGTAAGCCACTTTGAGACTCCTTCGGGTAGAGAAAAGCGGCACATAAGAACCAACTCTTCTTCTTCTTCTTCAGTAATCTCAGGGCTCTCTCAGCCTCACCCACCTCACAGGGTGTCTGTTGTGGGGAGAGGAAAGGGAAGGTGACTGTAAGCCACTTTGAGACTCCTTCGGGTAGAGAAAAGGGGCATATAAGAACCAACTCTTCTTCTTCCTCTACTTTACAGCAACTTTGGAAACCAGGACTAGGAGCACCGAGTTCAAATTAAGGGGAAAGGAGGTTCTGCTTCAATATTAGAGTTTTCTGATGGGGAGGGCTCTTTGTAGATGGACTACGCTGCCTCAGAGGGTGGTGGAGTCTCCTTTGTTGGGAGTTCCTTGGAAGAGATTGGAGGAGCTCCTGTCTGGAGGGTGTGTGTGTTTTTAATGACACAAGAAGGTGGTGGGCTGGACTGGATGGCCTTTGGTGGTCTCTTCCAGCTCTGTGGGAGTCTGTTTCTGTGAACAAGTTTGAGAAAGAGATTATACGCTCACCAGGGAGAAATGGAACCAAAAATTAGCTTAGCTTATAGTTTACAAACAACGGGCTTTAAGATGCAGGATTCATCCCAGATCTCCCATGACCTTGGAGGGAGAATCGAAGAAGAGGGCCCTTTTCCTACTGCAGCCTGGCAAAGGCGGGAGAAGCTGCCCTTTCTAAAATTCTCCCCACCTTTCCATCACATCATCATACCACTGAGCCGGTGAAGAAACTCACGCGCACTGCAAAGCAGCCAGAATCAGCTGGCGTGGAGACGGAAGGCTCTTTTCCATGCCAACTCTGGAAGGAAACGCGGCTGCTTTTTGCCTTTTTTTACAGGCCTGGCAAGAGCTGTGGCTCTTTGGATAAGTGGACGTTTCAGTAAATATTGGCTTTGATTGCAAAAACGCGGCAACCGTCTGAAGGACAGCAAGACGGGACGGGGTCCCCAGCCGTTTAGACAGTGGGCGGCTTTGAGTAGCGCCAGGCCAGAGAATCCCTCTTGTGCAACCGGAGCTGAGGAGCCGCCACTTGACTGGGACAGCTTGAAAGAGGCAAAGACGCAAAATGAGCCCATGTTTAAACAGGGACGTCATCCGCAGAGCTGGAGTGGTGATCTTTTCCGCCCAAGACAATCCTAGTTTTGTTGTGACGAAGGCACATTTGTCGGCCAGCCAAGAGCGAGGATGTCAGCACCCCACCCAAATCAGTAACAGAAGACTGAGGCTGTGACCTCATTTCTGGGAAGAAGTTCAGAAGTGATATCAGTCCATTCCGGGAATCACTGAAAACTTTATGGTTTTACTGTAGAGTCTATCTGTTAAAGCGATGACCCCAGTGCTCTCTAGGAATCACGGAAATCTCTATGGTTTTACTGTATAGAGTCTACCCCCTAAAGCAGTGTTATCAGTCCCCTGCAGGAATCACCAAAAACTCATAGAATCATAGATTTGGAAGGGACCTCCTGGGTCATCTAGTCCAACCCCCTGCACTGTGCAGGACACTCACAACCCTCTTGCTCATCCACTGTCACCTGCCACCCCCTTGAACCTTCACAGAATCAGCCTCTCCGTCAGATGGCTCTCCAGCCTCTGTTTAAAAATCTCCAGAGATGGAGAACCTACCACCTCCCGAGGAAGCCTGTTCCACTGAGAAACCTCTCTAACTGTCAGGAATTTCTTCTGGATGTTGAGATGGAATTTCTTTTGCATTAATTTCATCCCATTGGTTCTGGTCCGTTCCTCCAGGGCAAGAGAGAACAACTCTGATCCATCCTCTACATGGCAGCCTTTTAAATACTTGAAATCTTTCCTCCATCCTCTGTATAGCAGCCTTTTAAATACTCTGTGGTTTTAGAGTATTTAGAGCAGTGACATCAGTCCCGTCGAGGAGCAGGTGACTCATGGTGACCCTGCAGGGTTTCAAGGCTAGAGATATTCAGAGGCCCCAAAGATATGAAGACCCCTGCTTGATCAGACCAGGGGCCCACCTAGTCCAACATCTGGCCTCCCCCTGTTCCTCTGGAGGGCCAACAAGAGTTCATAGAGTCCGAGGCCTTCATAAGAACATCAGAAGAGCCCTGCTGGATCACTTCCCCTGCGGTTGCCTCCTGATGCTGGGATTCAGAGGTATAGTGCCTCTGAATGTGGAGGCTCCCCACCAGTATCCATTGATAGTCCTCTCCTCCATGAATCTATCCAGTCCCCTTTTCAAACCGTCTCCTCCTGTGACCATCACGACATCAATTCCACATTTCGATCATTTTTTGTGTAAAGTAGCGTTCCCTTTTGTCCGTCCTGACCCTACTGCCCACCAGATTCACTTGGCTGCTCTCCAGTTTTTTTTGTTTCGGGAGGGGGCGAAAAAATCCCCTTTCTCAGCTCTCTCTCATGTCCCCTCCTGATGTCCCCGACTCTTCAGCCTTTCCTCGTAGGGAAGCGGCTCCAACCATCGCTGCCCTCCTCTGTCCTTTCCCCAGATCTGCCATGTCCTTTTGGAGGTACAGGGACCAGCATTCCCAACGAGGCCTCACCCTAGGTCTATGGAAGGGTGGGAGGGGGCTTCCCTGGGGTCTCTAACAAGGATTGACCCTGTTTAGCTCCAGGATCTGACCAGATCAACCTAACCTGGATTACCCAGGTCCGTCTCCTAGAGATAATGCTCCCTAAATGCCAAGTCCAGATTCTGCCCACCTTGTGTCTTCAGTAGGTCCATGCGCTCTAGCTAGATGTTACGACATCCTACGTGAGATACGTGCCAAGCTCTCTCTGCCCGGTCCCCCTTCCGAGAACATCGAGCGGCAGAAGACGAAAGGGCCGTGTTTTTTATTTTGCTGTGTTTTTAAGAGGGGATTCCCCCCCCCACCCTCTGCCCGTCTGTTTCCTCTTTCTCGGAATCGGTTTGCTCTCTAATGTGTGTTGACACAGCAAATACACATGTTTGTACAAACATCCCAGCCGAAGGCTGCTTTGAACGCCCCTCGCGGGAGTCGGGGGAAATGTGCACCACAGATGATGGGGAGGGGGCCTGACCTGCAGTGGAAAGCATCCCAGCAGGGGACCGGGGGGGGGGGGCTGGAAACCGGCAATGGCTGATCAAGGCCAGGCCTAGCCGAAAACCTGCTGCAGAGAAGGTGGGGCTGGCAGTATACCAAGGAGGCAGGCAGGACGGGTCTGGGTGAGGGGGCAGTTTATTTCGACTGATTTTTAAAAGAGCAATTCCTTTCCACCTCACCTTTCTCCCCATTGGGAAAGCAGCGTGGCTTACAATCGATCTCTGTCCCCCTATTTCACGCTCACAACCACCCTTTGAGGTAGGATAGAGGGAGAGCCATGGCACGAGTCAGGATTGGAACTCAGGGCTTCTAAGATACTGGCCCGACACTCTGAACCGCTGCACTGTACCGTAGATATTAGAAAAAGAAGACACCCTGTGAGGGAGGTGAGGCTGAGAGAGCTCTGACAGAACAGTTCTACTGAAGAAGAAGAGTTGGTTCTTATATGCCGCTTTTCACTACCCAAAGGAGTCCCAGAGCAGAGTCTTATCGTCGGCTTCTCATCCTCTCTCCGCGACAGACCTCCCGTGAGGTTGGAAAAAATGAGAGAGCTCTGAGAGAACAGCTGTAACAGGACTGTGCCTGGACCAAGGTCACCTGGCTAGCTGCATGTGGAGGAGAAGCAGGGAATCAAGCCCAGCTTGCCAGATGAGAATTGGTCATGTCTCAAAAGGAGGTGGGATCCTAAGAACTGAAGTTTGGGACTTTTCAGCTTGGGAAGGGGACAACCAAGGGAGGGGAACCTAGTAGGGTAGAGAAAGCTGACCCAGAGGACTTTTTCTCCCTCTCAAGAGCATCCGATGAAGCTGATGAGCAGTAGGATCAGGACGGACCAAAAGACATGGGAGTTTAGACAGAGAGAAGATGTGGAATTCGCAGACAGAGGATGTGGTGATGCCCACAGGAATAAACAGCTTTAGAATTAATTCATGTATGATTTTTATACCACCCATCCCGATGAATCGGCTCAGGGGATTAGATAGCTTCATGGAGGAGAAGTCTATAAATAGCTGCAACAGTGGTGATGGAGAAGAACCTCCACGTTCAGAGGCACTAAACCTCTGAATCCCAGAGGCAACGTCAGGAGAAGACCGGTTGATCTGATCCAGCAAAGCTCTTCTTTTGTTCTTATCAGGGGAAGGCTTTGGCCTCTCTGCCTTGTTGTTGGCCCTCCAGAGGAACCTTCTGGCCCCCGTGGGAGACGGGAGGCTGGACTGGATGGACCCTCCCTGGCCTGACCCAGCAGGGCTCTCCATAAACTGGAATCTAAGCAGGGTCAGTACTTGGAAGGGAGACCCCCCAAGGAAGATTCTACAGAGGAAGGCAATGGCCAGCCCCCTCTGCTTCTCACCCACCATGAAACCCCCTTGCCTGGGGTTACTGTAAGTCAGCCATAGCTTGACAAAACACACACACACACACACACACAGAAGTTGCTACAGGAGTCCAACTGCCCAGAGCCGTAAATAATGGGCGGTATACAAATGAATGAATGAATGAATGAATGAATGAATGAATGAATGAGTGAGTGAGTGAGTGAGTGAGTGAGTGAGTGAGTGAGTGAATTAATTAATAGAGCTGCTCCCAAGAAGAATTTCCACATTTCATTTCTTGCCTTTTCTTTCCATGGCCCCGTTGCCTTGCATTTCTGTCCGTGTTCTTCTGCATTCCATTCCTTTCTTCCTCTTCTGGCTCTCTGCCATGGCGGGCTCAGAAGAAAGAAAGAAAGAAAGAAAGAAAGAAAGAAAGAAAGAAAGAAAGAAAGAAAGAAAGAAAGAAAGAAAGCCCTCCACATTCTTCCTTCAAAGCTGTCTTGGGGCGGGGGGGGGCAATTTTCGAGAAGAATAGCCGTTAATGAGGAACATCTTTGGTCGGATTCTGATCCGGGAGGGCAAAAGAAAGAAACATGCAGATGTTGCAGGCTTTGGCAGCCGGCTGCACATCTGCTCGGCATGTCCGCAGCTGGAAGGCCTGTTGGAAGGCTGAGAAGGAAGTTTAGCGTCATTCAAAGAAACCAGGGCAGGGTTTCTAGCAAGGTTGCCAGCTCCGGGTTCGGAAATATCTGGAGACCTGCAGGGTGGAGCTGGGGGAGGGGAGATTTGGGGAGGGGAGGGGACTCAGTGGGGCACGATGCCACCGAGCAGGGTTGGCCAAGCCATGGCTTTCCAGATACCCATGGTCCGCAGAGCCTTATGGTCATTGTGATCCATGGACATCTGGATAGCCACAGTCTGGCCACCCCTCGCATAGAGGCTGCCTACCAAAGCTGGTATTTCCCTGCAGAGAACTGATCTTCGACTCCTGGAGGAGACCTCCGGCTACGGCCCACAGGTCTGGCCACACTTCCTTGCAGGACTTTGGTCCATTCCTTGTGGACCGGCATCTACTCAATGAGACTTACTGATGGTGCCCCCAGTGCGGTGACCCTAGATGCCAAGGTCCTGAAGGATACCTTTTCTGGTGTCCTTCTGAAACCCGGACGCCCCCAGGCTCCTCCCCCCGAATCTCCAAGAACTCCCTGTCCAGAGTGTGCCATCCTAAATCGGGAACGTCAAGGCTGGAAAGTTCAGCCATGCGAAAAGGAGGTTTCCTGCTGAACAACAGGGTTGTGCATAGTGCAGGGGGCTGGACTAGATGACCCAGGAGGTCCCTTTCAACTCTAGGAGTCTATGATTCTATGACTTCCCTCCACTGCTTTGCTGCACTGTGGACAGCCAATCAGAGCTGAGGGGAGATGACGTCGACCAATCTCTTGGCTGCCTGCTGGCCTTTATCTCTTTGGCGTCACCTCCGGAGGGTGCTGGTCTGCACCCGCCTGTCTTGGTGGTTTTGATGGCAGCTTCGGGTTTGAATCTCAGGGCCGCTGGCCAAAAGGGAAGGGGGACGGAGATAAGCAGGCAGCAAGCTCACCACCTGGGTGTCTTGTTTTGAAGAACGGGAACCCTACCTACTAATATTCATGGTGGGGAATGTGCTAGACTGGGATCTGGGAGACCCAGGTGCGAATCCTCACGTTGCTGGGGAAGTTTTCTGGGGAGCCTTGGGTGAGGCTTACCTCACAGGGCTATTGCAAGCTTTAAAAAAAG
Source organism: Paroedura picta (assembly GCF_049243985.1). NCBI lineage: Eukaryota > Metazoa > Chordata > Lepidosauria > Squamata > Gekkonidae > Paroedura > Paroedura picta. Next base: position 124,533,674 of record NC_135373.1, on the reverse strand, counting down.
AGGAGAGGAAATTGATATTGGCTGCATTGTTTCCCCAGGGGGGAAGAAAGGCAGGGTGTAAATAAAGTAGATAAGAAAATAAAATCTGAACTTTGAGACAGAGGTGGCATGAGGCTTGAATCTTGCAAAAGCTTTGTATGGAGACCAGAAGAGCTCTGGGGGGTCAGACCAAGTGGTCCATCGAGTCTAACATCCCGTCTCACCCAGAGGCCAACCAGTTCCTCTGGATAACCAACAACAGGGCAGAGAGGCCGAGGCCTTCATGAGAACATCAGAAGATCCCTGCTGGGTCAGACCAGTGAAGGTCCATCTAGTCCAGCCTCCTGTCTCATATAGTGGCCAACCAGTTCCTCTGGAGGGCCAGCAACAGGGCAGAGAGGCCGAGGCCTTCCTAAGGACATCAGGAGAGCCCTGCTGGGTCAGACCAGGGGTCCCTCCAGTCCAGCCTCCTGTCTCACACAGGGGCCAGCCAGTTCCTCTGGAGGGCCAACCACAGGGCAGAGAGGCCGAGGCCTTCCGCTGAGGTTTCCTCCTGGCTCTGGGATTCAGAAAAGGCTTAGTGCCTCTGAATGTGGAGGTTCCCCTCAGCCACCCTTGCCAATCACCACTGATCTCCATCCTCCATGAATCTATCTAATCCCCTTTTAAAGCAGTTTCTTCCTGTGGCCATCACCACATCCTCGGGCAGCCTATCCTGCACTGTCTGTAGTCCCTCTCTGAGTGAAGTAGCATTTCCTTTTTTCCATCCCGAAGCTGCTGCCCATCGGCTTCCCTGGACACCCTCCAGCTCTAGCCCTTGGGGGGCCTTTGGGCAGCCTGTTGGCGACCGCAGTTCTGCTCGGCTCTTTCTCCCCTCCAGACTCTCTTGCATTTCTCAGCCGGCTGTGCCCGGCTTCCATTTAGATGCCGCCACCTCGTGGCCAGTGGAAGTCACTGCTGTCTCACCTCTGCAGCTGCCTGCTCTCGGATGCTGAGCAGAGCTGGATCCTGTGATCCTTGAACGGGAGACCACCAAGCAAGCCCAGGGCTGCTCTGCAGAGGAAGGCAAAGGCAACCCACCTCTGCTTGTCTCCTGCTTTAAGCTGGGTAGCCCAGCTGGCCTGATTTCCTCAGATCCTGGAAGCTAAGCAGGGTCGGAGCTGGTCAGGACTTGGATGGGAGACCCCCAAGAAAGTCCAGAGTCGAGACACAGAGTCAGGAGAAGGACCCTTTGGGTAACCATAATTCAGATGGCATCTGTTGCATTGTATGCTGAGCCAGCGCGGTGTCGTGCTTAAGAGCGGCACTCTCTGATCTGGAGAACTGGGTTTGATTCCCCGCTCCTCCTCCACATGCTGCCAGGTGGGTGACCTTGGGCTAGTCATGGTCCTGATAGTGCTGTTCTCACAGAACAGGCCTGCCAGGGCTCTCTTGGTGCTACCTCCCTCACAGGTGATTGGCAGCTGCTTTGGGACTCCTTCAGGTCGTGAAAGGCAGGGTGTAAAACCCCAGCTCTTCTGCTTCTTCTTCTGAGGTCTCTCCCTGCCCCTCACCTTCCCCTCCTCAGTCTCCATTCCCCTGATTTCTGGGTATCTTCAAACCCCCATGCTGTAGCCCTCATCCAATGCAGCTGATGGGCAGCAGATGCAGAACAGATAAAATGATATGCACCGTTATACGGTGAAAGATTAAACCGTGGAATGGGATGGCAAAGGATGTGGTAAAGGGGGATTAGACAGATGCGTGCAGGATAAGTCTATCAAAGGCTGGCTACTTGCCGCGGTAACTAAAGGGATCTTCCATGTTCAGAGGCAGTCAACCTCTAAATCCAAGGGCTGAGTGGCAACTTCAGGGGAAGGCTTCAGTCTCTCTGCCCTGGTGTTGGTCCTCCAGAGCAGGGGTAGTCAACCTGTGGTCCTCCAGATGTTTGTGGACTACAATTCCCATGAGCCCCTGCCAGTGAATGCTGGCAGGGGCTCATGGGAATTGTAGTCCATGAACATCTGGAGGACCACAGGTTGACTACCCCTGCTCCAGAGGACCTGGCTGGCCCCATTGAGAAACAGAATGTTGTTAAACAGGATGGACCAGTAGTCAGATCCACGAGGTCTCTTCTTTTTGTTCATAGGATGGGGCTTCTCTGCCCTGTTGTTGGTCATCCAGAAGAGCTGGTTGGCCACCATGTAAGATAGGAGATTAGACTAGGAGAGCCACTTGTCTGATCCAGCAGGGTTCTTCTGGTGTTCTTCTAAAGGCCTTGACCTCTCTGTCCTGCTGTTGGCCTTCCAGAAGAACTGGTTGGCCAGTGTGTGAGATGGGAGGCTGGACTAGTTGGACTATTGGTCTGATCCAGCAGGACTCTTCTGGTGTTCTTATGAAGACCTTGAGACAGCTGCTCTGGTGTTGACTGTCCATAGGCACTGGTGGGCCATTGTGTGGGACAAGAATTATGACCAAAGATCATTGGTCTGATCCAGCAGGGCTCTTCTTATATCCTTCTCAGGGGAAGGACTCGGCCTCACTGCCCTTTTATTGGCCCTCCAGAGGAACAGACTGGCCACTGGGAGAGACAGGTCCAAGTTATCCCTTCTGAATTCCAGCTGAGATTTATGCCCTAGCATATCCTGAATACAACTGTGTTGGTCTTAAACCCCAGTCTCAGACGTTGTTCCGCTGCCCACCTGAACAAAGGCACTGTTCAGGGGGTTGAACTAGATGACCCTAGAGGTCTCTTCCAACTGTATGATTCTAGGATTCTACAGAGGTGTCACCTGAGCCAGATGAACTCTGGTATGGCCAACTACTTGACTGGATTTGGAGACATGGGCTTGCCTCATTCTCCTCTCCTGCCTTTCACCCTTACAACCGTCCTGGCTGGGAGGGTGCAAATCTGCCAAGGGTGCCTGGTGAACTTCCATGGCAAAGTAGAGGATTTGAACCCGGGTTTCCCCCATACTAGGCTGATAGAATCATAGAATCATAGAGTTGGAAGGGGCCATAGAGGCCATCTAGTCCAACCCCCTGCTCAACGCAGGATCAGCCCTAAGCATCCTAAAGCATCCAAGAAAAGTGTGTATCCAACCTTTGCTTGAAGACTGCCAGTGAGGGGGAGCTCACCACCTCCTTAGGCAGCCTATTCCACTGCTGAACTACTCTGACTGTGAAACATTTTTTCCTGATATCTAGCCTATATCGTTGTACTTGAAGTTTAAACCCATTACTGTGTGTCCTCTCCTCTGCAGCCAACAGAGACAGCATCCTGCCCTCCTCCAAGTGACAACCTTTCAAATACTTAAAGAGGGCTATCATGTCCCCTCTCAACCTCCTTTTCTCCAGGCTGAACATTCCCAAGTCCCTCAACCTATCTTCATAGGGCTTGGTCCCTTGGCCCCAGATCATCTTCGTCGCTCTCCTCTGTACCCTTTCAATTTTATCGATGTCCTTCTTGAAGTGAGGCCTCCAGAACTGCACTGACGCTATAACCACCATTCCGTGCCGGCCTCGGTCACTACGGAGAGCTCGATCGCGTGCTTTGCTCTCTGCGTAACGTTTCACTGCACCCTTTGTGGTCGGTAGAGAGCATTTTATCAGATGATTCTCCCCCCCCCCACCGTTGAGCATCTTATCAGATGCTTCCTTCCCTTTCAAGCGTTGCATCAAATGCTTTGATTGTTGGTGAGCGTTTTATTAAAGGGTTGCTTTGAAGCCTTTTGACAGGCGCTTTAGAAGCTCCTCAGGTGGATCCAGGGACACAGCGACTCTGCCAAGGGGGTTTGGACTCCCGCAAGCTCAAGGGGGAGGGCTGGAGGTGCATCTTGACTGGGGTCTCCTCAGGAACATGGGTGCACCCTGAGGCCAGAGGGGTGAGGAGAGACTTTGCTGTGACCTGGCACAGCCTTGGGAAGCTGCTGAGGAAGAAAGCCAGTCAGGTGGGGCCCTGCTCCCTCCTGGGCAGCCCACGGTAGGTCCTAAGGACATCAGAAGAGCCCTGCTGGATCTGACCAGGGGCCTATCTAGTCCAGCCTCCCGTCTCACTCAGGGGCCAACCAGTTCCTCTGGAGGGCCAACAGCAGGGCAGGCCTTCATAAGGACCTAGTCCAGCATCCAATGGTTAACCTAGTCCAGCCTCCTGTCTCACGCAGTGGCCAACCAGTTCCTTTGGAAGACCAGCAACAGGGCAGAGAGGCTGAGACCTTCATAAGAACATCAGAAGTGCTCTGCCGGATAAGGCAGAATTCCATCTAGTCCAGTGTCCTGTCTTATTCAGTGGCCTCTGAAGGTCCAAAATAGGGCAGAGAGGCCTTCATAGGAACCTTGGAGGAGCCCTGCTGGATCAGACCAGTGTTCCATCTAGTTGAGCCGCCTGTCTCTCTCAGTGGCCAACCAGTTCCTCTGTAAGACCAGCAACAGGGCAGAGAGGCCGAGGCCTTCATAAGAACCTTAGAAGAGTCCTGCTGGATTTTGGCTAAGATCAAGTGTGTATGAACCAGTGGTCCATCTAGTCCAGCCTCCTGTCTCACACAGGGGCCAGCCAGTTCCTCTGGAGGGCAAAGGCTGAGGCCTTCATGAGAACATCATAAGAACTCTGCTGGGTCAGACCAGTGGTCCATCTAGTCCAGCATCCTGTGTTAAGGAGTAGCCTCTGCAGGTCCAAAATAGAGCAGAGAGCCCGAGACCATCATAGAGCCAGTTTGGTGTAGTGGTTAGGAGTGTGGACTTCTAATCTGGCATGCCGGGTTCGATTCTGCACTCCCCCACATGCAGCCAGCTGGGTGACCTTGGGCTCCCCACAGCACTGATAAAGCTGTTCTGACCGGGCAGTGATATCAGGGCTCTCTCAGCCTCACCCACCCCACAGGGTGCCTGTTGTGGGGAGAGGAATGGGAAGGCGACTGTAAGCCGCTTTGAGCCTCCTTCGGGTAGGGAAAAGCGGCATATAAGAACCAACTCTTCTTCTTCTTCTTCTTCATAAGAATGTCAGAAGAGCTCTGCTAGATCAGCCAGAAGTCTCCTAGTCTCACACAGCAGCCAACATGTTCCTCCTGAGGTCTGACAACAGAGCACTGAGGCCGAGCCCTTCTGCTGAGGTTGCCTCCTGGCTCTGGGATTCAGAGTTTTGGTGCCTCTGCACATGGAGCCTTCCCTCTGCCACCATGGCTGTTAGCCACATATAGACTGATCCTCCACGGATCTGTCTAATGCCCTCTTAAAGCTGTCCTCCGGCAGTGGGTTCTACATTTTAATCACTCTCTGTCTGTCTGCTCCCCCTTGGCCTTGGTGTAACAGCTACGTGCTTGTTGTGTTTATGCTGAAACGGTGACCTTGCGGTGTCTTCCTCTCTGACCTTATGTCGAAATCACTTTGGGTAGAGTTTCATTGACCCGCTCGACTGCGGTTCCCCAAGGAGGAGGGTTGCTCAGCCCAGAGAGCTGGAATCTCTCTCCTGTTCACTCTGGCTCTTCGTTTCTCTCTCACGGCTTCCGGGGTGACCAGGGTGATAAAGACTGGCGGCTACTAATCTGGCAAGCCAGGTTTGATTCCCTCCTCCTCCGCCTGCAATCAGCTGGGTGACCTTCGGTGTGTCACAGTCCTGCTGGAGCTGTTCTCCCAGAGCTCTCTTAGCCTTCCTTACCTCATAGAAGAAGAAGAAGAAGAAGAAGAAGAAGAAGAAGAAGAAGAAGAAGAAGAAGAAGAAGAAGAAGAAGAAGAAGAGTTGGTTCTTATATGCCGCTTTTCCCTACCTGAAGGAGGCACAAAGCGGCTTACAATCACCTTCCCTTACCTCTCCCCACAACAGACACCCTGTGAGGGAGGGGAGGCTGAGTGAGCCCTGAGATTACTGAAGAAGAAGAAGAGCTGGTTCTTATATGCCGCTTTTCTCTACCCGAAGGAGGCCCAAAGCGGCTTACAGTCGCCTTCCCTTTCCTCTCCCCACAACAGACACCCTGTGGGGTGGGTGAGGCTGAGAGAGCCCTGATATCACTGCCCGGTCAGAACAGTTTTATCAGTGCCGTGGCGAGCCCAAGGTCACCCAGCTGGCTGCATGTGGGGGAGTGCAGATTCGAATCAAGCATGCCAGATTAGAAGTCCGCACTCCTGACCACGACACCAAACTGGCTCTCATAGGGCGTCATTTGTGAGGAGGAGGAGAAGGGAAGCCACTCTGGGACTCCTTCAAGGTCTGAAAACCTTCCTGGGAGGACGAGCCGCATCCGGTGCTCATGGAGTCGCTAGCACCAACGCACTGGCAAACCTCTTCTCTTGGCAGGCGCTAGCCTTGAAAAATGGGCTCTCCGGCGCGTGGCCGTTGTTGCTACAAACGAACGCTTCCCATTGATTAGCTCATGCCTTGTAAGTGCCTAATTTATCAATCAACCGGCACGGTGGGAGGGGGTGTAAACCGAGGTTTCGGAAAGCGTGTCATCCGTCAATTGGCGGGGGAACGTTAGTGCCTGGCATGGAGGGTCCTCGCCCGGAGGAGGGAAGGAAGGAAGGAAGGAAAATTAAACCACCTTCCGCTTACGGTTGCCATTCTCCCATTTGGACAACTAATCTCCAGATGGGAGGGGTCAGCCCCCTGGAGAAAGAGGCTGCTTTGGAGGGAGGGCTCTAAGGTCCCTCCCCTTCCCAATCCTTACCACTTCCAGGCTCCACCCCCCCCCCAAATCTCCAGAAATTTCCCAACCCAGAGCTGGTAACCCTACTTTGACGGGACATCCTCCTGTATCAAGCGGGCCTTGGCCAATGCTCACCTGGAGAGTATCGGACTGCAGATGTCCGTCCAAATGTAGGGCATAATCCTCACATGAACGCACATAGAATCATAGAGTTGGAAGGGGGTCTCCTGGGTCATCTAGTCCAACCCCAGTCCTCTCTAGGAATCACTGAAATTTCTACTGTTTTACTGTATAGCGACTACTCCCTAAAGCAGTGTTATTGGTTCCCCTCCAGGAATTACCAAAAACTCATAAAATCATTATTATTATTATTATTATTGAATTTATTTCCTGCCACTCCCTTGCGGCTCGTGGCGGGTTACAACAGTATAAAAACCCCATAAAATACATTAAAACCAATTAACATGTCAATAGTTAATGACTACCTGGCAAGAGCGGCTAATCAACTACCCATTCCCCCCCTAGCAAGTGGAGAGGGGATACTGATGGTACTCGTGTCTAATCCCAATCCTCAGGTCCTGGGGGGGCGTAGATGTTAAGCCTGGTCTCAACCGTAAACCTGGCGGAAGAGCTCCGTCTTGCAGGCCCTGCGGAACGATGGAAGGTCCCGCAGGGCCCGTAGCTCTCCCGGGAGCTCATTCCACCAGGCAGGGGCCAGGACCGAGAAGGCCCTGGCCCTGGTTGAGGCCAGGCGTGCTTCCCTAGGGCCGGGGACGAGTTGGAAGGGACCTCCTGGGTCATCTAGTCCAACCCCCTGTACTATGCAGGACACTCACAACCCTATCGCTCATCCACTGTCACCTGCTATCCCCTTGAACCTTCCCAGAATCAACCTCTCCATCAGATGGCTATCTAGCCTCTGTTTAAAAATCTCCAAAGAAGGAGAACCCACCACCTCCCGAGGAAGCCTGTTCCACTGAGGAACCGCTCTCACTGTCAGGAACTTCTTCCGGAGGTTGAGACAGGATTTCTTTTGCATTAATTTCATCCCATTGGTTCTGGTACGTCCCCCTGGGGCAAGAGAGAAAGGCATGATGGCACACTTGGTCCTTGGTCAGTACTGTCTACTCAGGGTGTCAGCAGCCCCTCAGGATCTTGGGCAACCATCCTTCACATTACCCACATCTGTCAATGGCTATCAGCTGCAAGGTAGAAATGGAGCACTGTGTGGGGCAGTGATACTGTGGATTCTTGGTGCTGGGGGGGGCATCTATGGAACATCTTCTGGTGTTCTGGCTCTGCTGGTGGACCTCCTGGTGGCACCTGTCTTCAGGCCACTGTGTGACACAGAGTGTTGGGCTGGAGGGGCCACTGCCTTGGTCCAACAAGGCTTCTCTTAGGTACTTGCAGGACATTCTGTTTGGGGGCAATGATGTTGCCTTCTTGACTTTTGAGGGAAAACATGGGAAGCCTTCTGGATTTGTGGCCCTGCGGGTGGACCACCTGATGGCTCCTGGGTTTTGGCCACGATGTGACACAGCGTGTTGGACTAGATGGGCGATTGGCCTGACCCAATATGGCTTCTCTCACCTTCTTATGGACCTTTTAACTGGAGATGCCAGGGATGAAATCTGCGAGCTTCCCTGGGCCAAGCAGAAGTTCTACCACTATGGAATTCTCATATGGAGCTCTTTTGTACAAATCAGACCTTGGTTGGTATAGTCGACTCAGAATGGCAGCAGCCCTCCAGGATCTTTCCCATCACCTTCCAGGGAGTCTTGGGTTGCCATTTCTGGGTTAGGGACTTTTGGAGATTTGAGGGTGGAGCTTGGGGAGGGCAGCGTCTTTCCTCCATGAGTTTCCCGAATCCGAGTTGGTGACTGTAACCCATGGGTGGTCTTGCCCAGCACGGCTGAGATAAATAAGATTCCCCTTTCTTCTCAAACCTTTTGCACCGTTCAGCAATCCGGCGTCACCAACTCTGGGGGGGGGGGGGACCTGGTTGTAAACTGCATGGAGCTTTTATTCCAACCCCAGATTGATTCAGTCTCTGCCCTCTACACAGAATACGATTTCAGTTTGGATTTTGGGTGATTTTAATTTTCCTTCTGCAGCAAGAAGGATTGATCCGGAGTGACCCTACCTTTATTGTGCGATATCTCAGACTGCTTTTAATCCTCAATATCCAGATTGGGAAAGAAAGCTCCGTGTAGAGGACCTCTGATAGGCTACACCTGGTCATGTGACACACTTGCCTTAAAGGAGAAGCCCCTAATTTCTCTCAACTTCTCTCGGTCCTGGCTTAGCTCCACCCCCCCTTCTGAACTACCCTAACCACGTGCAGAAGACTTTCCTGTTTCAATGGGGGGGGGGAGAGGAAGACCTGAATTCAAAGCGATCTGAATTCAACAGGATTGACAATGGAATAAACAAAGTAAGTGCAAACTCTGCCCTGGAGAGCTCTTGGAGTTATTGCTGCTCTGCAGACAACAGAGTTCACTTTACCAGGAGAAAATGGCTGCTTTAGTGGGCGGGGTCTATTGCAATATATCCTGATGAGGTCCCACGGTGCACCCCTGAATCGCCAGGAATTTCTCAACCCTGCGCTGGCGGCCCTAGAGCAGAGGCAAAATGCCGTGTCCCTTTAAAGCTGCAACAAATTGGAATTTGCTGTGCCGTGCATTTTCTTTTGCTGCCGAATGGCTGTTCTTCCGGGGCACATTTCGTATCGACGTGCTCCCGAACGGCGCACAAAAATTCAGCACAGCCTTGTTGATGTAGAGGACAAATTCAGAGAGAGGGAGCGCGGATGCTCATAATGGTGGGAAAGAATGTTGTACGCCAAGGTGGTGGCAGACTTCTGTCTCAGGAGGGGCACTACGGTTATTAGGGTGGTTGTTGCTCTTATTATTATCTTATTAGTATTATTTTATTAATAGAATCTGTTTTGTTGACACCAGTTCATCTATATTGTTTATATATTCTGCCTTTTTTCACCAAAATGCCTTAGTAGTAGTAGAATCATAGAATCATAGAGCGGGAAGGGACCTCCAGGGGCCTCTGGTCCAACCCCCTGCAGAATGTAGGAAGGAGTAGTAGTAGTTCTGCTAGTAGCAATGGTGTTATCATCATCATCATCATCATCATCATGTATTAAAACATATGCTCCTTTTCTTCACCAGTATGGAGCAGCAGCATCAGTCATGCTACAACTGATAGTAATCATGGTGCTGTCATTGTTATTATTTTCTTACTGGAATCTGTTTCATTGACGCTAGCTCAAACCTGAGAATATTTATATGCTGTCTTTATTGCGAAAGTGCATTAGTAGTAGTAGTGGTGATTCTAGTAGTAGCAGCAATGGTGGAACCAGTAGTAGTAGCTTTGCTATTGTTTTTGTTGCTATCCTCAACATCATAATCTCCGCCCCCATCCTGCGGAGGAATCTGTTTCATTGGCAGAAGCGCACATATTAAAACACATACTGATTTTCTTCACCAATGTGCAATAATAGTAGTAGTGCTACAACTGGTTGTAATAGCAATAGTAGTGCTGTCATTGTCCTTATTTTCTTGTTGGAATCTGTTTAATTAACACTAGCTCATATATATAAGAATATTTATCCACTGTCTTCTTCGCAAAAGTGCATTATTATTATTATTAGTAGTAGTAGTAGTAGTGGCAGTGGTGGTGGTGCTACAACTGGTTGTAGTAGTAGTAGTAGTTGTTGTTGTTGTAGTTGTAGTTGTAGTAGTGCTGTCAGTGTCATTGTTTTCTTATTGCAATCTATTTCATCGGTACTAGCTCATATGTTATAATATGTACTAGCTCATATGTTATACTTTCTCCACTAAAGTGCAGTAGTGGTATTAGCAGCATCAGTAGTAGTACTAATAGTAGCAATGGTGGTAATAGTCATAATACTCTTTCCGCTACCACGGCCCTTCTGGTTATTGCCTTATTGGAATCTGTTCCTTCGGCACCAGCTCCCCTATTCTGCCGAGGTATGGAGAGCGAACTCCTTGAGCAGTGAAGCATCTCCGGAGAGGCCGGCTTTTCAGAGGCCGGGAAAACAAAGACCTTGGCGATCCGAGGAGTGGGGACCCCCGCCCCCCCCTCCCGCCACGAGGCCCGGCTTCTGTGTTTGACTCAAAGCAGTGACCCCTGTGAACCCGCCCCGCTGGGTGAGTCGGCGTGAGTGTAATCTATATGCCACGCGAGGCAGGGCCCGCTCCCCTCCAGCCCTTTGATTTACAGGAAGGGCCGGCTTTGACCTAATTTTGCATCCCAGCAGGGCATCTGGCGCTACAAAAAGGGTCAGTGGGTGATCCCAGCCTTGGATTACAAGCCACGAGGTTTGCCAAGAACAGAACCGCTCTCTCTTCCCACGGGCCTCCCCTCCCCGGTTGCTCGCAAGGGCTGGAATTAGGACAAGATGGGGGGCGGGGGGGGGGGGAGAGGCGTTTAAGGGAATCCTTCCTTCTTTGTTGTGCGAGTAGCAGAAAGCTACCTTTCTTTCCTCCGGAAAGCTCAGTGTGGCTAAAGAGGTGGCTTCTAATCTGGCGAGCTGGGTTTGATTCCCCACTCCTCCTCCACCTGCAGTCAGCTGGGCACAGTCCTGTTAGAGCTGTTCTCACAGAGCAGTTCTGTCAGAGCTCTCTCGGCCTCAACTAGCTCAGAGGGTGTCTGCTGCGGGGAGAGGAAGGGATGGCGATCGTAAGCCGCTTTGAGACTCCTTCGGACCTTGAAAAGCAGGGTATAAAAACTCTTCTTCAGGTGCCCCTAGCCTTGAAGGTTGCCAGGCTCCAGGTGGAGCCTGGAGATCTCCTGAACTTGTAGCTGACCTTCAGACTATAGAGATCAGTCCCCCTGGAGGAAATGGCTGCTTTAGAGGCCTTCTTCTGTGGCCTTCTTCAGGGGTTAGTCGTAGACCTGCATACATACCTTGTACAACAGGTAGACTTGAGGCATATAGTACAGTCTGTCAAAGAACGGGGAGGACACATTTGAAATTGCATCCACGTGAGCCTCTTGTGGCGCAGAGTGGCAAGCGGCAGAAATGCTGTCTGAAGCTGTCTGTCCATGAGGTTGGGAGTTCGATCCCAGCAGCCGGCTCAAGGTCGACTCAGCCTTCCATCCTTCCGAGGTCGGTCAAATGAGGACCCAACTTGCTGGGGGGTAAACGGTAAAGACTGGGGAAGGCACTGGCAAACCACCCTGTATTGAGTCTGCCATGAAAACGCTGGCGGGCATCACCCCAAGAGTCAGACATGACCCGGTGCTTGCACAGGGGAGACCTTTACCTTTACACTGTGGTATGAGGCTAAGTCAGAATTGTAGACGCTTCTTTATCTCTCACGGATGGCCCTGGTTGAATACAGGAGTTGTAAGGTGTCCAGATCACAAATAATCAAATGTGGCAAGGAGCCAATCACATGTATCGTATGCAGGAAATCTTTGGCATGTCCCCTACCATGAGCTTCTCCTTCCCACAGGCCACCCGTCCTCCTTGTCTGGTCACATTGGCTAGTGCTACCTCCCAGTGCGCAGGTCACAGGAACGGCTGAACGGATCCGGCATGTGGCCAGAGCTGGCTGCTCCGAGAGGAAAGAAATTTGTGAGTTCGTGGGCAACTTTGGAACTCTGGCCCGATGTGGTGGCAATGGCCACAGACTGGCAGCCAGGGGTTGCCTTCAGGTGCTCAGGGAAGAGTCTTGCGTCATGGTGCTCCTGATGCTGAAGTTTTTGAAAATCAGCATGGCCCATCCAATCTCCAAAGGCCATCTCTGTGTTTCCTCTGTTCCGGACAGCCCTGTGTTTTGATAATGGGCTACCGCCTGTTCTCACTTTGAAATTTAAACATTTGGCCTGCAGCTGGGCCACCAGGCCTGATCACTAGGCTGCTGGGCTCCAAGTCTCACACTTCCTTGGGTCAGATGGTTCCTTCATGAGAGCAGGTTTTCCCAAGCAGCTTTGGGGGAGGGGTCCTGAATCTATAACTGTCCTAGCCCCCTCCCCTTTGTAATGTGTCTCCGACAATCCCTTTTTCTGTGATTGACTTCTACTCATGCTTATTCCAAATGTGCCTTCAATCAAAAAGCTAACTTTAGCTGTGCTCTGTTGATTCTGGGGCTCTGCTCTGTTGATTCTGGGGGTGAATGTTTAGACCAGGGGTAATCAAACTGCGGCCCTCCAGATGTCCATGGACTACAATTCCCATGAGCCCCTGCCAGCAAATGCTGGCAGGGGCTCCTGGGAATTGTAGTCCATGGACATCTGGAGGGCCGCAGTTTGACTACCCCTGGTTTAGACAGCTATATCTACAACACTCTAAGGGAGCGGTTCTCAACCTGGGGGTTGGGACCCCTTTGGGGGTCGAATGACCCTTTCACAGGGTGAGCAGCAGGGTGAGCAGCTTGGCAGGGGAGGGGGCACCACCCCTGTTGCCACTCCTCCTGAAGGCACCCACCAATTTAGATACAATTTATAACCAGTTTATATACCATCATGAACAATGGATCTTCACACTGTTGGTCAGTTTTGGTTTCATTTCTGTGAAAGAACCCTTGCGTAATTTTATGGCTGGGGGGGTCCCCACAACATGAGGAACTGGATTAAAGGGTCACGGCATTAGGAAGGCTGCCGTTATCCAGGGCTGATTCTGCACTTACTTTGTTTATTCCATTGTGGATCCTGCTGAATTTAGATGGATTTGAACTCGGGGCTTCCTCTATCTCTCCCCATCCGCATTGAAACAGAAAAGTGTTCTGCACCTGATTAGGGAAGCTCAGAAGGGGGGGGAGACAAGCAGAGCAGGAGCCTCTTTCTTTCTTTTCTTGAAGCGGGGAGGGGGGGAGAGGATCGGAGACAGCAGAAGAGGTGGGGGAAAACTAAGAGACAAATCTCTGCTGAGAGAAGTTAGGGTTTCTGGAGCTTCTGCCGAGAGAAGTTACGGCTTCCCCTTTACGGGAAGCCTTTCAACCTAGGAACGAGGAAGCCTTTGAACTGACGCCTTGGCCAATCAGGGCTTTTCTACAGCATTGATGGCTCGAGGCAGCAAGTTAGTTCAGGACAAGCAGAGAGCTGCACCTTTGCTCATTTTCATTTTTCAATTATCGAGGGTTATATCCACTCCAGGATATCGCCGGGGAAAGGGAGGGTCACTCCAGATCAATCCTGCTTGTTGCAGAGGGAAGATTTAAATTGGCCAAAATCAAAATGGAAATCACATCAGTGTGGATGGCAGGGATTGAATTGACCTGGGATTGGAAAAAAAAGCTCCATGCAGATTCAGCCCAGATTTAACAAGAACAGACTTAAGAATCAAGTCTATATCAGGTGGTTGCATTTTATAGATGCATGTGCTCTTATTTTTCTCGTGGCAAGAGCAAAGATTGCTACTCTGTAAGAAGCAGAAGGCGCTAGGTCTGATAGCAAGTGAATTAATTTGTCCAAATTGGAAACCGAGGAGGTGCCAGCTGGCCGTGAGAAACCAGTTTCTCTCACGACTTACACCTCAGACTGTCCTGGTTCCATGCATTATACTGCATGGTAAAAATGAGATGGCCAATCTTGTGCCCCCATTCTCAGCCCCCTGATCATTTGAGTTGTGGAAGAAAAAGGTAGGGGGGATAACATTAATGGGGAATCTTTCTGAATTTCCCCCGACTTGTATGTTAAGGACCATAGAGTGGTGTCACTTCTGTCAACTGTCCACCCGGACGTGATGCCACATCCTCCAGGCATCTCTAGGCATTTCCTCTACTTTATAGTAAAGACCAAAGAGATTGGGGAAATTCCTCATCTGTCGCCTGGAAACGGCCATATGTTCCTGCTTGATTTCAAGGCACGGGCCCAAAATTTGCCTGGCATTTGCCCCCACATGGCAGCCCCTGTCCCTTATACCAGACTACGGTGCCACTGTTAGTGAAATGGGAACCCATCATAACCATCTTCCGGGGGGATCTTTCTGCGTTACCATCTGTTCCATCTCTGGACACAGGTGAGGTTGCTTATAAGAGAACCTTGCCAATAACAGCCCCCGGAATTTGGGGCATCCTTCCAAGGGCAGCCCCTCTGGCCCGTCCATGGCGGCTGAGAACAGTCTTTTTAAAAACTTGATTTGGGAGTTTCAGCCGTGATTTGAGCTGACGTCAGCTTGAGCTGATGATTGTTTCTCGGCTGACGACGAATTTTGTTCTGCTGACCCCTTCACATATTTCATAGTATTTTCAGGCGCCCGGCACCTCAATAAAAGCTCACCCATCTATTACGGTATCAGATTTAGTGAATCCGTTCCCAATTCCTTAGAGTGGATATGGGCTCACAGAAACTAGGGTTGCCAGCCCCCAGGTGGAGCCTGGAGATCTCTGGGAATGACGGCCCAATGCCAGACAACAGAAATCAGTTCCCTGGAGTTCATGGCGTTGTGCCTTTAGCATTCTTTCATATACTGGGATAAGGTAAAGGTAAAGGTAAAGGTAAAGGTAAAGGTATCCCCTGTGCAAGCACCGAGTCATGTCTGACCCTTGGGGTGACGCCCTCTAGCGTTTGCCAGTGCCTTCCCCAGTCATTACTGTTTTACCCCCCAGCAAGGGTACTGGGATAAATCTCCCCAAAAAAGGCAAACTCAGAGCTTTGGCAAAAAAACTCAGTAGTTTATTTTAAAAGAGAAATAACAGTATCACAGGACTCCTGCAGTGCTAAAGATAAAAGCAAAAGGGATCAAAAAGCAATTATAAAGGCAAATCCCCCCCCCACACACACACACACACGGACACAACTCAGGTCCGCACAGGACAGTTCTTATCATCAAAGGATAGCATTGTTTACAGCCAGCACCTCTAGGTGGGAAGGACATCTGAAGGCATGATAGGGCCATCTGGCTCAGAGCATGGGATGAGTGGAGCCATTCTCCTGCAGAGAGTTCAGAGAATCTGATCAAGCAACTCATGGCTACCTGACACACGGCTGCTTTGGAGGGTGAATTCTTATGATTTTTGTGACAACATGCCCTTTCTCCTTGCTATTCCAAATTGACAGGCCCCCTTCCCCATGTGGGAGGGGCAGCTGCTTCTCTCCTTTCAGATGCTAATTGACCTAGGCAGAAAATAGGTACCTAGTGGGCAAAGAAATTAAAAGACGCTTGCTCCTGGGGAGGAAATCTATCACAAATCTAGACAGCATCCTAAAAAGTAGAGACATCACCCTGCTAACAAAAGTGCGTCTAGTCAAGGCTATGGTATTCCCAGTTGCAATGTATGGCTGTGAAAGTTGGACCATAAGGAAGGCTGAGCGTCAAAGAATTGAGGCTTTTGAACTCTGGTGCTGGAGAAGACTCTTGCGAGTCCCTTGGACTTCAAGGCGAACAAACCGGTCAGTCCTAGAGGAGATGAGCCCTGACTGCTCCTTAGAAGGCCAGATCCTGAAGATGAAACTCAAATCCTTTGGCCACCTCATGAGAAGGAAGGACTCCCTGGAGAAGAGCCTAATGCTGGGAGCGAGTGAGGGCAAAAGAAGAAGGGGACAACAGAGAATGAGTTGGCTGGATGGAGTCACTGAAGCAGTCGGTGCAAACTTAAATGGGACTCCGGGGAATGGTAGAGGACAGGAAGGCCTGGAGGATCATTGTCCAGGGGGTCGCGATGGGTCGGACACGACTTCGCACCTAACAACAACCACAAGTCAAACTGCGGCCCTCCAGATGTCCATGGACTACAATTCCCAGGAGCCCCCTGCCAGCATTCGCTGGCAGGGGGCTCCTGGGAATTGTAGTCCATGGACATCTGGAGGGCCGCAGTTTGACTACCCCTGGCTTAGACCTTATTGCTCCAAGGGGGCGAAATTGGAGCCTGCAGCTTCTCGAAGCGGGCCTTCCTAAGCAGCATCCTACCCCTCTGGTTCGGCCATCCTGGCCCCACAGCAGAATATCTCCCAGCCACGCCACGTGGGGGAGGCTGGCAATCTTTCGAGATTAATAGCATTGTTTGCTCATTAAAGAGATCAATCCGAGCCGGGCCCTGTCTGGAGTTCTCCGGTGCCAAGCGTCTGTTTGCTACCAGGAGAGGGTATGAATCGTCTTGCTACTTCAGCGGCCGTAAATACCACCGCCAGGCTCCGATAATGTTCGAACCAACAAACAAAAACAGCTGCCAGGTGGGCCGCTCCGAGGGTTGACCTTTGCCGAGCACCGGGGAGGCCGTTTTTCTAAGAGCGACCTGCCTGGCGGAATATAAACGAATGGCAAAAGGCTCGGAGAGGTGGAATTAATAGGGTCACGTCGAGTCCCTTCGGGGCAGCCAGATTGGCTCGGAGGTGGGAGGTAAAACTGACTGACTAGAAACTGAAGGCCGGAGGGGGACAAATAGGTCTCCTTGGAGGGAGGGGGATGCCCCTCACTGGCAGTCTTCAAGCAAAGGTTGGATGCACACTTCTCTTGGATGCTTTAGGATGCTCTGGGCTGATCCTGCGTTGAGCAGGGGGTTGGATTAGATGGCCTGTATAGCCCCTTCCCACTCTAGGATTCTGGGAGTCTAGTTCAGCAGTGGAATAGGCTGCCTAAGGAGGTGTTGAGCTCCCTCACTGGCAGTCTTCAGGCAAAGGTTGGATACACACTTTTCTTGGATGCTTTAGGATGCTCTGGGCTGATCCTGCGTTGAGCAGGGGGTTGGACTAGATGGCCTGTATGGCCCCTTCCAACTCTATGATTCTGCGATTCTATGAAATCTTTGTTTTATGGTCCCTCCTGAAGTTCATGTCCATTTTTCTGTGAGAGGCTGAGATGGCTACCCGGCTGGAATGGTAGGCAGCTTTGGGGATGTCAGGTGGACCTCACTGTCTCCTCTGTAGTTAGGGTTTCCTGCTCTGGGTTGGGAAATTCTTGATGACTGGGGGCAGAGCTTAGGGAGGGACAGTTGTGGGGAGGGAAGACACCCCAGAATGTCCTACAGGGAATGGATCTCTGGAGATCAGTTATAATTTTGGGAGCTCTCCAGTTCCCATCAGGTATTCATGGATAGTGGACAGCTCCGGGTGAGGAAAGATCTGGAGATTTGGGGGCCTGATGAGGGCAGGGTTTGGGACGTTAGTGGAGGAAAATAGCATAGAGCCCGCCTTTGAGTAAGGCCCTTTGTTCCCGACGAATTGATCTCCGTTGCCCAGAGATCTGTTGGAGATCTCCAGCGATCCCATAGAGCAGGGATGGGCAACCTGTAGCTCTCCCCAAACCTTTCCTTCCCCAGGCTCCCCTCACAACACCTCTGTGAACCTCACAGCCCAAAGCTGGCAACTCTTCAGTTGGGTATACAAAAGTTAAGGTGTCTACAAAATATAAACCATCAGATGATATTCCCACTTATTGTGCGCAGCTTATAAAGTTTAAAAGTTAACATAAACAAATCCCAGAGGCTCAGAACTGAAATAACATTATACAAACCATGCTGGCAGAGGCTCATGGGAATTGTAGTCCATGGACCTCTGAAGTGCCACGGTTTGGCCACTCCTGATTATACACCCTACAAACCTAGACCTAATGCATTTTGACCCCAATACATGTCTTCCCTCAGAGGTCTAATCATGAACACGCATGTAATGCAGTAGAGCAGGGGTAGTCAAACTGCGGCCCTCCAGATGTCCGTGGACTACAATTCCCAGGAGCCCCTGCCAGCATTTGCTGGCAGGGGCTCCTGGGAATTGTAGTCCATGGACAACTGGAGGGCCGCAGTTTGACTACCCCTGCAGTAGAGAATGCAGATAGCAACCAGGAAGATTTTTTAAAGTTTTCAATTTACTCTCTATGAATAACAAGATTGGTTAAAATGGGGCTGATAGGAGACGTCCATTTATCAAAACCTGCTTCATTTGCTATCATAAACGCCTGGAAGCTACTGACACACAGCAGGATTTCTTGGGAGCTTTGGAAAAGGAGACATATTTCAGTGATTAACCGATGGGCTCTGTTTATGTGGTTAACTTGTTAGCATTGCAAGCTGGGCACGATAAACGTAAACATAATTTGATGGTTTATATTTTGTGGACACCTAACCTTTTGAGTCCCAACTACTTGTCGGTTAGGTTTGTTATTTTTTTGTAACACTATACGCCTTTTGGGTTTTCTTAATTCAACAGTCGGGACCTGGAGGTCTCATATAACTTGGACCACACCACGATCAGGGGTGGGAGTGGGGGGTCAGCAGTCTGTAGGACACAGCAGCAGACTGATGTCAGATACTGATACCCCACATCTGTCAAGCAAGGGGAGATATCCAATGGGAAAGCAGCAAGAGGGAGGGAAATCCCTCCCCTTGCCTGTATGGGCTAGTTTTCTAATTGGGTACATTGGGAGGAAGAAGCATTGTTGGGGTTGGGGGGGTTATGTGGGAAAGGAGGTGGGCATGAAAATAATTCGATGCATGTCCCACTCCTTGCTTCTCCCCCTGACATTCTTGTGATCCTCATTTTGAAGAGAGAGTCATGGCTATCAATTGTCTATTTTATTCCTCGATCCGAGCTAAATTTCTTAACTCACTGCTGTGTAAAAGAGAACTGCATTCGGATGAACGTAAGACTCAGTTTCTTTTGACATCCCAGGACCCTGATATAATTGAACCAGTTGCAAAGTTTTTTATGTCTTGCCGTGAGAAATCGTGAATGTATCGTGTCCTACCCTAAAGCATGATCTTTGCCTTTGTTTTCACTAGCAGTGGATCCTTTTGCCCTTTCCCTTCTTATATTATGGCTATCATGCACCATCCTAAGTTATTCTAAAATGCCCAGTGGCTTGCTTCAATACAGAGAATCTTTGGGGTCCAAAATGTTTGAGATCGCTGCCCTTTGGAGATGGTAGATTCAAGATACATCTGCCCATTTGTCCCCAACGGTGATAGATTTCTTTCCTTTCCTATTTTTTCCTCCTGGAGGGGAACCCAAACAAATGGCCACCTTATCTGCTAAGATACTTATTCCTGTTTGGTCACTTCATCTGTTAAACATCTTCATTACTGTGGTTTACTAATTTATGGCTAATTTACCTTCTATCGATAAACATGGACAGGTAATTCCCATTTCATTGCGCCTTAGGAAGTGTCTGTGCCCACAAAAGGTCAGCGAAATTCTTCCTCATAGAACCCTAGAATGGGAAGGGGCTATAGAGGCCATGCAATCCCACCTACTGCTCAATGCAGGATCAGCCTCAAGCATCCAGGAGAAGGATCTGTCCAGCTGCTACTTGAAGATGGCCAGTGAGGGGGAGTTCCCCACCTCCTTAGGCAGCCCCTTCCACTGCTGAACTAGACTCTTAGAATCCTAGAGTTGGAATGCACCATAGAGGCCATCTAGTCCCACCCCCTGCTCAGTGCAGGATCAGCCTCAAGCATCCAGGAGAAGGATCTATCCAGCTGCTGCTTGAAAACCGCCAGTGAAGGGGAGCTCCCCACCTCCTTAGGCAGCCCTTTCCACTGCTGAACTAGTGTGACTGTGACAAATCTTTTCCTTATATATATCCGATACCATTCTACCCATACATTGCAGGTCATATCCACTGCTGACAACAGGAACCTTTCCCTGCCCTCTTGTAAGTGACAACCGTTCAAATACCTCAAGAGAGCCATCCTGTCCCCTCTTAACCTCCTCTTCTTCAGGGTGGACATGCCCAGGTCCCTCAGCCTTTCCTCACAGGGCTTGGTCTCCAGACCCTGGATCACCCTCGTCGCTCCCCTCTAACCCCTCTCCATTTTGTGTACCCCCTTTTGAAGTGAGGCCTCCAGAACTGCACTCAGGACTCCTAGCGGGGTCTAACCAATGCGGTATACAGAGGGACTATGACAATTTGTGATTTTAATGTGATGCCTTTGTTGATATAGTCCAAGACTGCATTTGCCTTCTTTACCGCACCCTGCCCGCTCATATTTAGGTTACAGCCCACAAGTATCCCAAGATACTTGTGTCCTGCATAATGCAGGGGGTTGGACTAGATGACCCATGAGGTCCCTTCCAACTCTATGATTTTATGATTCTATGATCTTGTTCACAAAGACTGCCCAGAAGTGTTTTTAAGCCTACATCTTGAACAAAACTTTGTTGGTGTTAAAAGTGCCACTGGACTCCAACTCTGTCCTTTGGAGATGCTGATTGTCCTCCATCTGCGTTATTCACCTTCTGTCCTTCTTTTTTGCCATTCCAGCTCCGGGTGGACGGTCCTATCAAAGGAGCCCTGCAGTATGAGATAGTCCAGGTGGGAGATTCTGGGCCGATTCTGCGGGATATGGCGTTTTCAATGGACCACGAGCACCTGTACATCATGTCCAGGAAACAGGTGAGCTCAATTTTACTTTTAAAGATCTCTGACGGTGTCAAAAACCAAGTTCACGGGGAAGAGTGTCTTCAGGTTGGCAAGCTCTCGATGGTGTTTTTGGTGACAATCTGAGATTCGTCCATGTGGTGGCAGGAGGGGGGTTCTGATATCAAGGAACTCAAGATCATGTTGTTCCCCCACCCATCCCATCTACTGTAGCTAAAGGTGACCAAAAGTCCCAAGAACCTGTAGAGCCTGTCTCTTGCCCTCCTGTTTCCCCCCACTGGGTTCTCGGCCTGCATGTAGCCTGTTCCCAGGCAATGCACAGTGTCCTTTGTGATATAAACTTCGTTTTCCATGTTATGTGTTTAATGCTTTGGCCTGGGCATGTTTTGGCCACTAGGCGTGAAAACGAAATTCCGTTTTGTTCCGCCGGCTCTTTGAAGATTAAAAAACCCTTCAGTTGTGTGACGTTTAAATGGTGAGAGTCTGAAATGCAGACGGGGGCTGGGAAACCTGGTTTCTAACCTTGCAATGGGCCAGCTAGTTGTTCTTAGTGATAGATTTTTCTATCATGAAGTCCCCAGATGTACCCTTTGGGAAACAATAAAGCCCTGCACCTTTTTCTAAGAAGAACATCTCAGCATTTCTTGCTTCCTGCAAACCAGTAGCCCTGATTCGAGACCCTCAACAGATCGGGAAATTGCTCGGGCTTGTTGTCTGACAGATATAGTACCCACAAATCATAGCAGGGGGTCACACCAAGCTAGTTAGTTTATAAGGCCAAACGCCAGATCGGTGAAGCTTGCCTTGGTAGTCCAAGAAGAGAATTATTTTATTTTATTTTTATTTATACGACTAGCTTTAAAACCCGTTCCTAAGGCCTTGAAAGGGCCCCCTCTCCCCTGGGCTCCTGCCAGCTGAAGGGGCTTTGGGCCACAGCTCGCAGCCAGATCAAGTGGGGCAGGCAGGCGCTTGGCAGCTCGTTAGCAGGGCCAGGACAGAGCTCCTTAGCAGGCAGTCAGCAGGCCGGGAGGCCATCATTAGCAGGCCCAGCTTAGCAGGCCAAGAGGCCCTCATTAGCAAGCCCTCCACCTTTGCCCAGGGCCCTCTCCCCTTACCTGCTGCGGCTCCAGGCACTGAGGCGTCTGAGAGCAAAGAGGCTAGAGTCCAGGGACGGAGGGCGGTAGCTGCAGAGGCAGGGCCAATCAGGGCAAAGCTGGCTGCACACTGATTGGCCCTATTCTACCTTGGACAGCCTGACACGTCCCACCCCCCAGGCTGTTTCATAAATATATAGAGGAACAGCAATGGATAAGGATATGGATTCCTGTGCCTCCACTCCCAGGGTCACTGGCTTGTGGCAGCTTACAATATTCTCTTTGGAAACAGCTCTCTGTGGGATGTCTCCTGTCTTGTGAGGCTGTAAACAGGAACTCTCTTCACCATAGAGTTAAATGAGTAGCCCTGTTGGTCTGAAGAAGCACAATAAATTCAGAGGCCAGTAGAACCTTTAAGACCAACAAAGATTTATTTAAGGTGTGAGCTTTTGAAGAGTTAGTGAGATAGACAGGGACACTGACCCGTCCCCTTGGATCTCACTGACCTGTCCCTAGAGGGTCATTTCCTGTTTCCCCAATCTCTTCTTTCTTCACCTCCATCTCTCAAGCCTGCAACGTGATAGAAGGAAGATGGCTCAAGCTTCCCTCTCCATCCAGCTACTTAGATTAGGACAGGAACCTTCTCTTTACCTCTAAGCATGTGGAATTATGTCCCTTCGATAAATAGTTCATATATTAATTAAGTACCACGTTGGTGAACGTGTCTTTCTTTCTTTGTCGTTTTCTGATGGCATGTACTCTGCCCCACGCTGATACCTTTCTGGATATTAGGCCCTTGTCAATGCTTAATACCCTTCAATTCTAAGACATACAATAAAATAATGAACTTTAAAACAACTCATAAGGGGTGATTTTTATCGAGTGATGATATTTATTTGCAAAGGGAAGAGAGAGAATTCTGTGGCCGCACAACGCGGAGGCCATCCTGCCGGCATTGATTTCAGCACTGGTCAATCCGATACGTAGCCAGTGGGGCCTTCTTCCCCTCCCCCCCAGGGCGGTTCTATTGGCTATACTGTTCCAAACTCTTAAGTTATTAAGCTGTTCCAGAACTATTGAGGCTGTCTCCGACCCCACATCCGTTATTTAAGCCATATTGGTTTGTGCGACTTTTAAAGAGCTTGCGATTAATTCTTTTCTGTGACATTCATCCAGATAACGATCAGGGGCGATTACACAGGATAGAGAAGCCAAGCATTTCTCTTTTTTTATCTTGCAGATTTGCTCAAAAGATAAGCTAAAGGATACTTAGACAAACCCCTTGGTCGCATCTGTTGGGCTTTATGGTTTCGTTGATTCTGTCCTTTCTGTGGACCATGTGAACACACCAAAGAGTTTTGACTCTCAAAAGCTGTCACCCTGGGAATCTTGTTTGTCTGTAAAGTACTCTTGGGCTGGAATGTTTTCTGCTTGGCACGCTTAACACTTCCTGCTGTAAGTTCTTCTTTTGTCTTCTGCTGCCAACGTGTTAGAGGGCCCCGTAGGGCCAGTGGGATGGTGGCTGAGCTGGTAAAAGCTCTGTCTGCCTTAATTATAGACCATGTTACTGCTAGGATGGGGGTCAGATAATAAGAAAATGAGGACATCAGAGACATATTGGATCAGGCCAGTGGCCTATCCAGTCCAACACTCTGTGTCACACAATGGCCAAAACCCAGGTGCCCTCAGGAGGTCCACCAGCAGGGCCATGAGAACATAAGAGAAGCCATGTTGGACCACATCAATGGCCCATCCAGTCCAACACTGTGTCACCCAGTGGCCAAAACCCAGGTGTCCTCAGGAGGTTCATCAGCAAAGCTAGAATCCCAGCAGCTCTCCCAGTGTGACCCCCATGCACCAAGAAGACAGAGCATCACTTTCCCGAGACAAAGCTTTCCTTCCGTACGTCATAGTTCCTAGACACCAATGGACCCAATCATACCTGAAGCACAGCATCAAGTTTCCCCAATCTCTACCTGTGTTCTCCATTCATCTGCCTCCATACCACTTTCATAAATCAGTAGGGCATCGCAAAGAAGCCGCATTCCAGCTTCCACAAGTCTGGGAGTTTTATCAAGGTCCAATCTTGGAGGCTATGGGCAACCCCCCCCCCCACTCTGCAATTTGCTTAGAATCCCCTTCCCCCCCAATTTCCCTTCCAGAAATAAAATTCTGCTGTTGCCGAGATGAGCAGATTGGTTCCCTTGTTCCTACGTCGGGGGTAGTTTGGTGCATCCAGAGCAGCTGGGGAATTGGTCTCTTTTTCTCATTCTTGAAGAGCTGAGTGATATGTCTGAAAAAAAGCAGCTTCCCTCCCCCCCCCCCAATCCCCTCAGCAGAAGGGGAAAGAAGACGGATATTTAAGAAGCCGATGATTGCACTTGAATCCTGGGAGCTCAATAACCCGGGGTTTTGTTAAACAGCTGTCTCCTCTAATTCCCGTGACTGCCAGATTCCCCCTTTGCCGCAAACCTCCCATTTTCCAGGTCACTTCCAAGCACGGGTTTGTTAACCGAACCCTCCTCACCTCCACTGTACTGTCCCTCCTGTTCACCTGGGTTTGGGGGGGGGTTCTTGTTTGAACTCTGTTGTGTGCTGACAAGGCATTTGTGAGCAGTGCTCAGGGGACATGCAGAACAGCATGAGGGAAATGGTCACAGCCTCCCCGTGTCTCTAAATCAGGGGTGGACAAATTGCGGCCCTCCAGATGTCCGTGGACTACAATTCCCAAGAGCCCCTGCCAGCATTCGCTGGCAGGGGCTCATGGGAATTGTAGTCCATGGACATCTGGAGGGCCGCAGTTTGACTACCCCCGCTCTAAATGCAAAGAGAAACAGGCAAGTCATTGCGTCGGACTGAGCGTGCTCAAGCAAGGGTCCCAAAATATAGAGGGCCAAAAGGACACTATGAGCTGATGCTTAACAGCAACAGACAGTGGCCCAGCTGTGGCTCTCTAGATGTCCGTGGTCTACAATTACCATGAGCCCCTGCCAGCACCATGCTCTCTAGAATGACCATGGACTGCAATTCCCATAAGCCCCTGCCAGCATCTGTTCCTTCCTTCCTTCCTCTTCTAAGTTAATTCATTCGTTCCTTCCTTCCTTCCTTCCGTCCTTCCGCCCATCCGTCCATTTAGTTGCATTATTTTTAGTCCCTCTTTCAAGGGACTAAACTCAAGGTGGGTTCCACAGGGTGAGTGAATGCCATCGACAAGATGGGACATGCATAAGCAACCAAATAGGCTTTGGGCTGTCCAACCAACCAGCAGTCAAAATAAACAGCAAATCCACGAATTACCGTTAAAACATTAAAAGCCATTTAAAATTACATCTCATAATTAAAAATATTCCATCCCGTTATTTCTAATGTAGAAACACATTTGATGTTCTCCATGGAGGTATCTTTATTTTATTTTTGGGGAGGGGGGGGTTCAATGTTGTCAGATCATAGGCCCCAAGCAAAAGCTCAGCGGAAGAACTCCATCTTGCAGGCCCTGCGGAACTGTGTCACTTCCGACAGGATGTGACCCAGATATCTCCTCCGGAAGCCCATTCCACCAAAAACGTCCTGGTTTCAGTTAAGGCCAAATGTATCTCCCTGTCCCAAATAATTTGTCCTAGTAAGAGTCTCAATTCTGTCTTTCAAGGATCAGTAATAGGTTCTCTTTTTTGGAGGGGAGGGCGGGGGGGGGGAAGAGCAGCTGTTTTCTTTGTCATTCCTTCCCTCCTCCCTTGTTGCCCACTTCTGCTTACTGGAAGGAAATTCCCCATCCATATTCTCCCTTTCTGTTTGCCTCAGGCCATTAACTTCCCGGCTGGTCATTATGAACCATCTTGGCAGTGACTGATTGCTGGGGGTGGGGGGAGGTGTCCCTGCTTAAGAAAATGTGGAACTGATTGCTTGCCTGACCCCATTTGACCCCTGGAATTTGGAGTTCAACCTGGGCTCGAGGAATAATAAACTCGTATAATTAGCAGAGAAAACCGCTTGTGATGGAGGGGAGGAGGGGGTGTAATTGATTGGAGACAGCAGCGGGTCCAACAAGGGCCTGCCGTTTGGCCAGTGGAGGGTTGCCGGGTTTTTTTTTTAGGAGCGGGCTGTTGTCCGCGGTTTCCCGGTTTTTAAATATACAGGGCGCCGCAGAAATTTCGTTTCGCACCAGATTCTGGACAAATGTGGCCGTTCTTCCGCAGTCTATATATTTGAGGGATTGGGGAAGAAGCAAAAAACGGTCAAGAAGTCTAGTATAGTTTTTGGTCCCGTCCCCCCTGGACAACTAGAATCATGGAAGGGACCTCCTGGGTCATCTAGTCCAACCCCCTGCACCATGCAGGACACTCACAACCCTATCACTCATCCACTGTCACCTGCCACCCCCTTGAACCTTCACAGAATCAGCCTCTCCGTCAGATGGCTAATCAGCCACTGTTTAAAAATCTCCAAAGATGGAGAACCCACCACCTCCCGAGGAAGCCTGTTCCACTGAGAAACCGCTCTGACTGTCAGGAACTTCTTCCAGAGGTTTAGACGGAATTTCTTTTGCATTAATTTCATCCCATTGGTTCTGGTCCATCTCTATGGGGCAAGAGAGTTCTTTGTGCATGCTTATTCAGTGACAAAGTTTTCCAGGTGCTGGTTCTTGAGAGCCAGGATGGTTAAGTGGCAGCTTCTAATACAGAGAACCGGGTTCAATTCCCCACTCCTCCACATGTAGCCAGCTGGGTGACCTTGGGCCAGTCACAGTTGTCTTAGAGCTGTTCTTATAGAGTGGTTCTCTCAGAGCTCTCTCAGCCCTACCTACCTCACAGGTCATCTGACACGAGGAGAAGAAAGGAAACGTGTTTGTAAGCCGCTTTGAGACTCCTGGTAGTAAAAAGCGGGATATAATAAAAAGCTCCTCTTCTTTTGAAGAGACAGGGCAAGAGAGATAAGGCAAAGTTCACACATCCCCATTGAGCCATAAAGGCAATTCATAGGTGCACATGGCCCTTTTGGGAAAAGTTGTGACTCAGTGAAAACGCCTCTGCTTCGTGGGCAGAAGGTTCCAGGTTCAATCCCCGGCATCTCCAGTTAGAAGGACCAGGCAGGAGGGGATGGGGAAGACCTCAGTGGCAGAGCCTCTGCTTGGCCTGCAGAAAATTCCAGGTTCAATCCCCATCATCTCCAGTCAAAAGGACCAGGCAGGAGGTGCTGGGAAAGACCACTGCCTGAAACCCTGGAGAGCCATGGGAAGGGGCTGTGGCTCAGTGGTAGAGCATCAGATCGGCATGCAGAAGGTCCCAGGTTCAATCCCCGGCATCTCCAGTTAAAGATCCAGGCAGTAGGTGACAGGGAAGACCTCTGCCTGAGACCTTGGACAGCTGGGTTTTGGCCACTGTGTGATATGGAGCGTTTGACTGTATGGGCTGTGGGCCTCATCGCTTATATGTGGCTTGGGGCTACGTAGGGTGTGGAAAAGATATGGCAGCTGAGAGATTGAGCTGAGACCCATTCGTCAATTTGGAGCCGGACAGCCACTGGCTCGCCTTCTGCGATCTGCTACGGAATGCTGGTGAAATTCAAACGGCTGTGAGCAAAGGGTCAGGTAGAGAATGTCAACAAACAGCGTGGCATCTTTGAACCCTTCGATTGCCATGTAGGAAAACTTCACTTAGGGACCAAAGGCCACAGCAGACGTTCAATAAGTGTTGTCAAGGAAGTGTGCGGGAAACCAAAGGGGACAAGGAGATGATGGGTTCTGACTTTCATATGCATCTTCGAAATAAAAGCCACGAGTCCGTCGTGTTGGAAAGACATGCGGGCGTGATAGACTCCCTGCTGTTTTTAGCCAGATCTGGATATAGCGGAGTATCCATTAAGATGATTGGCTGCTCAAAGTGGCCAATGATTAGGCTCCCGATATCTAACAGTCTGTTTAACACCTCCTTCACTCTGCCCCAGAGTACTGGCAGAGGGGGCTTCTGGACGGCCGAGCCAGCAGCTGCTGGAGTACAGGAGACTCCATTACCTTAATGTGTCCGAAAATGAGCCGGGAAACTGATGAGGTGCTATTCAGATAATGGCCTGATTGAGATAATAGAATCAGAATGGTCTTCGGAGGGAGGCTGGGAGACGTGCTGTGCTGCCTTGCCAGGGCATCTCTGGAGGACTTGTTTCCCTACATCGACATAGATGGTGGGAAGTCCACGGTGTAGTGGATCCCTGGCTCGAGGGAGGTTTGCCTGGCCTCGTCCTGTGCCAGGGCCTTTTAGGTCCTGGCCCAACCTGGTGGAATGAGCTCCTGGGAGAGCTGAGGACCCTGACGGAGCTGTCATCGCTCTGCAGGGCCTGAAAGATTGAGCTGTTCTTCCAGGACTTTGGTTGAGGCCAGGGCAAGGAAGATTGATGGCCCTTCCTCTGGTGGCCATGGACTACAATTACTATGAGCCCATGAGACATTACTATTGGCTACAATTACCAAGTATGCTACTGGCAGGGGCTCATGGTCCCTGCAGTTCATGGATGTCTGGGGAGCCATCGCTTGACCTCCTTCCTTCCTTCCTTCCTTCCTTCCTTCCTTCCTTCCTTCCTTCCTTCCTTCCTTCCTTCCTTCCTTAAGCACCTGCTGCCCCATCTCTCTCTTTGCATATTTAAACTGTGCCAACAGTTCGTAAGGCTGCCAACCTCCAGGTGTCACAGGGAACTCTCCTGCTATTGCAGTTGATCTCTGGACAACCAAGATCACTTCCCCTGGGGGGGAAATGGCTACTTTGGTGAATCTATTGTGCTATACCCTGCTGAGCTATATAATAAATGGCCTACTCTGCAGGGGGATGCTGAGTGTGATCCGACACCTACCCTTTGCTCAACTCACAGCCTGGGTTGATGCTTACTGTGGGCCTTGAGACGTGCAAAAGCCCCTTGAGAATCTCTGCTATTCTTATCCATTGTTTCCACCCCAATAAAGCCGGCGAGATACGTCCGAGCCAGAGCCTCGGAATTCACCTCCGCATTTTATTCCGACAACAATTAAATGGCTTTCACTGGTGCCTGGAGACCTGGCTCTCGGGTTGCTGCGCCGATGAATAGCAGGTCTGCCGTGCTGCCTGAACCAGCTCAGCAGCCTTGGCCCTGTGCAGTCCAGTTTGAGGGCGTGGAGACGTCCCACTCCCTGCCTCGTAGACCAGTCAGGGTGGCTAGGTGCCCTGTGGGAAGCTCCTGGGTAGAGCAACCAGGCGTGGGTTGCAGGGGAGGGCAGTGCCCCAGGAGGAAAAGTAAGACAAAGAAAAAAGGCCTTGGCTGTTCATTCATTCATTCATTCATTCATTCATTCATTCATTCATTCATTCATTCATTCATTCATTCATTCATTCATCCATCCATCCAACCAACCATCCATCCATCCATCCATCCATCCATCCATCCATCCATCCATCCATCCATCCATTCATTCATTCATTCATTCATTCATTTTATTATTAAACTTATTCCCCGCCCCTCTCGACAAGTTGGCTCGGGGCGGCTTACTGCAAGTTCTGACCATAGAGTTCCCAGCGAGTCGCAGAACCGCCCTTTCCCACTTCTGGGTAGCTCTAGGAATCATCAGGGACTCTATGTTCAGAACTTCCGCTAAGTAGCCAAGGCCTTATTTTTTCTTACTTTTCTTCCTCGGCGCCTTTCCTCCCCAGAAACCCAGTTTCTACATGCTGATCAGCTAATCCAACTCTTTCCAACCTTTTGACCATGGAGGAGCCCTTGAAATAATTTCAGGCTTCAAGGAGCCCCGGAAGCGATGTCAACAGGCCACGCCTCCACGCCACGCCCCCCAGAAGTGACAGGTCACTGGGAGTGACATCACCTCCTGTGTTAACAGGCAGCCTTGAGGAGGACAGGGAGGGAGGGAGAGATGGGATGTGGCTTAAGGTGGAAGGAGGGGTGCAGGCTCCGCCCCCTACCTGGGAAACCCTGAGCAAATCATTGGTGGTCAAAGATGGCCATCACCCAGAAGGAGACAAATGGGAACCCGACACCCAGACTGTCAGCACAATCCCAACAGCACTGGCTGCAGCACCCAGAGCTTCCGTCTCTTCCATAGAATCCTAGAATCCTAGAGTTGGAAGGGACCTCCTGGGTCATCTAGTCCAACCCCCTGCACTGTGCAGGACTCTCACAACCCTCTCGCTCCTCCACTGTCACCTGCCACCCCCTTGAACCTTCACAGAATCAGCCTCTCCATCAGATGGCTCTCCAGCCTCTGCTTAAAAATCTCCAAAGATGGAGAACCCACCACCTCCCGAGGAAGCCTGTTCCACTGAGAAACTGCTCTGTCAGGAACTTCTTCTGGATGTTTAGACGGAATTTAGAATCATAGAGTTGGAAGGGACCTCCTGGGTCATCTAGTCCAACCCCCTGCACTGTGCAGGACACTTACAACCCTCTCGCTCCTCCACTGTCACCTGCCACCCCCATTTGGTTGGAAGTTGACACGGCTTCTGTCATAGGAGTGTGCGCTCCTGCCTCTTCAACATGCTTAAAGTCACCTTGGAGGGTAGGCTTGAAAATTTAATGCTTCCCACCAAATATCGACTCTTCTGGGCATCTGAGCAGGCCCTTGGCGAACGTGTCAATATGCGGCTGATGTCTCAGCGGATCAAGTCGCTTCTCTCCACCGCTCACCCCCTCCCTTGACACCCGCCAGATGGATTCTGGTTGCTTTTGACCAGAACCCCAAGCACAGAATACAGCACCAGAAGTCTCCATTTCCTTGGCAAGGAGCTGTGGGATGGGTCTGGAGGTACCGGGTAGACGGTGGGTCAAATCCACCCCAGGACCTCAAATGGTTGATTTTTCCGTAAAGGTTTTCTGGCGGCCACACGAATAATCAAATGGATCTTTGGTAGTTTTCCCGCACATAGTAAGAGAAACCTTGTCTTGCTATCCCAGCAGAGTTGTGGTCCACCAGTGGCTATATAATGACAGGGATCACTGCTATACAGAATAGATTCAAATGGGTAGCTATGTTGGTCTGAAGTAGCAGTAGCACCTTCAAGACCAACAAAGATTTATTCTGGGCGTGAGCTTTCAAGTGCAAGCACTCTTCCTCGGACTAAGTCTGACGAAGAGTGCTTGTACTAGCCCTCTTTAAGTATTTGAAAGGTTGTCACTTGGAGGAGGGCAGGATGCTGTTTCTGTTGGCTGCAGAGGAGAGGACGCGCAGTAATGGGTTTAAACTTCAAGTACAACGAAATAGGCTAGATATCAGGAAAACAAATTCACAATCAGAGTAGTTGAGCCTCCTTCGGGTAGGGAAAAGCGGCATATAAGAACCAACTCTTCTTCTTCTTCTAGTTCAGCAGTGGAATAGGCTGCCTAAGGAGGTGTTGAGCTCCCCCTCACTGGCAGTCTTCAAGCAAAGGTTGGATACACACTTTTCTTGGATGCTTTAGGATGCTCTGGGGGGTTGGACTAGATGGCCTGTATGGCCCCTTCCAACTCTATGATTCTATGATTCTACTCAAAAGCTCACGCCCTGATTAAATCTTTGTTGGTCTTAAAGGTGCTACTGGACTCTTTTTATTGTGCTATAGAGGAATTACACATTGTGATGTTAATATTAGTAAACGCCTACACATTTGGGTATTATGTGACCAGTTTGGGATTGAACTATATACCTGAGACATTATAAGAGACTAAGTTATTTCCAACAGTCATGAAAGCACTAATAGAGAAGATTGAGAATTCACCCATGAAGATTTCGAAAACGAACGGTGCCTGGGAATCCATCTTGAAATTGTTCTGAATATTGTGAAATTGTTTTGAACATTAAATCACTTTGCCGCCGCCAGCTGGAGACTCTTTTCTTCTACTTTATTACGGCTGATGGGTCTTCACCTGTTGAGATTCAGCAGACGGCAGCTTCTGGTGTTGACGTGAGCCCTTCTTTCCCCATCGGTACAGGAACGCCTTGAAGCAAAGGTCTTGGGAGACCAGTCATGGCTCGTCTCCTGTGCAGTGTAGGATTTCCAGCAGGAGGGAATGAATGCAACTCCGTGGGTCTTCGGAGACCCCTCCTGCTCCCCGCTTGCTCTAATGGAAATGCTGGCACAGCTCGGACATGGCGATCAGGAGTCCTGGAACAGCTAATTTTTCATTTGGCCGCCCTGGTGGAGCGGGGGGAACGCAGACGAGTAATGGACTACTGTGTGCTTTGCTGAGAAGCATCCCCACCCGACAGAGGTCACCGAACCATCTCACCACGCACGCCTCACCCCCCCCCCCCATTCTAGTTAATAATATATCGAAAAAGAAAGCTCTCTCGTTAATTACACTCCTTTAACCTCCCATCCGGTCCGGCCATCCTCGCTTGGAGAAGGAGCCCCATTTTCCAATCAATACATATTACCATATTCCCCGGGACGCGGTTCCCCTCTTCACCTAATTAGCGGATGGAGCTAATCGCCTGCGTCTGAGAGCACTCCGGTGCCTCTAAATATACATTAATGAGATCAGACCTGCCGTGGCCGTGTCCTCGTGGGCTGGTCCCCATCCGTCGCGGGGATCTCACGGCTGGTTTGGGTTTTGTTGGGTTTCTTGGCTTTCTTTCTTCCGAGGGAAAGGCTAGTGATTTCTTAATTACTTAATTAAATAATAATGATATTAATAATAATACAGGACCATTATGCGGTAGAAAGTGCCAGCAAGGGGTGGGTGACTCCTGGCACCCATGGATAGTCTTTCAAGGCCTGAGAGGAACAGAAGTGGTTTGCCGTTGCCTGCCTCTGCACAGCAACCCTGGGCTTCTTTGGAGGCCTCCCAACCAAGACAGAGGATCCTATTGATCCACCCATCTTCCATGTATCCACCCACCCATCAATTCATCTATCCACCCACTCACCCACCCATCTTCCATGTATCCATCCATTTTCTATGTATCCATCCACCCACCCACTCATCCACCGATTCATCTATCTACCCACCCATCCATCTATGTATCCATCCACCCACCCACCCACTTATCCATCCATCCATCCATCCATCCATCCATCTTCTATCCATCCATCCATCCATCCCCTCCCTCCATCCCTCCCTCCCTCCCTCCATCCATCCATCCATCCCTCATCCCTCCCTCCCTCCCCCCTTCCTTCCCTCCCTCCCTCCCTCCCTCCCTCCA
This sequence comes from Paroedura picta, assembly GCF_049243985.1. Taxonomy (NCBI): domain Eukaryota; kingdom Metazoa; phylum Chordata; class Lepidosauria; order Squamata; family Gekkonidae; genus Paroedura; species Paroedura picta. The sequence continues at coordinate 124,500,539 of NC_135373.1, read as the reverse complement.
TCCATCCATCCATCCATCCATCATCCCTCCCTCCCTCCCTCTATCCCTCCCTCCCTCTATCCCTCCATCCATCCATCCAGAGCATTTGTTTCTCACAACAACCCTGGGAGGCAGAGCAGGCTGGAAGAAAGAATGTGCGGCGATCAAGGTCTCCCAGTAGAGCAGAGTGAGAATTTGAACTCGGACCTCCCCCCCCCCCAGCTTGCAATTTGAAACACAAATCACTCCACTCTGCCACCTCCCTGTTGCAAACCTATAGTTCAGATCCCTATTTTAGCCCCATCCTGAGGGCTTTTGCACGACCCCCCCTCCCCCAATACGTCTGGGCCAGACTCAACAGGTAAGAGACTACCTTAAGGTCAGAGCTCTCCTCTCCCTGCTCCGAGCCTATGAAGTGCCTTTCACAGAGAAGTAAACCGCTCAGAGTCTAATTCCACGGCCAGAGGGTGATGGAATGAAGCTGCTCGAGGAGTACAGAAAGCTATTTTAATGTTGGCTTTCATTGAGGAAGCAGGAACAATAGCCAATAACGATAAAACTACTGAGGCAGAGCCGAACGCGGGCTGGGAGCCTCTCGCAGACATTTTAGCACTGACGGGAAGTATTTTATCACTCAGTGTGGGAACACTGCAGCGTACGCCGGCCAAAGAGACGCAGCACCCGGGCCCCACGCCAAACAGTTGCTGGTCGGCCACTGCTCGGATCAAGGGCCGAAGGGTGGCAGAGGCCCTTTCTGCAAATCATCTTGACGCTTGTTGCAAGGAGCCGGTTGGCATGCTCCGGAGAAGGGCGTCATGGAGAAAAGGAGAAACCGCTCTGCTACTTAGGGCTGTATGGAAAACTGGCTCTCTCTCCCTCAAAATGGTGTCTTTCTTCTCCTCCGAACCAGCTTTGCATAGTGGATAGGAGCAGCGGCTTCTAATCTGCGGAACCGGTTCTGATTCCCCACTCATCCTCCAGGTGCAGCTAGCTGAGTGACCTCGGGCCAGTCGCTGTTCTCTCAGAGCTCTCTCACCCCCACTATCTCACAGGGTGTCTGTTTTGAGGAGAGAAAGGGATCGGAAGCCATTTTGAGCCACCTAAGGCCTGCTGGGTGACCTTGGGCCAGTCACCGTTCTCTCAGAGCTCTCTCGGCCTCACTACTGCGCAGGGTGTCTGTTTTGAGCAGAGGAAGGGAATGTGATAGTAAGCCACTTTGAGCCCCCTGAGGCTCTTAGCCACAACACCACGCTGGTTCTCACAGGTAGGGTACGCTAAAGCTAAAGAAGTGTAAAGGGTTCTGTGTTTTCTAGCCCCTCTCTCACAACGGGTGCAGCCATGTACAATCAACTGCGGTTGTGGAATGTCCACAAACCCAGGTTTGTTGCAGAGTAATGTGTGAAGCGGCATGATCAAACTGGAGTTGGCAGCTGACATTTCCTCGGCTGTGCATTACACCAGCAGCCCCCACCTTTGTTCCTCTTCCATTTTGTATTTGTGGACTTTGTGCCATATTTGCCTCACGCTAGCCGCTGTTCCCCGCAAACAGGCGCAGTTCAGCCAGCAGCCGCTGTGGGAATGCACAGGATGCTCCGGCAGCTTCCCCGTGGGAGGCCGCGAGCGACACACTTACTTGCCGCGTCAGGTTCGTGTCAGCCTCCCGCCGTCTTCCCTGCTCACTCCGACATCGATACCCGCCCACAGCTTCTGCAAACGCAGCCCATCAATCTGTCCCTTTGGAGCAGCGAGCGCGAAGACGGTGCCAGATTTCGGCAGGGATTACATATATAAAGCATGGCACTTATCACACGGCGGCTGGTGAGGATAAATGTTGGGCCTGCGACGGTGGGAGGGGCTGAATCGCTTCTTGGCCTCCTGCGCACAGGCTCCTGGATTGCGGGCGGAACCAGAAGAGGAGTTGGTTCTTAGATGCCGCTTTTCTCTACCCGAAGGAGTCTCAAAGCGGCTTACAGTCGCCTTCCCTTTCCTCTCCCCACAACAGACACCCTGTGAGGTGGGTGAGGCTGAGAGAATCCTGAGATCACTGAAGAAGAAGAAGAGTTGGTCCTTATATGCCACTTTTCCCTACCCAAAGGAGGCTCAAAGAGGTTTACAATCCTCTTCCCTTTCCTCTCCCCACAACAGGCACCCTGTGAGGAGGGTGAGGCTAAGAGAGCCCTGATATTAACAAAGAAGAAGAAGAGTTGGTTCTTATATGCTGCTTTTCTCTCCCCAAAGGAATCTCAAATCCTCTTCCCTTTCCTCTCCCCACAACAGGCACCCTGTGAGGGAGGAGAGGCCGAGAGAGCCCTGAGATTACTGAAGAAGAGTTGGTTCTTATATGCTGCTTTTCTCTACCTGACGGAGTCTCAAAGAGGCTTACAATCCTCTTCCCTTTCCTCTCCCCACAACAGGCACCCTGTGTGGAAGGTGTCTGTCTACCCGCCTACCCATCTACCTACCTACCTATCATCTTTATATACTGCCAGCCGTATTTCAGTGGTTGACAACAAGGCGAAAAACAATTTAAACCCCAGTCTCCCCCACTGAGCCCCCCCCCAAAGGCATATTTCTCACGGTCGGCGACAGAAGTTGGTACTTACCGGAGGTGAATTCTCGGTGCAAGGGTTGTATGCATGCAAACTTCACCATGCACATAAATGCTTGTACCGTAAAGTTACCCCTGGACCGAAAATTTGTCCTGTTGCTTCAGACGAAAACAGCCCCCCTCCTGAATCTACAAACAGACACTAATACTGAAGTCTGAGAACGGCCTGTCCCCAAATAGGGGCTACGGATATTTGAGACTATAATCTTAAGTCCGGGAGGGATGCAGCCTGGTGGAGCCTGATCGCTAAGCAGGGTCAATGCTGCCATAGAATGCGGCCCAGGAAACAAGGGTAGCTGTCCGGTGGCTTCACTCTCTGCCTTGCAATAGCAATTTCAGCACTGTGGATTGTGGACAGCGCCTATCGCCTGGCCATAGAGAGCCAGTGCAGCATCCTGGACTGTTTCCGCACTGGGAACATCACTGCCCCAGCTGCTGTGCAGGAACAAAAATCTGGGGGGGGGGGCGTGAGGAGCCCTGATCCAGATGTATGGGACCAGGAAGAGTTGGCACAACCTTCCTCGGCTCAAACTCCAACCTGCAGCCTGGCGTGAAGCCTCCAGTGCAGAAACAGTCCTGTTTAAGAACGGGGAGCCAGGTTGGATTCCCCATTCGTCCTCCATGTGCAGCCGGTTGGGTGACCTTGGGTTCCCTTAGAGCTCTCTCAGCCCCAGCTACCTCACAGGTTGCACTTCTGTTTCAGGTGCCTTCCCCTTTTTATCCTATGGGGCTCCTTGCCTCCCTTCCCCATGCTCCCTGCCCTGAGTGGTTGTAGGAGAACAGGGCCCCGATCCCACCCCTCCCAGTACCAGCCGCTCTACGAGAAACAAACACCGCTGTTGGGAGAGAAACAAATCTAAGGAACCGAAAGGTCTGCTGCTTTTGATTGCTTCTGCCAGCCGATCTGGCACGTTCCCTGCCACTTCCCTTTCAGAGGGAGCCCGGCTGCAGATTTTCCTTAATGCCTCCCGGCTGCTTCTCCTGACCTCTCCAGTGCTATACATGACCTGGGCCCTGCTTCCCCCACGGCCCAATCAAATTAGGAAAGCACGGCCAACAGCACCTCTCGGCTCCTCAGAATAGGATGACGGCGACCTCCAAAGAGAATAATCAAGATCCAACTGAAGGGAGAAGTGTAGGAAGGGAAGGGGGAATAAGAATAGTTTTTTATTGTAGGGCATATTGGCATGCAGGAAGCATATGATACTATAAAATATGTAGCCTAGTAGGTACAATGGTACTACTTCAATGTCTCCTGGTTGAATTCTGGAGATTTTTGGAGGGGGAGGGGGGAGGGATCATTTGGGCATGGAATTGGGGTTCGCTGTGGGTGGGCAGGTGGTTGTGAATTTCCTGCATTGTGCAGGGGGTTGGACTGCAGGCTTCCTCAGGAGGTGGTGGGTTCTCCACCTTTGGAGATTTTAAAGCAGAGGCTGGAGAGCCATCTGACGGAGAGGCTGATTCTGTGAAGGCTCAAGGGGGTGGCAGGTGACAGTGGGTGAGCGAGAGGGTTGTGAGTGTCCTGCATAGTGCAGGGGGTTGGACTAGATGACCCAGGAGGTCCCTTCCAACTCTATGATTCTATGATTCTATGATTCTAAGATTCGTGCTGTGCCTTCTGAGTGCCGTTCGGTACCCTCCACGAACTCGGATGCGTTCAAAAGCTCATCCCCTGAACATCTCATTGTTCTCTGAGGTCCACCTGGACATGAACCTCTCTGTGTTTTGTTTTTAATTGCTTTTCAAGACACACTGAGACCAGTAACTAACAGAAAAGTACTCTGGAAACATTTTTAAAGGACTTTGCAGGTATCCAGATTAATATTAAGCCCAGAGGGCAGGATGTGTCTGTCCAAAATTCCAGACAGAATAATAATGATTTGAGGGGAGACTAAGGGAAGGCGGGGTATAAAAAACAACTCTTAAAAAAAATTGCTTGGGCTAGAAGGGAGGAGCAAACCCTGTTATCATAGAATCATAGAATCATAGAGTTGGAAGGGGCCATACAAGCCATCTAGTCCAACCCCCTGCTCAACGCAGGATTAGCCCTAAGCATCCTAAAGCATCCAAGAAAAGTGTGTATCCAACCTTTGCTTGAAGACTGCCAGTGAGGGGGAGCTCACCACCTCCTTAGGCAGCCTATTCCACTGCTGAACTACTCTGACTGTGAAATTTCCCCCCCCCCCGATATCTAGCCTATATCGTTGTACTTGAAGTTTAAACCCAATACTGCGTATCCTTTCCTCTGCAGCCAATGGGAACAGCATCCTGCCCTCCTCCAAGTGACAACCTTTCAAATACTTAAAGAGGGCTATCATGTCCCCTCTCAACCTTCTTTTCTCCAGGCTGAACATTCCCAAGTCCCTCAACCTATCTTCATAGGGCTTGGTCCCTTGGCCCCAGATCATCTTCGTCGCTCTCCTCTGTACCCTTTCAATTTTATCTACGTCCTTCTTGAAGTGAGGCCTCCAGAACTGCACACAGTGCTCCAGGTGTGGTCTGACCAGTGCCGTATACAATGGGACTATGACACTTTGTGATTTTGATGTGAAGCCCCTGTTAATACAACCCAAAATGGCATTTGCCTTTTTTACTGCTGCATCACACTGCCTGCTCATGTTTAGTTTACAATCCACATGTACCCCAAGTATCCATTCTTTCTCTAGTACAGGCGGGGCCGAACTGTGGCTCACCAAATATCCATGGATTCGTGGACTAGAGCAGGGGCTGATGGGCATTTTAGCCCATGGACATCTGAAGTGCCCCAGTTTGGCCACCCCTGCTCCAGTAGGTCAAACGGGCGTCTGTAATGGCTCTGATTTCTTCTTTGCCGCTTCCCGCCTGCACTTTCTAGATAACCTGGCGTTTCTCAACGTTTCCCATTTAACAAGGAGCGTTTGGGAGCGAGCCTTGCCCCATTGCAATTGATTCCCTTCATTTGCTCCTTCTCAGCCAGGCCCTTAAACTTTGGCAGGATTGATCTAAGCAGCTGGCTGCAGAACGGTGAGCAGTGCTGGAGGAGTCCAACAGGCGTCATAAACTTTATGGATGCCCTTGAGCGCTTCAGAGAGGGTGATGGAGTTCCTCGGAAGGGAAGGAGGGAGGGGGGGACGCACCTCGTGCTCCACACACACACACACACATACACACACCTTCCTTATGCGATGTAGCCAAAGTCGCCCGCAAGACTTGAGACAGGTGTTCTCATTGCCTGACCCCTCGCTCGCGTGGGGTGGGGTGGGCGGAACGAACTCAAGAAAGGCACCGGGTGCCCCCTCCCCACTTCTAAATCATGTTACGGCACCCAACTGGTACCCTGTTTGCCAAAATGCTGCCCATAAAACCTTAATTCGTTCCAGATGTTGCTGTCGGCTGGCGATTTCAGGCATCCGCAGCGATATCCCTCTCTAAAATTGCCGATCAAAACTACCTGCCGAGCCACCAAATGTACCTATCAAGTCACAGAAATCCAGGGGCTGTTCCTATATTTTATGGCATTGAGTTCCATGGCTCATTTATGTTGTCTTTTGAGGAGGGGTCATGGCTGGCAGTGGATCTCCAGGGTCTCACAGAGAGGTCTTTCGTATCAACTGGTGCTTTCAACTGGAGATGTTGGGGGCTGAACCTAGAGCAAGGAGACAGCTTTAGGATGCTTAGGGCTGATCCTGCATTGAGCAGGGGGTTGGACTAGATGGCCTGTATGGCCCCTTCCAACTCTATGATTCTAGGATTCTATGATTGGGGGAAGGTCTGGGCCACTCTGCCCTGTTGTTGGCCTGCCAGAGGAACTGGTTGGCCACTCGGTGAGACAGGAGGCTGGTCTAAGAGGACCATTGGTCTGGTCCAGCAGGGCTCTTCTGTTGTATGTATGAAGACCTCAGATTCTCTACCCTGTCGTTGGCCCTCCAGAGGAACTGGTTGGCCACTGTGTGAGAAAAGAGGCTGGACTTGATAGACCACTAGTCTGATCCATCAGGGCTCCTCTGATGTTCTTATGAAGATCTTGGCCTCCATGCCGTGTTTTTGGCTCCCTAGAGGAACTGGTTGGCCGCTATGAGAGACAGGATGTTGGACTAGATGGACCCTCCCTGTTCTGATCCAGCACGGCTCTTCTTATAAGCCTCACTCCTTCTCCACAGCTGGGTGACCTTGGACTAGTCTCAGTTCTCTCATTCAGCCTCACCTCCCTCACAGGGGAGAGGAAAGGGAAGGGGAGAGGAAAGGGAAGGGTATTGTAAACTACTTTGAGACTCCTTCAGGGAGAGAAAAGCGGCATATAAGAACCAACTCTTCTTCTTCTTTTTCAGTAATATCAAGGCTCTCTCTGCCTCACCTCCTTCACAAGGGTGTCTGTCCTGAGGAGAGGAAAGGGAAGGCAACTGGAAGCCGCTTTCACCGTTTATGCACTGGAGGTTTCATGCTGAGCTGCAGGCTGGAGTTTTAGTCGTGGCAGGTGGCTCTACCTCTTCCTGCACCCACACAGGGGAGCATTTGGCCCAGTGCACCTCATCCACCCCTGATTTGTGTTCCTGCACGGGAGCTGGGGCAGTGAAGTTCCCAGTGCATAAACGGTCTTTGAGACTCCTTTGAGTTGTAAAGAGTGGGGCATAAAAACCAACTCTTCTTCTTTTTCCTTCTAACTGAGGACCTGTTTCTCCTCCTCCTCTCCTCATCCTTTGTGAAGGCTAGGATTAAAGTTCTCCCCTTCCCATTCAGCTGGGCATTAACTTTTTGAGAGGCATTTGCCCGCCGGCTTCTGAGATCTAATTCACTCCTTGCCTCTGCCACGGTGTGGCGTATTGATCACTGGATTATCCCCTGGCTTTTCTTCTCTAATTAAAGCCAGATAAATTGCTTACAGTGTGGTTGTGTGTGTGTGTGTGTGTGGGGAGGGTGCCTGTCAGTGTGGCCTGGAGGCAGGTGTGTGTCGGGGGGACAACTGCTAAGGAAACTGGATCACTTATAAAGGGGTTCCCAATCTTATTGAGCCTATGGCTTTTAAAACAGCATAATAAACACCCTGAAAAACGGCCACATAGGGGGCTGAGGCCCACCCACACCTACAGAAGAAGGCCAAGCACAGGAGCCAAGAAGAGTAAATTTGGCTCAGGCCCCCAGTCCATCTGGCTTCCTTGTATGCCCCTCTTCGGAATTTGTGAAGGAAATTTGGCAGCCTGCTCTTGTAATCCCCCCCAAACCTTACAGGTCTCAGTGGTGTCACTGGATTCGAATCTAGCTCCTGCTTTCCCCATGCCGCAATCTGAGAAAGTTAGATCCAAGTGGGTCGCCGTGTTGGTCTGAAGTAGCACAACAAAATCAGAGTCCAGTAGCACCTTTAAGACCAACCGAGATTTATTCAAGGCATGATGTTGTGACACAGTTTACTAATTTAACAGATTTAACATCATAGAATCACAGAATCCTAGAGTTGGAAGGGGCCAGACAGGCCATCTAGTCCAACCCCCCTACTCAACGCAGGATCAGCCCAAAGCATCCTAAAGCATCCATTTTGCTTTATATTCCCCCTGTCATGATGGCAGTTCATAGTCTGACAAAGAGTGCCTGCACTCAAAAGCTCACGCCTTGAATAAATCTTGGTTGGTATTAAACAGGGGTAGTCAAACTGCGGCCCTCCAGATGTCCATGGACTACAATTCCCAGGAGCCCCTGCCAGCATTCGCCCATTCGCCCAGCATTCGCTGGCAGGGGGCTCCTGGGAATTGTAGTCCATGGACATCTGGAGGGCCGCAGTTTCACTACCCCTGGTCTTAAAGATGCTACAGGACTAATTTTGCTGAGAAAGGTTCTCATTCATGTGTTTGCTGGGTTCAGATAACGGCTGGGTCATTTGTTCTGACCTCGTTCCCCTGTTCCACCGGGCCTTGGTCCCACCCCACTAGAGCACAAGCCCAGCTGGGTAAGCGGACGGGGAGGTGGGTAAACTCAGCCTCCGGACATAATTGGGGTTTTGTTCCATAATTGTCCCCCACCCCCAGGCCTGAGCAATTCGGGCCACGCTTCTCCTCCCCATCTCCTCTCCCCCCACCCTTTCTCTCGCAATACACCCTGGGGAATCCATGTGAAAACCCACACAATGGTCCTGCTGGGCACCCTCAATTGTGCAAGAGATTCTCCCCACTTGCCATCCCAGCCTGGCTCTGGGCTCATATTTTACATGGCCCACATCCCCCCCCCCCGATGCTTGAACTGTCATCATGGAGGGTGCTGATGGTTACATGTGTGCACCCTCTCCCCCAGCAGAGCCGTGTTTTATGGTGCTGTCATCGCCGGGGGAAGAGGGCGGGCGGGGAGAGATTGTATTTATCAAAGGAGCCCTGGAGATTGATGGGGTGGCGGGAAGGAGGATCGCAAATCCAGGAGTCCTCTGGAGCAGCTGGGCCGGAGCAGGGAGGCGGTCCCTATTGTGTGCCTGGGCTCCAGCCGGAGAGTGGGAAAGTGCCTTGCCCTTCTGGCTAAGTCCCGGGATTCGTAAGGAACAAAGGCCGTCTCGTAAATCTTACTTTGTCCGGCGTGGCTTTCCATCTGGGCGGCAGCAGCATCTGGTGCTGTTAAAAGAGCCACAGAATGCTAGAGGGGGAAGGGGGCACGAAGGCCATCTAGTCCCACACCCTGCTCAGTGCAGGATCAGCCTCAAGTATCCAGAAGAAGGATCTGTCCAGCCTATGCTTGAAGACCCCAGTGAGGGGAGCTCCCCACCTCCTTAGGCAGCCCCTTCTACTGCTGAACTAGACTCCTAGAATCCTAGAGTGGGAAGGGGCCATGCAGGCCATCTAGTCCCACCCCCTGCTCAGTGCAGGATCAGCCTCAGGGATCGTCCAGGCTAGCTTGAAGTCATCAGATCTCAGAATTTGAGCAGGGTCAGCTCTAGTTAGTACTTGGATGGGAGACCTCCAATGAAGCCCAGGCTTGCTACGCAGAGACAAGGAGTGGCAAACCTCCTCTGAATGTGCCGTCAGAGGAGGTTTGCCACTCCTTAAGTCACCATTAAGGTCACCATTAAGCCTGGTGCAACTTGACGGCAAAAAAGGGGGGGTCTTCCCCCTTCCCCCCCCGATAGTTTTCTACCCTAGACCAGGGGTAGTCAACCTGTGGTCCTCCAGATGTCCATGGACCACAATTCCCATGAGCCCCTGCCAGCGTTAGCTGGCAGGGGCTCATGGGAATTGTAGTCCATGGACATCTGGAGGACCACAGGTTGACTACCCCTGCCCTAGACCACTGGCTGGATGCATCTCAGCCACAGGGACAATACTTGGGCCTTGTGGGCAGGGAACAACATGTCCGTGGTCCCACCTGCGGCAATGCTCTCTGCTTCCTGCCAGACGTCTGGCCAGTCAGACTGGGGAGGTGCCGAGCGGGCTGGAAAGTCCTCCACCTTGGCCTTCGTTCCGGAGAGAAAGGGCCATTAACTTTTAATAACGTCTGTTCTGTTTCTTGGCCTGCCAGCCCCTGCGGAGCCAGGGAAGTGGAGTTATCGGAGGAGGATCGGAGCGTTGCTAGGAGACGCTGGCCATGCCACAAGTCCTGTTTTGTCCTCTTTTGTTACGCCCGGCATTTGGCTCTCCCGCTTGGAGGATAAGATCACCTGATAGGGCTTGCCAACCTCCAGGCAGTGCCTGGAGACCTCCTAGGAGAACAACAGAGCTCCAGATTGGAGAGATCAGTCCCCTCCCCCAGGAGAAGATGGTATTTTTGGAAAGTGGACTTGATGGGATTATGCCTGTCTGAGGTCCTCCTCGTCCAAACCTCCAGGAATTTCCCTCCCTGGAGTTGGCACCCTTTGCTGGGGGTGAAGACCGCTGTGACAAGCAATGGTCGTCCATGGTCTCAGGCCTCCTTTCAACTCCTTCTTCCAGGGACTGAACCTGGGACCTTCTGCATGCAACTTCGTAGAGGAGACGTCTATCAGTGCCCCCCTAGCCATGGGAACTAAAGAGAACCTCCAGGTCCCAAAGCAGTGAATCACTGACTCCCAGAGCCAGGAGGGGAAGGCCTTGGCCTCCATGTTCCAGAGGAACTGGTTGGCCACTGAGTGAGACAGGATGCTGGCCTAGATGGACCCCTGGTCTGACCCAGCAGGGCTCTTCTGATGTTCTTAGAATGCTGGACTAGATGGACCCCTGGTCTGACCCAGCAGGGCTCTTCTGATGTTCTTATTTATTTATTCATTTATATACCACCCTCCCCTAAGGCTCAGGGCCATTATGAAGGCCTCGGCCTCTCTACCCTGTTCTTGACCTTCCAGAGGGACTGGTTGGCCACTGTGTGAGACAGGATGGCTACTAGTCATGGTGGCTGAAGGTCACCTCCACTTTCAGAGGCACCAAACCTTGGAATCCCAGAGCCAGGAGGCAGTTTCTGAGGAAAGCCTCAGTCCTCCAGAAGAACTGGTTGGCCGCTGTGTGAGACGGGAGGCTGGACTGGATGAGCCCTCAGTGGTCTGACCCAGCGGGGCTCTTCTGGTGTTCTTATGAAGGTCTTGGCCTCTCTGTTCTGTTGTTGGCCCTCCAGACTGACCACTGTGTGGGACAAAATACTGGACTGGATGGGCCCTCACTGGTCTGACCCAGCAGGGCTCTTCTGATGTTCCTAGGAAGGCCTCAGATTCTATGTTCTGTTCTTGACCCTCCAGAGGAACTGGTTGGCCACTGGGTGAGACAGAATACTGGACCCTCACTGGACTGATCAGTTCCGCTGGAGAAAATGGATCTCTGCAGGGTGGTATCTATGGCATCGTACCCTACTGAGATCCCTGCCCTCTCCAAACTGTGGCCTCTCCAAGCTCCAAACCCACAATATCCAGAGCTGGCCACCACAGAAAGAGAAGGCCTTCATCTGGAACTCACTGTGGTCCATCATTTCAGCCGTGTGTGTCCTGAATTTGTAGCTATCCTGTAAGGCAAGAGAAAAGCCTTCCGTCCTCCCTCCCTCCCTCCCTCCCTCCCTCCCTCCCTCCCTCCCTCCCTCCCTCCGTCTCTCTTCATCTTCTTAGAGGCACGCACACCACACACGTTTGAAATCAACTCTTGAAAGAAGTAAGTCTATGTGCTGCTGTACCAAACAGCAAATAAATCACAAGGCACACAGAGATAAATCTTGCATGAGATTTCTGGCTCTCTAGACTGGGGTGATTGTGCGGGAAGCGCATACATTTCTCGCAGGGTCAGGGGCGGTGGTCGCGGAGGGCCGGGAGAGCCCCTTCCAACTCCGTAATTAGTGCTGGAAACCCTTGGTGAGCGTCGATTCATTAAGCATTTTGCAGCCTTGTTATCTGAATGTGCGTAGGACAACAAGTAATTTGAAGGAGGGGGAGATGCTGAATGGAAGGATAGTAACAGAGGCATGATGTTAACTCTGATTTGGAAAATACCTGGAGATGTCAAGGGTGAAGCCCAGGGAGGGTGGGGTTTGGGGAGGGGAGAGACCTCAGCAAGATTATAATTCCATAGAATCCACTTTCCAAAGGAGCCACAAGGAACACGTGTTGCCAACATCCAGGTGATGGCTGGAGATCTCCTGGAATTACAGTCCAACTGAGATCCAGCAGGGGTCTTCTGATGTTCTTAGGATGCTGGACTAGAAGGACCTCTGGTCTGATCCAGCAAGGGTCTTCTGATGTTCTTAGGATGCTGGACTAGATGGACCTCTGGTCTGATCCAGCAAGGGTCTTCTGATGTTCTTAGAATGCTGGACTTGATGTACCTCTGGTCTGATCCAGCAGGGCTCTTTGTGTGTTCTTAGGATGCTGGACTAGAAGGACCCCTGGTCTGACCCAGCAGGGCTCTTCTGATGTTCTTAGGATGCCGGACTAGATGGACCCCTGGTCTGATCCAGCAGGGCTCTTTGTGTGTTCTTAGGATGCTGGACTAGATGGACCTCTGGTCTGATCCAGCAAGGGTCTTCTGATGTTCTTAGGATGCTGGACTAGATGGACCTCTGGTCTGATCCAGCAGGGCTCTTCTGATGTTCTTAGGATGCTGGACTAGATGGACCTCTGGTCTGATCCAGCAAGGGTCTTCTGATGTTCTTAGGATGCTGGACTAGATGGACCTCTGGTCTGATCCAGCAAGGGTCTTCTGATGTTCTTAGGATGCTGGACTAGATGGACCTCTGGTCTGATCCAGCAAGGGTCTTCTGATGTTCTTAGGATGCTGGACTGGATGAACCTCTGGCCTGATCCAGCAAGGGTCTTCTGATGTTCTTAGGATGCTGGACTACATGGGCCACTGGTCTGATCCAGCAAGGGTCTTCTGATGTTCTTAGGATGCTGGACTAGATGGACCTCTGGTCTGATCCAGCAAGGGTCTTCTGATGTTCTTAGGATGCTGGACTGGATGAACCTCTGGCCTGATCCAGCAATGATCGTCTGATGTTCTTAGGATGCTGGACTACATGGGCCACTGGTCTGATCCAGCAAGGGTCTTCTGATGTTCTTAGGATGCTGGACTAGATGGACCTCTGGTCTGATCCAGCAAGGGTCTTCTGATGTTCTTAGGATGCTGGACTGGATGAACCTCTGGCCTGATCCAGCAATGATCGTCTGATGTTCTTAGGATGCTGGACTACATGGGCCACTGGTCTGATCCAGCAAGGGTCTTCTGATGTTCTTAGGATGCTGGACTAGATGGACCTCTGGTCTGATCCAGCAAGGGTCTTCTGATGTTCTTAGGATGCTGGACTGGATGAACCTCTGGCCTGATCCAGCAATGATCGTCTGATGTTCTTAGGATGCTGGACTACATGGGCCACTGGTCTGATCCAGCAAGGGTCTTCTGATGTTCTTAGGATGCTGGACTAGATGGACCCCTGGTCTGATCCAGCAGGGCTCTTTGTGTGTTCTTAGGATGCTGGACTGGATGGACCCCTGGACTGACCCTGTGGAGCTCTTCTTGTGTTCCTAGGTTCTGGTTTAGATGGTCCACTGGTCCTACCGCCTGACCTGGCTATCCCAGGCCAGCTCGATCCCATCAGATCTTGGAAATTGAGCTGTTTGGGCCATCAATCCCATTTCTCTGGATGAGAGGCTACTTCTCTTGGTCACTTCACCACACTGGCTCTGAAGAGTTGATTTTCATACCCCCCCCCTTTTCACCCCCTCCCCCAAGCAGTCTTAAAGCACCATGCCTTCCTCTCCCCATAACTGACACTCTGTGTGGTTGGTGAGGCTGAGAAAGCTCTGAGAGAACTGTGATGGGCCCAAGGTCACCCAGGCAGTGGCTGAACCTGGAGGAGTGGGGATTCCAATTCGGAGCTTCAAATTCAAGTCTGCCACTTTGAACTACGAAAGCCCTCTTCAAAGAAGTCCAGGGATGCTCCACAGAGGCAGGCCATGCCAACAGGGTACCCAGAAGTTGCCAGCGACCCAATATCCTTTTCCGCCGCCACCATGATGCCCAGCCTGGGGCAGCGGTGTGACCCAACAGCCCGCGTTTTCTTCTCCGCCGTTCCTCCCCATTGGGTGGCCACTTGTTTGCAGAAGCACTGAGCTTGCTTTGACCCAGAATAAATTCCGGTGCTTTATGAAGCCCAGAGCAAATCATTTGGTGCGGGCAGCACAGACAAAGCAAATAAACCTGCCGTGCGCAGGGCAGCCTGACCTTCTCTTCCTGCGCTGGCTAGCCGGGATCCGGCTGTTAACAAACTGGCCCCGCATAATCGAACGCAGACCCCCGGGCATGGGGACGGGAGAGCTGGCTTTGTTGTCCGGCCGCTCGCAAAAGAATGGCCTTTGAAAAAGGATGCAGTCGGCCCCCTTTGATATATTATTAATCGTCGGTATCGGTATGCAGCAAGTCCGTTTGCTGTAATAATCGGAAGCTGGTTTCTCCCCACCCCCCACCCCCACCGTACATAGAATCATAGAATCATGGAATAATAGAGTTGGAAGGGACCTCATGGGCCATCTAGTCCAACCCCCTGCACTATGTAAGACACATACATACATGCTTGTTCTTTTTTGCAACTTTTCGGGCCTCTGCTTCCACGGGAAATGTGTCCAGGGCACTGGATTTTCTGGCGCGGAAGGAAATAGACACTTGTCACTTTTAGAATCACAGAATCACAGAATCATAGAATCATAGAGTTGGAAGGGGCCATACAGGCCATCTAGTCCAACCCCCTGCTCAACGTAGGATCAGCCCTAAGCATCCTAAAGGATCTGATCTTGGGAGGGAGGGACCTCTGGGCATGGAATTGGGGACACTGTGGGTGGGCAGGTCGTTGTGAGTTTTGTGCATTCTGCAGGGGGTTGGACTAGATGACCCTGGAGGTCCCTTCCAACTCTATGATTCTGTGATCACTTTTGCTAGGGTTGCTTGTATTGGGTGGGGAAGTTCCTGGAGGTTTGGGGGTGGAGCCTGGGGAGGAGCGGGGCTTGGGGAAGGGAGAAACCTCAGCAGGGTGTAATGCCGCACAGTTCACCCTCCCAAGCAGCTATTTCCTCCAGGGGAGGGATCCAATCCTTGGAGTTTGGAGAGGAGCGATCATTTGAAGAGCACACCTGGAGGCTGGCGATCCTGATTATCACATAAAACTGTGCACAGAGCTAAAGAGTCAGGCATTCCTTCCTCTTCTTCCAGTCTTTCCATTTCATTTGCACAGCATCACCCTACTCCTTAGGGGCTGCCTGGAGGATTCCTAGGGGTGCCACTATTCCGTGGACAACAGAGATCAGTTCCCCTTGAGAAAATGGCTGCTTTGAAGGGGGGACTCCGTGGCATCATATCCTGCTCAGTTCTTCCCCTCTCCAGGCTTCATCTTCCAAAATTCCAGGGGTTTGCTATCCTGGAGCTACCAACCCTTATTCTGTCTATTCTCCCCTCCCCGATCCTGCCTTACCAATAATAATTTTTTGCTCTGGACTCAGGTGGGGAGGGAAAGAGGGGCTGAATTTCATGCATGAGGGGTACTTGGCCTGTTGTTTTCCTTCTCCCCGCATCCTGGGGATTAGAGCCAGCAGACCCTCCTTCCCTCCCTCCTGCCTATCTGTTTGACGAACTTTACGCCTGGCCACATAAATTACTTTCCCCTCCAGGCCCCGCAAATGTCAGGCTGCTTGGCTGCCATGCGGGGACCCAGGTAGAAGATGCAAAGCAGGCCTCTCTCCATGCAAGAGAGAGTGGAGATGAAGAGACAGGGGTGGGACTATGGGGAAGTGTTAGACTAGTCCCGGGGTGGCCAGACGCTGGCTCTCCAGATGTCCATGGACTACAATTCCCATCAGTCCCTTGACTGGGTCAGCTGTTATTTCATTCAACCCAGTGGGAGCCTATGGGAGACTGGGGGGGGGGATGGAGGCAGCCAGTGGGGTGTCCCTTCCAGGAAGAATCTTAAAGCCACTCCACGCCTCTCTAGAAACCACTGGAAACTCTATGGCAGGGGTTGCCAAATTGGGGCTGTCCAGATGTCCATGCACTACAATTCCCATGAGTGCCTGTCAGCATGGGGCACTCTTTATCTTCCTTATCTGTAAAATGGCCCTGTCAGGAGACGGAAGAGAAGGAGAAGGAAAAGGAGAAGGAAAAGGAGGAGGAGGAGGAGGAGAAGAAGAAGAAAAAGAGTTGGTTTTTGTACCCTGCTTTTCACTACACAAATAAATCTCAAAGCGGCCGACAATCCTCTCCCCTCCCTGTCCTAACCACAGATCCGCTTTGAGGTAGGTGGGGCTGAAAGAGCTCTGAGAGAACTGCTCTGCAAGAACAGCTCTAACTGGACTGTGGCCAGCCCAAGGTCTACCACCTGGCTCTATGTAGAAGAGAGGGGAATCACCCCCGGTGCTGCAGACTACAAGCCACAGCTATTAACCACCCCTAGATCTCGTGAGAGCAGTTTCATCCAGAATAGATAGATTTGTCCTTCTCACAGTCCCTGGTATTTTCAGCAGGCCCATAATTCAAAGGCGTCTCTCTTCTTTCTCTCATGCTTCCTTAGGGTCTGGCTTGACCCACCTGTTCTCTCTCCTGCTGGACATGTTAGCATTTGCATGAAGCCGGGCTGAGGGACCTCTGCAAAGGAACTGAACTGACTTCTCCCCCTCCGCTCAGACAGGAAAAACAACATTTAAAACTCAGTGCAAAGGACTTGCACATTTCAAGCCTCCAAGGAAAACCCGTCTTCCTTCACAGCACCCTGGGCTCCGGGACGCCTAAAGGCGAAATAAACCTCAAAAAGTATCCACAGCTATGCAAATGTCTATAATTTGTGTGAATTGCTGACTTGAGGGGTTTCTTTTGGGTGGGGAGAGAAAAACTATGATTTCTTTTGCTATCTCCTTACCCTCCTTACCCTCTGGCAGCTCATACACCGAAAACACATCTGGATGCAGGGAAGCACAGCTTTGCCCTGGAGAGAGCAAAGAATTCCGTCTGGGGCCGGGGGAATTTAGGCTTTCCGAGTGTCGGTAATGGTTCCCCCGAGACCGTCTTTTGGCTGGCCGATTATTACGGATGTCAACCTGAGCCGGGCATGCACTTTACTTTCTTTTTTCCCAGAAGTAACCATCCGTTTCCCAAAATATAATTTCTCTCCGAGGTATTTACGTATGTGCAGAATTGGGAGTGTGTTGACGCTGGGAGGGGAGTGGTGAAAAGATCAATCTTGCAGAAAATTGGGTGCCGTAAATGACATTACAACAGCGGTTGGCTGGAGCCATTCCCCCCCTCCCCCTCAAGGGCCTTTTCGGTCCTGGCCCCATCCTGGTGGAATGAGCTCCCAGAAGAGCTGCAGGCCCTGCGGGAGCTTCCCGCGTTCCGCTTGGCCTGTAAAACGGAGCTCTTCCGCCAGGTCTGTGGTTGAGGCCGGAACGGACAGGGAGGTCTGTAGAGCCCCGGTGATGGTTTGCAAGTGACATCTGGGCCCTCCTCCCTCCCACTCCAGGTTGAGAGTCTATTGGGGGGAACTGAGAATAGGGAGGGGTTTTGTTTCTTCCGCCGCACGTTCTCTTTGGTGGTCTTGATTAATTATTGTGATTTTATGCCTGGGGTTTTAATAGGGGGTTTTATGGGGGTTTTATTCAGGTGTTGTAACCCGCCACGAGCCTTCAGGGAGTGGTGGGTAATAAATCAAAGGAAGGAAGGAAGGAAGGAAGGAAGAAGGAAGGAAGGAAGGAAGGAAGGAAGGAAGGAAGGAAGGAAGGAAGGAAGGAAGGAAGGAAGGAAGGAAGGAAGAAAGAAAGAAAGAAAGAAAGAAAGAAAGAAAGAAAGAAAGAAAGAAAGAAAGAAAGAAAGAAAGAAAGAAAGAAAGAAAGAAAGAAAGAAAGAAAGAAAGAAAGAAAGAAAGAAAGAAAGAAAGAAAGAAAGAAAGAAAGAAAGAAAGAAAGAAAGAAAGAAAACTTACTTTACAAAAGAACAAAGCTGGAATCCATTGGCACCTTTAAGTCCAAGCATTCGCTGGCAGGGGCTTCTGGGAATTGTAGTCCATGGACATCTGGAGGGCCGCAGTTTGACTACCCCTGCCCTAAACTGGTGTGTGTGGGGGGAAAATATTTCTTTTTACATGCCTTTTAGCTTTTTTGGAACATAAAGCATCCGACACTTTCCTCCCGCGGTATTTTTATTCAACAAAAGTGAAAAATGAAGAGATAAAAACCTGTAATAAACTTTCCCCCTGCAGCATAAAAATCCAAGGAATGGCTCGATAAATTGGCTTTCAAAAACACGCTGGCCCTCGTACATTATGGCCTGTTCCTTTCCCAACGACACGCGGCCGAGCCTTGGCAGTTTTCGGAATGGACGTCTGTGAACATGGCCGGCCAGGCCGATGAGAGAGGTCGTAAAAATCCCTCCCCAGCCGTTTCTGCTTCCATCAGACCATTTGTCTGCCTGCCAAAAAGCCCATTCCCCATATCTATCTCTTCTTTAGCTTGTCCAAGGAACCCAATGCAGATGTGTGATAACAGCGCCCATGTTTCTTTCACCGCTGGGGCACCAATCAAATTTCACCCCTGCCCCGGAAGGGGGTCTGTGATACAATTAAGGGAATTTGTGGTGCAATTGAGACATGATAATCAAGCGGTGTGTGGATCCCTCTGGGGTAGCCCTGTGTAGAATGTCACCCCAAAAACAAATATAAAGAAGTATATGGGTTGGAGCTCTGACAGTAGAGGAGAGGGGGTCAGCTTTTGCCTTCGCACTATTGTCCCAATTGAAATCCACCTAGAATCATAGAATCACAGAGTTGGAAGGGACCTCCTGGGTCATCTAGTCCAACCCCCTGTACTATGCAGGACACTCACAACCCTTTCACTCATCCACTGTCACCTGCCACCCCCTTGAGCCTTCACAGAATCAGCCTCTCTGTCAGATGGCTCTCCAGCCTCTGTTTAAAAGCTTCCAAAGTTGGAGAACCCACCACCTCCCGAGGAAGCTTGTTCCACTGAGGAACCGCTCTAACTGTCAAGAACTTCTTCCGGAGGTTTAGACGGAATTTAGAATCATAGAATCATAGAGTTGGAAGGGACCTCCTCGGTCTCTTTCATTTTGCCTATTGCAGCAGTGCAGGTCTGGGATTTTGCAGGGGAAAAAATTCAGATGGGGGAACACTGGGGGACCTGTCGGAAAGACCTTTGACTCCCGAAATCTGGGAATCCGGTCAGTCTTTCAGGTGCTGAAAAAAGTTAGAGTTCGCAAAGGAAACTCCAGCGTGAACCTGGAAAGTGAAAACTGTTCTCTTGATTCGACAGACCCCTTTTCCAGCAAATCCAGACAAAAGACTATCGCTCAGGGCTGGCCATACTGTGGCTCTCCAGATGTCCATGGACTACAGTTACCATGAGCCAGGGGCTCATGGTAACTGTAGTCCATGGACATCTGGAGAGCCACAGTTTGGCCAGCCCTGAGTATAACTCTATGAAGAAAGCAATTTCTTAACGTAGACCCAGCCCCTGTTCAAACTTGCTTTTCGGACGGTATATCAAGAAGTATCCAAAGAAGTGACTCACGAAAGCTCCTCCGCTGCCACAAATTTTGTTACTTTTTAAATGAAGGTGATTCTGGTCCCTTGCCCTTTCTCCTGCCTTTCCTGTGGGCCCCTCCCATTCTGATAGGATTGCTTGACTTTGTCCAGCAGATCTCTCTTTTCTCTTGTAAAGGACACACACAAAAGCATGCCTCTGGAATTGCTTGGGCTGTGTGAGTGTGTGTGTGTGTTATCGTCCACCTCACCTTATTGATAACATTCTTTCCTGTCTGCCTCCCCACCGGCCCCCTCCCCTCGGTTTTAGCAGCCTGAAATCTCCCCTGATGGAAGAGAACAATAGTTTACTTGGATTTCTGTGGCAGAAATGGCTGGTTTATATCACTCCCCCTCCCTGCCCTGCATATTGTACTCCAGATGCCTTTTAGAGCTTTTAGTTTCAGCTCACGGAGGTTTTGTATCATGTCGGCCTGGGGAGAGCAATGAGTGGGAATTGGCCATAAGGTATAGATGGAACTCTGTATGTCTGGGGTGGGGATGCTCTGTATTGTTGGTGCTTGAGGGGCCACAGTGGGAGGGCTTCTGGAGCTCTAGCCCTATTGATGGACCTCCTGAGGGCACCTGGGTTTTGGCCACTGGGTGACACAGATTGTTGGACTGGATGGACCATTGGTCTGATCCAACATGGCCTCTCTTATGTTCCCATGGCCCCGCTGGTGGACATCCTGAGGGCACCTGGGTTTTGGCCACTGCGTGAAACAGAGTGTTGGGTTGGATGGTCCATTGGCCTGATCCCACATGGCTTCTCTTGTGTTCTTATGTATGGGACAATGCTCTGTCTTCTTGGTGCTTGGGGAGGGAGGCAAGAATGGGAGGGCTTCTGGAGTTCTGCCCCCCCCCGTGGACCTCGTGGTGGCCCCTGTATTTTGGCTACTGTGTGACATACAGTGCTGGACCAGATGGGCTGTTGGCTGGATGGACCATTGGCCTGATCCAACATGGTTTCTCCTATGTTCATATGAAAATGAGGGCAGTTTTAATTTATTTCCACATGTTAAGATTTCTTACAAATAGGAAGGAAGGAAGGAAGGAAGGAAGGAAGGAAGGAAGGAAGGAAGGAAGGAAGGAAGGAAGGAAGGAAGGAAGGAAGGAAGGAAGGAAGGAAGGAAGGAAACTGAAGTGTGTTTTGCACATGAAAACTTACACCTTGTATAACATTTTATTGGCCTTAAAGGTGCCCGCATTGCCTAGTTTTCCTGCGTTGTGCCAAGGTTGCTTCAACCAAAGAAGAAGAAGAGCTAGTTAGTTTATACTTTTCACTACCCAAAGATGTCCCAAAATAGCTTATAAACACCTTTCCCTTCACTCCCCTCAACAGAGAACTGTTGGGGCAGAGAGAGCTCTGAGAGAACTGACCCACTCCAAGAGGACTGCGACTGGCCCAGAATCCCCCAGCTGGCTTCATGTGGAGGAGTGGGGAATCAAACCCGTCCCTCCAGATTAGAGACTGCCGATCGTAACCACTGTACCACGCCGACTCTCAAAGAGCAACAGCGGTAGGCAAGTTCTCACGCTGGCCGTGAATCAGGATTTTCATGCTCTGCTTACAGTTGCTCTTGTAATTGTCTTAAGAGCCAATAGTAGAAGGAACATTGTATGCGGGGGCGGGGGGGGGGAGGAAAAACCAGTTCATGAGCTCAGTGAGTATGATTTTAGCCAGGGGGGGGAATTAAAAAGACAGCCCCAAGAACATTTCGGTAATTGGCCTCTGCTACTCTGGGCGCCAAGAGCCTCTTGTGGCGCAGAGTGGTAAGGCAGCCGTCTGAAAGCTTTGCCCATGAGGCTGGGAGTTCGATCCCAGCAGCCGGCTCAAGGTCGACTCAGCCTTCCATCCTTCCGAGGTCGGTAAAATGAGTATCCAGCTTGCTGGGGGGTAAACGGTAATGGCTGGGGAAGGCACTGGCAAACCACCCCTATTGAAAACGCTAGAGGGCGTCACCCCAAGGGTCAGACATGACTCGGTGCTTGCACAGGGGATACCTTTACCTTTACCTTTACTCTGGGCGCCATGACCATAGTCTCACCCCTGTTGCTGAGCCCCAGCCAACCTGGATTGAATTCAGACACGGAGGAGAACTGGGTTGCCGGATCCAGTTTGGGAAAGTTCTGGAGATTTGTTCAGGGCCAGGGGAGGACACTCTTGAAAACGTGCCCCTCTAGATTGGACTGCCCAAAATGTCTTCAAGTCTTGTTTTTTAGGAGGCAGGGTCTAGAGTGGCAGCTCTCAGTTGAGAAATACCTGGAGATTTGGTGGGTGGAGCCTGAGGGGGGTGTGGTGTGGGTTTGGGGATGGAAGGAGCTTCAGGGGTGCATCTCACCTGGAGATAAGTTGTAATAACAGGAGATTTCCTGCTCCCACCTGGAGGCTGGCAACCCAGACAACGCTTGGGCCTGTCTCCAGGGAGAGCACTCAATTACACGCTCCCCGTTGCTCCTCTCCGCTGCCCTTCTGTGGCCGGCCGCCCCCTGCGTCCTCAAAAGCGAGGGCCCTTCTTGCCCCCCGTTGAACACCTGCCCTGCTCCGTTATTATAATCATAATGCATTTAAATTGTCCCCAGGAAACATGATGCATGGCCCTGTCCGGAGAGGCAGGATTAATTGGTTCTCCATTACCGCCGCTTTGAACCAACGCTTACCTCCAATAAGAAGACACAATGAAATATTTTCCGCGCCACGCCCCCCCGTTACACCTCTTGGTTGTAAAAAAATGGGGCCTCTTGACAAGGAGTCTCCCTCCGAAATCAAGTTGCAACCCGGCGCAGTTCCAACATGGCTCACGTTCCATCCATCAGATGGCCAGCGCATTAATAAAGCAGAGGGGATAATGACGGAGATTAATTTTGCAACTGTGGGGGGGGGCAGGTTGGCACCCAGGGCCGATCCGGTGGGAGAAACGGGCCCCCCTCCCTCTGATGTTTCCAGGTGTAGCTTTCCTCTCCTAACGCATAGGGCACCTCGATTGATTTATTGATGGAGCCGGCCAATTTTTATAATTAAAATTGATTTTCGGCTTCAGCTTTGCAGAGAGGCCAATTTATTAAGAAAGTTGGGGAGGGACCTGGAGGAAGGGGAGGGGGCAGTGAAAGAGGCAGAGAGAGGACGTGGGAAGGCCCCTCTCTAAGCATGAGGGGGGGGCCCACAAAAGTGAAACCTCTTTGCAATCCCACCCCTCTTTGTAAATGTCTAGGAATTTCCCAACTGGGATTGGACACTCTTATGTATGTCAAGATGAACAAATATAATACAACTATTGATAACAATATAATGTTGTAGCCCACCCTTCCCGACAGGCTTAGGGCGGGTAACCGCAACATCAAACATTCCGTCAATAGATTATTATTATCATTATTCACCCTAAAACATTAATCTCATGAAAGATCTGATGCTCAGAAGGAAATTCAGTTGCATTCACAAGATTTCCATCCGAGAGAGAAAGCATGTTCGTGGGAGATGATCCTTTGACAGTAGGGATGCCAGCTCTGGGTCAGGGAATATCTGGAGACTTTGGGGGTGGAGCCAGAAGGGGCGGGATTTGGGGCGGGACCTCCGAGGAGTATAATGCTATGGAGTCCACCTCCAAAGCAGCCATTTAAGTAATTAATTATTATTATTTGGATTTATTGACCCCTGCTCTAGGATTCTTTAGCCTCTTCCCAACACAGGGTCTGATGGGTATCCAGTTAAAAAGTCTTAAAAGAATAAAGACAAGGGTAAAATCCAACATAAACTGCTTTAAGAAGAAAAAAAGACGGGGGAAGCAAAAGGGAGAAGAAAGAAGAGGAGTTGGTTTTTGTACGCTACTTTTTTCACCAGAAAGTGGCTTATAATTGCCTTCCCCAATTCTCTCCCCACAACAGACACCCTGTGAGAGAAGTGAGAGAGCTCTGACAGAACTGCCCTGTGAGAACAGATCTATTAGGGCAGTGGCAAGGCCTAAGTCACCCAGCTTGCTGCAGCTTGGGCTAGTCACAGTCCTGATAGAGCTGTTCTCACAGGGCAGTCCTATCAGGGCTCTCTCAGCCTCGCCCCCCTCACAGGGTGTCTGTTGTGGGGAGAGGAAAGGGAAGGCAAACGGAAGCCGCTTTTGAGACTCCTTTGGGTAGTGAAAAGTGATAAAAACCAGCTCTTCTTCTTCTTCCGGTTTCAATGGAGCCAAATCAGGCTGAATAGAAATGTTATAGAAAGCAAATGGTTTTTGTAACGGCGAAGAAGGATTTGGTCTAGCGAAAGGAAATCTCTCTGCTTCATTACAGCAAAAAGATAGGGAACGCTGCCTAATCCACTTTTACAGAGGAGTCTGCATGGAGTCACATTGGTGGCAGTTCAGGATTTTCAGCTGTTCCTTGCAACACGTTGGGAGCCAGAGAAAGGGCTTAAGCAGAATGTGCTGTCTTCTGTCCTGCAGCTCAGGAGAAGACGGACTTTCATCGGATTTGTTATCAAGGCCTGCTGTTTCCTTCCACCCAGCCTTCCCTTTGGGAGGAAATTTTACATGAGTGGGTCATGAGATATATAGGGATAATTGCTTCTTTTTGAATATGAAAATTGCCCCTCATTTTAAAACTTGGGCATTCAGGACCGACTTATACAGAATCAGAGTATCAGTCCATCAAAGTCAGTATTGTCTGCTCTGACTGGCAACGACTCTCCAGGGTCTCAGGCAGAGAGATTTTTTCCATCACCTTCTGCCTGGTCCTTTTTAAATTGGATACATCAGGGATTGAACCTCAGACCTTCTGCATCTTTCTTCCTTCCTTCCTTCCTTCCTTCCTTCCTTCCTTCCTTCCTTCCTTCCTTCCTTCCTTCCTTCCTTCCTTCCTTCCTTCCTTCCTTTCTTTCTTTCTTTCTTTCTTTCTTTCTTTCTTTCCTTCCCTCCCTCCCTCCCTCCCTCCCTCCCTCCTTACTTTCTTCCTTCCTTCCTTCCTTCCTTCCTTCCTTCCTTCCTTCCTTCCTTCCTTCCTTCCTTCCTTCCTTCCTCACTCTTCCTTCCTTCCTTCCTTCCTTCCTCACTCTTCTTCTTTCTTTCTTTCTTTCTTTCTTTCTTTCTTTCTTTCTTTCTTTCTTTCTTTCTTTCTTTCTTTCTCCCCTGCCTCCTTCCCCCCAACGGGCCATATAATTTCTGTCGGGGAGATATGCTTCCAAGTAGGGTCCTCGATATTGCCTATAGAAAATCCAGGAAATTTGGGGAACGCATGGCCTGGAGAGGCAGGAGTTTGGGGAGGATGACATGTCACTTCTGGGTAATATGCTAGGAATATCCCCTAAATTTCTATGGCCTTTAATTGAAGAACAGGAAGAGGAAAAAAAAATTATTCCATGGTGACACTCTAGGATTTCCCCACGAGCCTCTATGGCCTTTACCATAGAGATTAGGGGAAGATGAAGAGATTGGGGGATTCCCTGCCAGGCCCTGGCAGTTGGGCAGCCTACTTCTAACAGAATTCAGATGAGCCCGACATCCCCAGCTCTATGTTTCCACCGGCTGTTTTCAGAGCTGCTTAACTTTCCCTGGGAGCCTGCCTTTTTGGTGTGCAGCCCTTTCCATTAGCCGCTAATCTCGCGCTACAACTCCGCTGATTGCTTTTGGGAAATTGAATCCCGTTGCCGCCTCCCCCAGCCGTAATAGGGGAGCTTCAAAAGAACTCCGAGGAGTTTGCTCAGCAGAGGGGCTCCTCCTTGTAAATCCACCCTGCCTGTCTCTTCTAATCCAATTATGCTTTACAAGGTGCTCCCATGCTAAATCCCGTAAACTTGTTTCTGATATTTTTACCCACAATTTATGTTAAGCTACTCGCTGCATAATTGCTTGTCTAATCGCCTGCCCCTTATTTTATTTTATTACGGAATTAAGCCTGACGCTTTTCCCCACCCCGCTCTTCATTTCCCAGCACTTAAATATCATCTTTGGAACTTAAAATGTATAATTACTTTCCAACTTTGGTGATTTCTGGCCGCAGTTCTTCGCCGGTGTTTGGGTTTCTGCTGGCGGGAGGCACATCTTGTCTGTCTGACTCCCGCATCGATGGGCACTGTTTGCTTTCTCTGCTATTTAATCAGAACGCAGTCCCCGGATTTTAAATGTAGAGATGCGGCACATAGCTGCCGGGTTCAATTTCGCACGTAGCGATTAGATTACGATTCTCAGATTTTCGTTATATCAGATGATCTGCCTCGTCTGTGTTGACCCGTCTCAGAGCAGCTTTGGATAGGAGCAGTCTATCTGACTAGTGAGATCTTTGGAGCACTCGTGACAAGCCGCAACCATTTGTGTTTTCCATTGCTGATTTCCCTTCAAGTAGGGCTGAGAGAGCCCTGAGAAAACTGCTCTGCAAGAAGAGCTCTAACAGAACTGGGATGAGCCCAAGGTCACGCAGTTGGCTGCATGTGGAGGAGTGGGGAATCAAGCCCTGCCCTCCAGGATAGAGTCTGCTGCTCTTTAACCAGTACACCGTGGTGGCTCTCAAAGGGGATTAGATTGATTCAAGGAGGATAAGGCTATCAAGGGCGATTAGTCATGGTGGCTGAGGGGAGCCTCCACATTCAGAGGCACTGTACCTCTGAATCCCAGAGCCAGGAGGCAACTTCAGGGGAAGGCCTTGGCTTCCACATCCTGTTGTTGGCCATCTAGCCCACGGATGGGCAAACTGCGGCCCTCCAGATGTCCATGGACTACAATTCCCATGAGCCCCTGCCAGAAAATGCTGCATCTGGAGGGCCGCAGTTTGCCCACCCCTGATCTAGACGAACTGGTTGGCCATTGTCTGCGGCAGGATGGTAATCATGATTGCACTGGTTGTGGCGCTGAAGATGTGTCTCTAAGCACGTGCAAAGTTTTTTCCTAGCATTTAGCCCTCAAAGCCAGCTGAAGACCCCTGGAAACCTGATATTATGCTGCAGATTTGTGGGGTCTCTTCATGATGCTGTTTACTAATGTCTGGCTAATTTACTCTAATGTCTGGCTAATCCTACCAAGTGCTCTCCCTTGGATTTCTTTCGGGGTGGGGGTTACTTGTCCCTTCCTTGAAGCAGGTCTGGTTTTGAGAGAACATTCAACTCCCGTACGTTTTGGCCTTGGGTTGACGGAAGCGTGTCCTGGCAGGACGGGATGTAAAATGGGTGAATTATGACCCACTGAAAATGAAGTTTGTAATGGAAAGGAACTGACCCATAACTGTACCCCAGGGGGGACGGAAGATCTATTGCTTCTTGAGAGGCAGATAAAACAGTCTTGGCGGTGGGTAAGATGGAGATGCTTTCGAGTCCCTTTTCCTCCCCCCCCCCTCCAGTAATCGCAGAAGCGTTCTTTCCAGAGGGGCTGCTGATAAATGGGCGTCCACGTCTCCCTTGGTCGTCTCTCGATGGGATTTCATGCTCTTCCGTTGTGATCGGTTTCCACGGCTTTCTCATGCCCTGGGTTACTTCCCCTTTGCATTAGCCCTTGTGCCGAATGAGGATGAGCTGGCTCCCCCCCCCCCCTTCAGCCTCCTGTTACATCTCTATCAAGGTCCCTGGGGAGGTCGCTCTATCTGCTAAGGGAGGGCCTGTGTCTCAGGGAAGACTGCCTGCTCGGTACACAGATGGTTCCAGGTTCAATCCCAGGCATCGCCAGTTGAAAGGACCAGGCAGTCGGTGACTGAAAACCAAGAGTCCTGCTAGTAGTACTGATCCGGATGGACCAAGGGTCTCATTAAATACAAGACAGCTGCGTTTGAGAGTTCCATTCTTTAGAGTGGCCGTGGCTCAGTGGCAGATCATCTGCCTGGCATGCAGAAGGTCTCAGGTTCAATCCCCGGCATCCCCAGTTGAAAAGAAGAAGAAGAGTTGGTTCTTATATGCCGCTTTTCCCTACCTGAAGGAGGCTCAAAGCGGCTCAAAAGGACCAGTCAGTAGGTGATGTGGAAGACCACTGCCTGAGATCCCAGAGAGCAGCTGCCAGTCCAACCGGGCAGTAGTGACCATGGGGGACCCATGGTTTGATTCATTGGCAGAGCCTCTTCTTGGCATGCAGAAGGTCCCAAATGCCTCCAGTTAACAGGATCAGGCAGGAGGGGATGGGAAAGATCTCTGCCTGAGACCCCAGAGAGAAGCTGCCAGTTAGAACGGGCAACACGGACAGACGCTGGTGCTCTCGGCATGCTTAGAGTGGTAGGAAGAAAAAACAGAATGAATGAGGGGCACCCCATCTTTTTGTAGACTGTAGGGTGCATTCCCAGAAAGTTAGAAGTATGTGTGTATTGGGTGGGGAGGGGGGGACGGTCATCATGCGCTCCTGGAGACAAATTGTTTTATCACTCGCGGCCTCTCGAAGTGCGCAGACGAGAGAGAGAGAGGCCATAGATCTGCGGAAGAAGCCAGGGGAAAGCTGTGGTTATAATTTTACAGTTCACTGATGTGAAATGGGATCCAGTAAATAAAAAAGCCGCACTCCCTGAACTGTGTAAATCTGCCAGAGCCCCGAATGATGAATCCGCGGGCGAGCCCAGCTGGGTGGCTCTCTGGGCAGTGGCGCAAAAGAGGAACCAGTTTGCTGAAGGGACCAGGAGAGCTTGTCCTTCTCTCTTTTTTGCTAGAAAGAGTGGACGTATAGGACTCATGTGCCTGCATGGTCTGGTGTGTGGTTGGAGTGGTCTTTCTCAATGTTTTTTATTGTTGAAAAACCCCTGAAACATTCTTCAGGCTGCAACAAACCCCAGAAGTGGCACGAGCAAGCAGAATATGGTTGGGCAGCAGAGTTGTGGACACGCCCACCTGAGGCCCCTCCTCTTCCTGCCCCCTCCAGGCCCATCATTGGCCGTTTTGGGAGGGGTGGGTTGATATGATGACATGTGGTCACATCACTGGTTAAATGTTTAACAAATTTTTGTAATATATCAAAAAATAATTATTTCCCACCCATTCAGGAAACTCTTCCAGGGCTGTCAAGAAAGCTCAGGTTAGTTTGGCTAGGGTGTGGGAGAGCCAGATTCGAATCCCTTCCCTGCCATGGAAGCTGGCTGGGTGACCTTTGGCCATTCACAGCCTCACCCTACCTCACAGGGTGCTTGTGAAGATAAGACAGAGATGAGAATGACATAAGATGCCTTTGGTGTCCCCAGAGGGAAGAAGGGTAGGGTATATATGGAATAAATATATACATCAAGGACTGGTTAGCACAACCCAGAATCCATCAGATGTCATCTCAGGATTCACATTGACTGTATTTTACTTAATTCACTTATAATCCATGTTTCTTGCTGAATCAAAAGACAGATTATAGAATACTAGGGGCAAAGCCCGTTGCATTCAGGAATACAACGGGCACTAGACTGGGGGTGGTGGGGTGGAAGAACTCTGCAGATGGCCTCTCCCTCCCCATCCAGGACCTGGAAAGGCTGCAGGGAACTCACCAGCGGGGGCAGCTCTCACGTGGCAGGGATATGCAGCCTCCAAGCTTCACAGAGAGGCGGAAGGGGGTGGTCAAAGGTGGGGGACGGGAGGTGATTGGCTGGCCGCTGGACAGACAGGCACGCCAGTTGGAGGAGGAAGCACTTGGGCGGGACAGCTGCCCTGAGTGGGTGTTAAGTGCTGTCATTTAAACCATGAGACCAGCTCCTCCTCCTAGGCCTTACCAGAAATATTAAGTGGAACAGATAATCACAAAAAGCATAAGATGATCAGTGAACCTGGCAATTGACATATGATAACAGAAATGGGGAACAAGGCAAACAGCAAACTATCTACAGGAGGTGTGGCCAAACGGTGGCTCCCCAGATGTCCACAGACTACAATAACCATGAGCCCTTACCTGGCAGAAATTCACCTCCCAGCCCATAGTGGCGATCAGCAATTCCCTGGGTATGTAAGAAGAGACACACAAGAGACACACAATGGCACATCCCTCTCTACCCGTACACTCCCAATCGGCGTAAATTCACAGAATCAGCCTCTCCGTCAGATGGCTGTCCAGCTTCTGCTTCAAAACTTTCAACAAAGGAGAACTCACCACCTCCTGAGGAAGCCTGTTCCACTGAGGAACCACTCTGTCAGTAACTTAGAATCATAGCATACGAAGTATCATCTAGTCCAACCCCCTGCACAATTCAGGAACTCACAACTACCTACACTGACCTCAATTTCATGGCCATGTGATCCCTCCCCCTCCCACAAAGATCTCCAGAATCCATCCTGGCTTGGAGGAAATTCACCCACCATCCCACAGTGGTGATCAGCAATTCCCTGGGTATGCAAAGAAGGGCCACAAGAGACAAACATTGGCACATCCCTTCCTGCCCACCCACTCCCAATCGGCCTAAATTCACAGAATCAGCCTCTCCATCAGATGGCCATCCAGCCTCTGCTTCAAAACTTCAAACAAAGGAGAACTCACCACCTCCTGAGGAAGCCTGTTCTACTGAGGAACTGTTCTCACTGTCGGGAACTTCTTCCGGAGGTTTAGCCGAACATTCTTTTGATAGAGAGATTTTGGAGCCATGACAGAAGAGTTCGAGAGATGGCTAAAGCATCAAGGAACAGAAGGAAGTGCTACTGCAGGGAAAGAAGTTCAGATTGTAAGTGATAAGTCTTTCATCCGTTCCCTGGGAGTGACACTCTTTAGCGCCTCTGACACACGCTCCGAAGGCCTGCCGGACTTTGGGACGAAAGCAGAGACCATCACCGTGACACAGATTTCATCACCGGCCCCAATTAATTCTATCCTTAGTTTTGCAGAACTGAGATAATGACCCGGTTTTTCCTCGCAGGCACGCCTCAGTAAGCACGGAGGAGCTGGGCCTCATTAAGAGGGGCTTCTCTCGGCTTTAATTGCGACAAGCGATGCTCAATGCTGGCTTTGAAGAGCAAACAGTGGAGCCCAAGCTGCCTCTCTCAGACGACTTGGACATCTGCTGTCAGCGAAAACATCTTCTTTGCTTCTGGGACCTCCAAGGAGGCAGGCAGAGGAAAGGCAGGGAGGCAGGAGAAGTTTCCAGGATATCTAGTCCCAAAAGTTAGAGGGGGTTCCCAACCGCCAGGTGGTGACTGGGGTTGCGCCTGAGCT
Organism: Paroedura picta; assembly: GCF_049243985.1. Lineage (NCBI taxonomy): Eukaryota > Metazoa > Chordata > Lepidosauria > Squamata > Gekkonidae > Paroedura > Paroedura picta. The sequence goes on along the minus strand of NC_135373.1, from coordinate 124,469,924 downwards.
CCAGGTGGCAGAGAGCTATTCCCTGGAGAAAATGGCCACATTGGGCAACATACCCTAAAGAAGTCCCTCCCCTCCCCAAACACACCTTCCCTAGGTTCTGCTCCCCAAATCTCCAGGTATTTCTGAAAATGCAAGTGGATAACCATCAGACCCTGTGTTTGGAGGAGGCTGAAGAATCCTAGAATCCTAGAGTGGAAAGGGGCCAACCAGGCCATGTAGTCCACCCCCTGCTCAATGCAGGATCAGCCTCAAGCATCCAGGAGAAGGATCTGGCAAACCACCCTGTATTGAGTCTGCCATGAAAACGCTGGAGGGCGTCACCACATAGATCAGACATGACCCAGTGCTTGCACAGGGGGTACCTTTACCTTTATACCACCCTTTAATTTAATTTATATACCAGAAAAGTAGAAGTCCCAGTTACATGGAGCTGACACAGTTACAGAGAGGCTGCCAGACATGACTCGGTGCTTGCACAGGGGATACCTTTACCTTTACCTTTAAGTACTTAGAGCAAGGATATTCGGTCTGTGCAGAATTTTGCCATGTCCAGCCCTGCAGCTTCGATCCGATCTCTGCCCAAAGGCCTTTTGTTTCCCGGACGTTTTCTTTCTCGAGCCGCAGATCTGGCTGTCGAATTCCGCACGCTGTGATCCCTGATAGGTTGCAATCTCGTTGAGGTTTCTCCCAGCCTGGCTCCCCTCTTCCTTTCATTCCTTCCATCAGAGCCTCGAACAGCGGACAGATCTCCTAGCTGAGCAGTGTGGGGAGAGCGAAGGCTCTTTTGTCCTCTTATCAACCCGCTGTTTGCAAATGTCACCCCAGGACGTCTCCGCTTTGAGCGGGGTTCACAGGCGGCTCTCTGCTGGGCAAAGGCTCTGGGTTCGCGCGAGGATCCCCTCGGTGGCTTTTGTCTCTCTCGGTTTGATAAAATGGCCTTATCACGAGCGCTCCGTCAGAGGCCTTTTCCGAGCGGAAATCAGGCTCTTGCTTAATCTTGCTGCCGCTTTTCGGGCCCTCTCTGGGTCGAGAAAGATACAGGCGGCATTGATCGAACTCACGCAGCTTGCCTCTTTGGACGGGCCAAGGGGGTCCTTTGGAAGCACTTTTGGTTCATTTAAAAGGGGCCCAGTTCATTGGAAAGAGCAAATCCTTCTGCTACATGAACTTCTCATGGACGCGCGTGAATGCATGAAAGTGCTGTACGCTTTAACGGACCGTCAAAACCAGAAAGTCAAAAAGGTATGAGACAGATTCATGGAGGAGGGGTCTATCTGTGGATACTAGCCAGGGTGATCAATGGGAACCTCTACATTCCAAGGCAGTCAGTCTGTAAATTGCAGAGTCAGGAGGCAACATCTGAGGAAGGCCTCGGACTCCATGACCTCTTGTTGTTGGCCCTCCAGAGGAACTGGCTGGCTAGTGTGTAGGACAGGATGCTGGACTAGAGGGACCCCCCAGTCTGATCCAGCAGGGCTCTTCTGATGTTTTTATGAAGACCTCAGCCTCTATGCCCTGTTTTTGGACCTCCAGAGGGACTGGTTGGCCACTGTGTGAGACAGGAGGTGGACCGGATGGACCATGCATCTGATCCAGCAGGGCTCTTCTGATGTTCTCAGGATGCTGGACTAGATGGACCCCTGGTCTGATCCAGCAGGGCTCTCCTGATGTTCTCAGGATGCTGGACTAGATGGACCCCTGGTCTGATCCAGCAGGGCTCTTCTGATGTTCCTTTGTTCTTACCATTGACTCATCAATGTCAGTGTTGTCTACTCAGATTGGCAGCAGATCTCCAAGGTCTCAGGCAGAGGTATCTCACATCACCTTCTGCCTGATCCTTGTCATTGGAGATACCAGGGATTGAACCTGGGACCTTCTGAATGGCAACATGGCACCTCCCAGTTCAAAAAACCCTGTTCTGGAAGCCCAGATGGGGAAGTGATCCATTTTGTGAGGGTCATGTGGACGAAAGTATTGACGAAGACAGAGGTGGTAGATTAGAAGCTTCTTACAAAGGCCAGAGTCCAAGACTTGAGAAACTGGTAAGTCACTCTTCTAGAGCCAAACTTTTAGCTTAACTGGCCCAAAGGGAAGCTTGATTCAGTTGCATGGAATAACTGATATATCATTGTAGGACAGTTAAGAACGTAAGAGAAGCCATGTTGGACCAGGCCAACGGCTCATCAATCCCAACACTGTGTCACATGGTGGCCCAAACCAAGATGCCCTCAGGAGGTCCACCAGCAGGGATAGAAGCTCTCCTACGATGGCCTCCCAACCATCATGTATACAGAGCACCACCATTCCAGACATAAGAACATAAGAGAAGCCATGTTGGACCAGGCCAAAGGCCCATCAATCCCAACACTGTGTCACACGGTGGCCAAATCCCAGGTGCCCTAAGGAGGTCCACCAGCAGGGACAGAAGCTCTCCTACGATGGCCTCCCAACCATCATGTATACAGAGCACCACCATTCCAGACATAAGAACATCAGAGAAGCCATGTTGGATCAGGCCAATGGCCTGTCCAGCCCAACACTTTGTGTCACCTTTTGGCCAAATCTCAGGTGCCCTCAGGAGGTCCACCAGCAGGGATAGAAGCTCTCCTACAATTGCCTCCCAAGCATCATGTATACAGAGCACCACTTTTCCAGGTTGCAGAATACCTGCTGATTTTGACGGTGGAAGCTGATGAGCAGAATTCAGGGAGGGGAAGGACTATAACAGGGCATAAGTCCATAGATTCCCCTCTCCTGAGCATCCATTTTCTCCAGGGAAAACGGTCTCCGTCATCAGGAGACCAGCTGCAACTCTGGGGAATCTCCAGGGCCACCCTGGCGAGAACGCATGGCTCTTCAGCCCAGATCTGGGCAGGGCGGCTGGGCTGTTCAGCCACTACCTGCCCACCAGCTGGCGCCTGGCAGAGCTGAAAAGCATCTGCTTTCGAACAAAGCGACCGAGTCATTCTCTGCGGCAAGAAAGACTACAGCCCCTCCATAATAATTACGGAGACGGGCAAATTGCGGCGGTGGGGTGTGCGGTTTCTTTTCTTCCTCTCCTCCCCGCCTGTCTTCAGGGCAGTGTGAAAGGCTGATTGTTCCCCCAGGACCACGGCCGCTCTCCAAATGTTAGATTCCTGGAGCCGAGTGGAATTAATTGGAGATTAATGTATCACCGGTGGGGTGTGTGTGTGTGTGCGCTTCAGATCTGAGCTGTGGCTGGCCGGCCTCCTTCCTCTCCTGCTCACGGGCCCTCGGGTGTTTGGCTTTGCACATGCAACACCACTGTCTTCCGCGGACTCTCCCGTGGCATCATGGACCAGCGTGGCCCAGTTGTCGTTCATCTCACTGCCGAACAGCTGAAGGGCAAAGGAGTCCTGGGTGCCAGAGGTCAGGCGCATCATCTGGAACGGCCCCGGGAGGCCGCATGTGCACGCTCCCCCTCCGGACCTTTGAAAACCGGTACGTGGTGTATGTAGATGAGTGAGAGAAGGAGTGTTGCCATCCTCCAGGTAGGGCCTGGAGACCGCCCGGGACTACAGAATCACAGAATCATAGGGTTGGAAGGGGCCATACAGGCCGTCTAGTCCAACCCCCTGCTCAACTCAGGATCAGCCCAGAGCATTCTAAAGCATCCAAGAAAAGTGTGTATTGTAACAGACTTTTGGGATGAAGAATTTGTGTGTGCGGTAGAAAGAAGAGGTTGTCTTCCTCCGGGTGGGTATGACTGGACATCTCCCACCATTACTCCTGATCATCCCCAGGCAATGAAGAGCAGAAGCACCTTCCTGCTTTTGGGAGGTGGACCCTGTAGCATTTAACCCCTTGAAGTCCTGCCCCTCCCCAAACTCTGCCCTTCTTAGGCTCCTCCCCCTGGTGTTTCTCAAACCAGGTAGGACCTGGAAACTCTCCAGAATGACAACTCCAGGAGTTTTTGAGCCTAGATCTGGCAACCCTCCCCCCCCCATCTCCCACCAATGATCCGAGAGAACTTGGTGACTCTACTTTAAATCATTGTTGCTTTTGATTATTTTGCTCCGTGCTCCTCCCAGCCTTGCTGGCTCCTTGCCTTCCGATTTCTTTTTTTCGGCTAAAGCAACAAGCCTTTTAATAAGATTTCCAGCCTATTTTGTAAGTGGGATTACGACGCCTGCTTCGTTCGGGATGTTTGACTCTTAAAAGCCAGATCGAGATGTTTGACTATATATATTTTTAATCTTAGATGTCCCCCTACAGAAATATTTCACGTTTACAAGCGAATTCTAAGTGTATTTGCTCAGAAGTAACAATGGCTTCAAAATTCGCTTTGGCCACCTCGGTGTGTCTAGGATTACAGCTTTAATTAAAATTCTAATTCAAGGGATTTTCTTCTTCTTTAGTTGTGGTCTCTAGGTGCTGCGAAAAATACAGGGCCCTAAAAATATGAATAAAATGTAGCACGGTTTTACTTGAATAAAGGGAAGTTTCATGAGGCAGGTAGCAGCTCTTGTCGAGGGAGGGTCCTTGACTCAGTGGCAGAACCTCTGCTTAGCATGCAGAAGGTCCCAGGTTCAATCCCCGGCATCTCCAGCTAAAAGGACCAGACAGTCGCAGATGTGAAAGACCTTTGCCTGAGACCCTGGAGAATATCTGCCAATCTGTAGTTAATACAGAACGTGAAAATATAGGGAATGCAGCATTCTAAGACTATAAGAAGAGCCCTGCTGGATCAGACCAGTGGTCCATTTAGTCTAGCATTCTGTCCCACATGGTAGCCAACCAGTTCTTCTGGATGGCCAACAACAGGGTATACAGGCCGAGGCCTTCATAAGAACTTCAGAAGAGCCCTGGTGGGCCAAACCAGTCGTCCATCTAATCCAGCATCCTAAGAACATTGGAAGAGCCCTGCTGGATCAGACCAGGGGTCCATCTAGTCCAGCATCCTAAGAAAATCAGAAGAGCCCTGCTGGGTCAGACCATGGGTCCATCTAGTCCAGCATCCTAAGAACATCAGAAGAGCCCCGCTGGGTCAGACCAGTGGTCCATCTAGTCCAGCAACCAATCTCACATAGTGGTTGTTCCCCTAGAGAGCCAACAGCAAAGCGTAGAGGCTAAGGCCTTCCTAAGAACAGACGAAGAGCCCTGCTGGATCAGACCAGTTGTCCATTTAGTCTAGCATTCTGTCCCACATGGTAGCCAACCAGTTCTTCTGGATGGCCAACAACAGGGTATACAGGCCGAGGCCTTCATAAGAACTTCAGAAGAGCCCTGGTGGGCCAAACCAGTCGTCCATCTAATCCAGCATCCTAAGAACATTGGAAGAGCCCTGCTGGATCAAACCAGGGGTCCATCTAGTCCAGCATCCTAAGAAAATCAGAAGAGCCCTGCTGGGTCAGACCATGGGTCCATCTAGTCCAGCATCCTAAGAACATCAGAAGAGCCCCGCTGGGTCAGACCAGTGGTCCATCTAGTCCAGCAACCAATCTCACATAGTGGTTGTTCCCCTAGAGAGCCAACAGCAAAGCGTAGAGGCTAAGGCCTTCCTAAGAACAGACGAAGAGCCCTGCTGGATCAGACCAGTTGTCCATCTAGTCCATCCTGCTTTCTCACACAGTAGCCAATCAATTCTTCTGGAGGTCCAGCAACAAGGCAGAGATGCTGAGGCCTTCATAAGAACATCAGAAGAGCCCTGCTGGGTCAGACCAGTGGTCCATCTATTCCAGCATCCTGTCCCACACAGTGGCCAACCAGAGCCTCTGGATAGCCAATGATAGGGCATAGATGCTAAGGTCTTCCCCTGATGTTGCCTCCGGGCTCTGGGATTCAGAGCCTGCTTCTGTGGAAGTTCCTGTCAAACGCCATGGCTTGATAGACTGCCCTTGTTAGACCAACCATGGATCTATCTAATCCCCTTTGAATGCTGGTAGGAACATAAGCCCCCTGGTGAGGCCAGTGATCTGATCTAAGGCAGGTTCATTGAAAGGAGTCACGGCCAAGCGGTGCATGCAGCCCTGCCTGGAGGTTAGCTGCCATACAAGATGGCCACTCTTTATCAGACTTATATTTTATTTATCGCTACAACAGCCTTGCAAAGTCGGTTGGGCTGAAAGGGGGAGGGGACTGGCCCAGGGTCACCCAATGAGTAGAAGGCAGGACTAGAACCCAACCTCCTATATCTTAGTCCGAGAACACTAGCCACTACGCCACACCTCATGAGAAAGGCAGTCTAAAGTCGAGTAGAAATGATAACAGGAGGCAAGAAATAAAACTGGAGAAGAGATTGGGGTTGGGGTTCCCCGCTGGGGCTCCGTGATGGCTCCCCATGGGATCCCCAGCCTTCCCCCCTCTATCCCTCCTGAATGGACTTGGCCACAAGCTATTTCTGGCATTTCCACTAAAGCAGGGAACGGTCCGCTTCCATTGGTGTGTGTGTGCGGGGGGGGGTGTTCTTCTGTCTTTACCACACCCCTGAGAAAAGGGGCGGAGCCTCCTGGCTGAAACCCCTTCCTTTCCTTCCCTGCCCAGTCCTTTTTGGGCGTGGCAGGGAGGTGTGGCCAGCTGACATCACTTCCAGCTCTGTTCCGGGACTCCAGAAAGCCCGAAAAATATTCCAAGGGCTCTTCTGCAGTTAAAAGGTTGGGGGGGGGGGAAGCTGGCCCAGGACAGTAGATAAAAAGATCTTCCTAATATTCCCGCCCCCCTCCCGCCCCGCCGTGTGTTTAAATCCTTTCTTCTCTGCTGTCACGGAAACTTCTTCTCACCTGGCCATTTGTATTCATTATTTTCGTTACGAGAACCTGGGGAATGAGATCTGGCGCAGGGATAAAAAAGGAAGATGACCGAACGGGGAACAATATCCAGGTTTTATGAAATCCTAAACGGTGCAGAGAGGCCGAGAGAAAGGGATTATTCACTCTCTTCCAAAATGGGGTTGGGTGGGAGGGGGTGAGCGCTTTATTTTTTACCCTCTAATGGCCAGTCACCAGATGAAGGGCAAGCCGAAAAGAACGGAAGCCACCGCCGCAGAAGGAGCACTTTTGGACAGAATTGACCCTAAAGCTGCCAAACCCCTATTGCTCACTGTCACCCAGAGAGGCAGAAGATTAGGGGAGAGGTGAGGAATCAAAAGGCAGCGCCACTTGTGGTGTAAATACAGAAGTGAAGTAGGGTAGCTCTAGGAATCACTGGGAACTCTTTGGTATTACTCTAGACTCTGTTATGGCAGCATATCGCCAGAGTTTCAAATCACAGAATCATAGAGTTGGAAGGTCCCGCCAGGTTCATTTAGTCCAACCCCCCTGCAGAATCTAGGAAATCCACAACTACCTGCCCACCCACAGTGACCCCATTTCCATGCCCAGATGATGTCCCCTCCCCAAAAAAACAGAAACCCTGGCCAGTCTGGCCTAGAGGAAATTCATTTCCCAACCCCAAAGTGGCAACGGGCATTTTCCTGGGCATGCAAGAAAGGGACACAAGAGCCAAGCAGAGCCACTCAAAATCTGCCTAGGTTCATAAAATCAACATTTCTGTCAGAGGACTAGCCAGCCTCTGCTTTAAAACTTCCAAAGATGGAGAGCCCACCACCTCCTGAGGAAGACTGTTCCACTGAGGAACCGCTCTAACTGTCCGGAACTTCTTCCGGATGTTTCACCGGAAATTGTTTTGAATTAATTTAATCCCATTGATTCTGGCCTGACCTGAATTAATTTGAACCCATTGTTTCAGGTCCCATTGGTTTCAGGCAGAAATCTGTCCCATCCCGTGCCAGCCGGTCCTTTTACCTGGACATGCCAAGGATTGAACTTGGCACCTTCGGCATGCCAAGCAGAGGCTCTTCCACTGAGCCACAACCCCTCTCCTCCATTGATGACTCCATCAAAACCTCTTCCGGCAAAGCATCATGTGCACAAACTGGTATCACACCACCACAGTCCCCTGTCAGTCTTTCCTTTGGCCGCTCTCCCCCAAATTACCCAGGCCGTGAAAAACCATTGACCTGCTCAGAACCAAGATGCACTTGGGCTAAAATCACCCAGGGTTATTAAATTATTAAATTTGCAGCTGATACTAAACTGGGAGGGGTAGCAAACACAACTGAAGACAACAGAATACAGGATAATCTTGATAGGCTCGAGAAGTGGGCTAAATTGAATAAAATGAAGTTCAATAGGGAGAAATGTACAGTTCTGCATTTAGGTAGGAAAAACCAAATACACCAGTTTAAGATGGGGGAGACTTGTCTTGGCAGTAGCATGTGCGAAAAGGATCTAGGAGTCTTAGTAGACCATACATTGAACATGAGTCAGCAGTGTGACTCTGTGGCTAAAAAGGCAAATGGGATTTTGGGCCATATCAAACGGAGTGTCGTGTCCAGATCAAGGGAGGTGATGGTACCACTTTGCTCTGCTCTGGTTTGGCCTCACTTGGAGTACTGTGTTCAGTTTTGGGCACCCCAGTTGAAGAGGGATGTAGACAAACTGGAACGTGTCCAGAGGAGGGCAACAAAGAGGGTGAGGGGTTTGGAGACAAAGATGTGTGAAGAAAGGTTGGGGGAGCTTGGTTGGTTTAGCCTGGAGAGGAGACGGCTGAGAGGGGATCTGATATCCATCTTCAAGTATTTAAAAGGCTGCCGTGTAGAGGATGGAGGAGAGTTGTTCTGTCTTACCCCGGAGGGATGGACCAGAACCAATGGGATGAAATTAATGCAAAAGAAATTCCGTCTAAACATCTGGAAAAAGTTCCTGACAGTCAGAGCAGTTTCTCAGTGGAACAGGCTTCCTAGGGAGGTGGTGGGTTCTCCATCTTTAGAAATTTTTAAACAGAGTCTAGATCGCCATCTGACAGAGAGGCTGATTCTGTGAAGGCTCAAGGGGGTGGAAGGTTACAGTAGATGAGCAATTGGGATCTGAGTGTCCTGCATAGTGCAGGGGGTTGGACTAGATGACCCAGGAGGTCCCTTCCAACTCTATTATTCTATGATTCTATGATGGGTTTAGCACAAACCACAACCACTGACACAGGTTGAACAACTCAGGGAGTGTTTAGAATCTTAGAAACCCCCCCTTACCTCCCCCCAAGGCATAGCAGTGAGAAATTGAGTTTCGTGTGGATTGGAAACTCATGCGGCGCCCGCAGACTCTTAAGAATCCCCTTGGAGCTCCTGCCCGCACTCTCCCCTGATGCTAATTACACTTCTCACAAACACTGGAGAGGCACAGCTCTCTATGTGGTAACCTTGACTCCAAAGTCAAGTCTCTTTTCTTTCTGTCTTCCCGGCGGCACCACAGGGGAATCAGAGGAGCAGCCGTACTTGCAAGGCATGCAACTTGATTCTTGGAAATGACATTGTTTGGATGGGGGGGGCTGGCCTTCAAATACCTCCTGTGAGGTCAGACAATTAGCCTTGGTTCTGGCTTTCTTGGCAACAAGAGCTGGAAATGAGTCACGAACCAATGGAAGTCAGGTGATGCGCTCATATTATATAACGTGAATCTGTTTGTTTGTTTAAAAAGGTAATTTCTTCTAGGTTTGCAAAGCTCCCGTTGAGGTCTGGAGAGCAAATGGAATTAGAATTGATTTACAGGCTATCGAGATCAATTCCCCTGGACATAGTGGCTACTTTGGTGTGTATTATGTTCTGTTCAGATCTCCCTCTGAACCCTGCCTTTCCAAGGTTCCAGCCCTCAAACTCCAGAAATGTCCTTTTGGATTAATTTTGTAAAATTGACTTGGAAGTACAGAACCTTCACCCAGTACCGCTGATACCTCATGATTCCCAGTTAAAGGGAAAATGCTGTTCAAACAAATGACAAAGATGAACGGATTCCGATGGTCACAAGAGAAAGAATTTTTACTTAGAGTAGAATCCTAGAGTTGAAGGGGGCCAGACAAGCAATCCAGTCCAAACCCCTGCTCAAGGCAAGATCGGCCTAAAGCATCCATAGCCTTCAAATACCTCCTGCACATCAATAGACGCACATCTTAAATTGACACTTTCTTAGAAGGAGCATTTAACTTGTTGTGAACAGATAAAAACAGTTAAGCTGCTGCAGCTCCAAGCCCAGGTAAGATAGAGAAGAAGAGTTGGGTTTTATACTCCGCTTTCCATTACCTGAAGTTTCAAAGCGGCTTCCAATCACCTTCCCTTCCTTTCCACACAACAGACACCCTGGGAGGTAGGTGGGGCCGGGAGAGCTCTGAGAGAACTGCTCTGTGAAAACAGCTCTTGATTGTACATGGCTGTACCCATTACGAGAGAGGGCCTCGAAAATATGTAACCCTTTACATTTCTTTAGCCTTCGTGTACCCTACCTGTGAGAACCAACGTGGTGCCGTGGCTAAGAACAGTGGCGTCTAATCTGGAGCACCGGGTTTGATGCCCCGCTCCTCCACATGCAGCCGGCTGGATGGCCTTTAGCCAATCAGAGTCTTGATAATGGCACTCTCCCAGAGCAGTCCTGTAAGCTCTCTCAGCCCCACCCCCCTCACAGGGTGTCTGTTGTGGGGAGAGGAAGGGGAGGCGATTGTCAGCTCCTTTGAGACTCCTGATAGAGAAAAGCGGGGTATAAAAAACAAGTCTTCTTCTTCTCCTCACAGGGCTGTTGTACAAATAAGGAAGGCGAAGAGCTGGTTTTGATACCCTGCTTTTCAGTACCCAAAGGAGTCTCAAAGATTCTGAGAGAGTCCTGACAGAACTGCTCTGTGAGAGTAGCTCTACCAGGACTATGACAGGGATTGAACTGAAAGCATGGTCTAATCCAATCTGAACCAGGGACCTTCTGCAAGCCAGGAAGTTCTGCTTTCCATTGCCTGAAGGGCAAAGGTGTTTTGCCTTTTCTTTCCTCCTGCATAACTGCCCATCCAGTTACCAACCAGGGCCAACCCTGCTTAGCCTCTGAGATCTGAAGAGATCAGGCTGGCCTGGGCCATCCTGAACAAGGGAGGCTGGTTTGCCTTTTCCTTCCTCTGTGTAGCAATCCTGGCCTTCTTTGGCCATCACTCATCCAAGTACTAGCAAGCACCATCCTTGCTTAGTTTTCAAGATTTCACAAGATCGGGTTAGCCTGGGCCTTCAAGCTAATTGAAAAGATGTTCAGAGGTTGTTTCCCATTGCTTGCTTCTGCCTAGCCGTTCTGGACTTCCTTGCTGGTCGTCTAATGAAGTACTAACCAGGGCTGATTCTGCACTTACCTTATTAGTTTGTTTATTCTGTTGTGGATCCTGCTGAATTCAGATCGATCTGAACTCGGGTCTTCCTCTATCTCTCCCCCTCCCCATTGAAACAGAAAAGTGTTCTGCACATGATTAGGGAAGCTCAGAAGGGGGGGGAGACAAGCAGAGCAGGAGCCTCTTTCTTTTCTTGAAGTGGGGAGGGGGAGAGGATAGGAAACAGCAGAGGAGGAGGAATAAATCCGAGAGAAGAGGGCTTCTGGAGCTTCTGCTAAGAGAAGTTAGGGCTTTCCATTTAAGGGAAGCCTTTGAACTGAGGCCCTGGCCAATCAGAGCTTTTCTACAGCGTTGGAGCCTTGAGGCAGCAAGTTAGTTTGGGACAAGTAGAGAGCTGTACCTTTACTCATGCCAATTTTTCAAATATTGAGGGTTATATCCATTCCTGGATATTGTGGGGGAAAGGCAGGGCCACACTAGAACAATCCTGCTTGTTGCAGAGGGAAATTTTATATTGCCCAAAATCAAAATGGAAATCACATTCGGTGTAGACAGCAGGGATTGAATCGACCACGGACTGGAATAAAACCTCCGTGCTGATTCAGCCCAGGTTAGCTTCTGAGCTCTGGTGAGATCAGACTAGCCTGACCCATTTTGGTCAGTACTGATTTAGAAGTGGTTTGCCATTGCTCCCCTTTGCTTATTAACTTTGTTCTGCCTTGGTGGTCTCCCATCCAAATACTAAGCAGAATCATTCCGCAGGGCCTGCGAGATGGAGCTCTTCCGCCAGGCTTTCAGTTGAGGCCGGGCAGCAAGAAGATCTAGCCCCCCTCACAAATGTGACGGTTGCATCTGTCATCTGCCCCCTCCCTTTCCCTTCTTAGTGGGTTGTGGAATTGGGTTAGTTATATTGAATCTTGCTGCCATTCTTGTCTTAACTTTTGTAATTAATTGTATTATGTTTTATTATGTTTTATTGTGTTTTTATTGTTTTCGGGCAGGGGTAGTCAAACTACGGCCCTCCGGATGCCCATGGACTACAATTCCCATGAGCCCCTGCCAGCGTTTGCTGGCAGGGGCTCATGGGAATTGTAGTCCATGGGCATCTGGAGGGCCATAGTTTGGCTACCCCTGTTTTAGGGGATTGGTTTTATGTAACCCGCCTCGAGCCTCTGGGGGGGGGGTGGGATATAAATTTAATAATAATAATAATAATAGTAGTAGTAGTAGTAGTAGTAGTAGTAGAATGTGAGATCTGCCAAGGCTGAGTTTGCCGAGGCTATCCAAGTTTGAATTAGGTGTTCGCTATCAATATTGCCAAGGGAAGAACAGTTGACTGAAATAATTTTGATCTTCACAGAGCTCTTTCTCGACTGTTCCCTTCCAGCCGCGGCCCAAATTCAGATATTTTTTAAAACCTGTAGTACCTCTCTTCTTTTGTCCCTGAAGCGGTCACACTGACCCATTTTGCAAAGGTGTTATTTAAAAGGCTTTTTTTTTTTTAAGCCGACGAATTCCTGTGCTGTTTCGTTGTTTGAGTCGTGTTCTTATCTGACCCGTTGTTGACTCTCCCGCTTTTGAATGGCCGTATGTCGTGTTGTCAAAAAGCCGGCGGGGAGGGGGCAAGCCACCTTGAGCGAACGTCGAAGGCCGGAGAGAGGAAAGAGATGCCTTTTAATCAATATAAATGGCCTCAATTAATGAATTATCATGCCCAGGGTGCAGATAATTCTACCCTGAGACGGTTTTCATCCATCTAAAATGGACGGTACAGATTTCCTTGAAAAGAATTCACCCCTACTGTGTATGCAGGGCAAGTGTTTCTCCCTGGTGAAAAGGGACAGCAAGTCACACTCTGGAAACACTGACCCCGCTCCGCCCCCCCACATCTGACTGTAATTTGTTCCGGGGAAAGGGAAATGACTTTTTAGATTTTTATGCTTTTACTGTTGTACCGTTTTACTGTTCTGTCAGACTCTTTTACTGTTTTAGGTTTTACGGTCATATCGTTATCTGCTGTGAGCTCTACAGGAAGGGTGGGCTATATTTTTTAAAAACATTGATTTAGTTAGTTAAATAACAGCTGACCCCCTCTCTCTCCTTCTCTGTAGCTCACCAGAGTGCCGGTGGAGTCCTGCGAACAGTACAAGAGCTGCAGTGAATGCCTGGGCTCTGGGGACCCCCACTGCGGATGGTGTGTTCTGCACAACATGTAAGTGGGCTCTCGGGAATGGGGAGGGGGTCTTCCCCTCCTTCTGACTCTTCTGTCATTCTTTTGTCCTCGCTGTCAGCTGGAGTCGACCCCACCAGGGGTCCCCAAGAGGGTGCCTGTGGACATCAGGGGGTCCACCAATACCTTTCCTGATATCCGCCAGGAGGGGTTAGGAAATGAAGAAGGCCAACCAGAGCTTCTGCCCAGTGAGGACTCTGATTAGCCACAGGAGACGTGATTGGCTGGCCAGATTTTTGAAAAAGTTGCTTTGGCATCAGTTGCCCCCACATCACAAGGAGGTTGACTGTGGGGCTGAAGGTAAGCTGTGGCTGCCATTTTGTGGCTGGCTCCACCTGCTGTGGCAGCCATTTTGTGGCTGGCTCCACCTCCAGTGGCAGCCATTTCGTGGTGTTTTCTGTGCTTGCAGCCACCAAGCTGTGTCAGAATTGCAGTGTGCCTATAGGCTCCAAAAGGTTGGGGAGTCCTGTATTGCTTTGTATTTGCGGTTGTATTGTCTCATTCTTGAGTCCAAGTGAGAATAGTGGAAAACGAATGAATCATTGATTGACTGAATGGAGCTTCAAATGGACAAATGGAATTCCCTGCTGAAGGAAGTGTTACCCGGTGGCCAGCATATACGTATTGAAGAGGGGTTTGGAGAAACATCTGGAGCAAAGGCCTGTCGGTGGCTCTGAGCCACAAACCATAGATGGAACACTCTTGGTCAGGGATGCTCTGTCTTCTTGCTGCCTGGGGGCCACAGTGAAAGAGCTTCTGGAATTCTAGCCCCACTGATGGACCTCTTGAGGACACCTGGGCTCTGGCCAGTGTGTGACACAGACTGTTGGACTGGATGTCTCATTGGCCTGATCCAACATGGCTTCACTTATGTTCTTGTGGCTCCGCTGGTGGACCTCCTGATGGCTCCTGGGTTTCAGCCACTGACACAGAGTGTTGGACTGGATGGGCCATTGTCCCAATCCAACATGACTCCTCTTATGTTCTTATGGCCCTTCTGTTGGACCTCCTGAGGGCACCTGGGTCTTGGCCAGTGTGTGACATGGAGTGTTGGATTGGAGGGGCCATTGCCTGATCCAACATAGCTTCTCATATGTTCTTATTGCCCTGCTGGTGGATCTCCTGGTAGCACCTGGGTTCTGGCCACCGGGTGACACAGACTGGATGGGCCATCGGCCTGATCCAAAGTGGCTTCTCTGATGTTCATATATTTGTATGTGTAGCATCGTACCTGGTTTCAGCACTGTCCTGAGTGGCCAATGAATGGAGGCAGGAAGTTTTGCTTAAGCAGGGGTGGGTAGGGGTGCACAATGCATGTACTGAGAGATCCCCATTCCCATTCCACCCCATCCCCACCCCTCTTGGACAAACTAAGACTCTTTGTCTTCTTTCCAGCAGTCAGTCTGCCATGCATGGCTGCGTTGATTTCTGTGCCTCTTCTCTCCTTACCTTATTGGGGGAAATTAGACTCTGTGTACACATGGAGAGGGGGAAGGAGGGGGGGAAATTAGTGAGAGCGGGCATTGATCACATTTTCTGTGCTGTCCAGGGAAGTCAAAACTGCAGGTCTCAAGGGTCTGCCATTGCTTTGTCTCCACCTTGCATCCCTTTTTCCTCTGTGTAGTGGCTAGGACTCCCTTGGTGGTCTCCCATCCAAGTCCCAGCCAGGACCAATTTGCTTAGTTTCCCGGATCTGACAAGATGGAATTTTGTCTCCATTTTGTAAATACGTACAGCATTGGCAGATGCTGTTGACTTATGGTGACCCCCGTTGGGTTTTCAAGGCAAACAGTGAATTGCCTTTGCATGACCCAGGACTCCCTTAGTGGTGGCCCATCCTAGTGCGAGCCAGGGCTGACCCTGCTTAGTTTCTGAGACCTGGCCCTGTTCTGCACATATAGGATAGTGCACTTTCAATGTGTAGAACAAGAAAATCTACTTCTAAAGTGCATTGAAAGTGCATTAAGCAATGTGTACGGAAAGACCCTTTCCTTTCCGAAAGGGTACAGATAAGAAGGAGCTAGCCTGGGCTGGCCACCGCCTGTTCTGCACATGGTGAATAATGCAATTTCAATGCACTTTTGAAGTAGATTATCCTGTTCTGCACAGGAAAATCCAGCTGCAGTAGCAAACTGAAAATGCATTATCCAACATGTGCAGAATGGGCCCTGCAGGTCAGCATGGACGGTAAATACCCTGCAGTTATGCAGTGGGGAATGAAATTTGTGCCAGCCTTCATAGCTGCTGTTCATGAATGCTCCTCCCTTGAAGGTGCCCCGGGACGCTGGTTCTTTCCCTCCAGTGCAGACCGGTGAACACAGCGTCCCATCCTTAATCCTGCCCTTACAACTATAATTGGCTATTAGAGATGAAATGTGATATCAAGTTACAGCCAGCATACCCTAGAGCAGGGGTAGTCAAACTGCGGCCCTCCACTTGTCAATGGACTACAATTCCCATGAGCCCCAGCTGGCAAGGGCTCATGGGAATTGTAGTCCAGGGACGTCTGGTGATCCAGAGTTTGCCCTATAGAGTTGTCGAGATAAGACATGAACAGTGGTGGTTTGCCATTGACTGCCCCTGAGTTGCAACCGAGGACTTCCTTGGTGCCCTGATATGGATATCCCAGGCATGCCGTCTCTCTCCGTACGTCAGAAGCTAAGCAGAGTTGGCCCTGGTTAGTCTTTGGATGGGAGACCACTAAGGACATGGAGGGGTCCTATATGCAGAGGCAGCCAGAGGCCAACCACCAGGAAACCCCCCCTTTGAACGTTTCTTTACTGGTTGCCGGAGGATCCTGGACAGGAATTCAAAAGTTGAGCTATAAAACAGAGAGCCAGTTTGGTCTAGTGGTTAGGAGTGTGGACTTCTAATCTGGCAATCCAGGTTTGATTCTGCACTCCCCCACATGTAGCCAGCTGGGTGACCTTGGGCTCACCATGGCACTGATAAAGCTGGTCTGACAGAGCAGTTCTGTCAGGGCTCTCTCAGCCTCACCTACCCCACAGCTACCCCACTTCTTCTTCTTCTTCTTCTTCTTCTTCTTCTTCTTCTTCTTCTTCTTCTTCTTCTTCTTCTTCTTCTTCTTCTTCTTCTTCTTCTTCTTCTTCTTCTTCTTCTTCTTCTTCTTCTTCTTCTTCTTCTTCTTCTTCTTCTTCTTCTTCTTCTTCTTCTTCAGTAATCTCAGGGCTCTCTCAGCCTCCCCTCCTTCACAGGGTGTCTGTTGTGGGGAGAGGAAAGGGAAGGTGAATATAAGCCACAGTGAGGCTCTTTCGGGGAGAGAAAAGCAGCATATAAGAACCAACTCTTCTAAAATTTTAACAATTATTTATTAAGGTGCACCAATATTAGGTTAAAAACAAAGTAAAAAACTATATAAAAGTATTGTAGTTCTAACTGCACACGGACAGACCGAACATGTCTCGACCCTACTGGGTCTTTCTCGGTGGTCAATAATATTAAGTAATGCACTCTTCTCTAAAACCAATTATGAAGGCTAGCTGGGTGGTCAAGGGAAATCTGTTTGGTGCAGCCCCAACTAATACTGGTCTAGCGTTTCTTTTTGGAGGCCCACCTTCTAAGACAGGTAAGATCAAGGAACGCCACTCTCAGCCATTGTTGTACTCTGCATAGAGTGTCCAGCTCATGTGTGTCAGAGAAAAGCCAGAGGGTCCTAAAACCATTGGACCTCCTGGGTACACAACATACACACTGCACAAGAAATAAATAACTTTCTTGGTGGTCTCCCATCAGTGACCCCCTACGTTATTATTTAGTGAATCGGATTCTGTCGAACGCTGAAGGGCTCAAGGTGGCCGGTGAGAACACATCTTTGGGCTGATCCTGCGTTGAGCAGGGGGCTGGACTAGATGGCCTGTATGGCCCCTTCCCACTCTAGGATTCCAGGAGTCTAGTTCAGCAGTGGAATAGGCTGCCTAAGGAGGTGGGGAGCTCCCCCTCACTGGCAGTCTTCAAGCAAAGGTTGGATACACACTTTTCTTGGATGCTTTAGGATGCTTAGGGCTGATCCTGCGTTGAGCAGGGGGTTGGACTAGATGGCCTGTATGGCCCCTTCCTACTCTATGATTCTGTGATTCTATGATTCTATAATAGAAACAGGGATAAGGTCTCCTAGCAGGACTCTTGGGGGCATTTCCTGCATTCCGCAAGGGGTTGGACTAGATGACCCTGGAGGTACCCTTTCAAATCTATGAACTCTGTGAAGTTTTGTTGTGTGTGTGTCTGTCTGTTGGGGAGGATGAGATGATGCTGTCTCAGCACTTGCCCATCCAGCGTAAATAATTGTCATTAGCCACATTTCATTAAAATATCCCGCCCCTTTGGTCCCCTCTTCAGCATGGGGTAGGAATTCAAAGCGTCAGCTGCTAATCTGGAGAACTGGCTTCTGACCTCCCCCCCCCCACTCCTCCTCCACATGCAGCCAGCTGACTTTGAGCAAGTCACAGTTCTCTCAGAGCTCTCTCATAACATCTGTTGTGGGGAGAGGAAGGGGAGGTGATTGGAAGCTGCTTTGAGTCTCCTTAAGGTTGAGAAAAGTGGGGGATACAATCATGGAATCCTAGAGTTGGAAGGGACCCTACAAGCCACCTAGTCCAACCCCCTGTTCAATGCAGGATCAGCCTCAAGCATAAAAACAGCTCTTCTTCTTCCTCCTTCCTCCTTCCTCCTTCCTCCTCCTCTTCTACCAGCATCTAGCTAATTTCTCCCCAAACTTCAGCGTCTGCAACTGATCACATCAGAGCCTCTACTGGGCCATTGGGGGGGGGCAGGTTTTCATGTTCTCCCCTCCAAGTCTCTCTTCCCCACGGTGGCCTCGGGATGTCTGGCCTCAACCGTAACTCAATCCTAGCCGGATCGATCGACCCCTGCTTTACCTTTCTTGGGCCCAGTCTTGCGGATCGCTCAACTGGGTTCTCAGGTAACCCTAGCTGCCTTCAGAGGCAGCGATAAGATCAGGCCCTTGGAAAGAGCTCCCCCCCCCCGTCTCTCCCCCCTCCTGACTTTTTGAGACGCTGAGGCTTATTTTGCAGCTTGTGAATTCTTTGGCTGCCTCCTTGGGGTGGGCAGGTTGGTGCCGAAAGCCCTGTCAGCAAGAAGGATCAGATAGTATGCCTTTCTGGATCTTACCTGGTCTGTAGAATCACAGAGCTGGAAGGGACCTCCTGGGTCATCTAGTCCAACCCCCTGCACTATGCAGGACACTCATAGGGTTGATTCGCACGTGGGCCATCCGGTCAAGGCAAGCGACATTGAGAGCTGGTCTGTCCTTGCCTGCCTCTGCGTAGCAACCCTGGCCTTCCTAGGTAGTCTCCCATCCAACTACTAATCATGGCCAAACCCCGCTTGGCTTCTGAGATCTCACCGGGCCACCTGGGCCATCCAGGTGAGGAGAACTTAGCACAAAGCAACTGGTTTCCCCCTTGGAGCGTACTTCCCGCTTGGAAGCAGCTCCTGATGTTGAAAGGAAAGCTTCCACCGTGTAACGGAAGATGGTCTTCTTGGGTTCGTGGTCTTTTGTCTGGACTCAGGTAAAAGAAATCAGCAGGCGATCATGGCGCCTGATCCCCGCCTGCTGGAACGGCTCAAACTGAGCCAAGCGGAACGGGGACAGGCAGAGACGAGCCCTCATGTTCTGCTGCATCCCAGGTGCCTTTCTGAGGTCACGGGTAGCTGTGCCTGCCGTTATTTCCCGTTTTTATGGATGGCTGGGATATTAATGCATTGCCTGTCAGGCTCTTTCTGGGGACACGTCAGACCCGGGAGCAAGATTAGAGGTGTTGTGATGGATGGGCGAACGGGACGTGCCCACGAGCGGGAGGGGCGGGGGGGGGAGAGAAAATCCCCATCTCAGTCACAAAGCAGTTTCCAGGGAGTTGCTCTCTTTCTCCTCCCGCAGCATCTCCGCGCCGGCCGGCATCTTGCCGGCGAGAGGAAATGGCACGCCGAAAGAGCTCTCCCCGGGGTAGGGTCATGCCGACTCCTGATTCTATTTTCTCCGTGAATTTCCATCATCCTTGGCAGGGTTAGTTTCGTGACAGGTCTTCCGGGGAGGATAAACCCTCTGGCAATGAAATCGGTCTGGACCTTTACGAGTGGCCTGTCCATCTCTTTCCATGCGCCGATCTGGCAGGTGGGCACATGCTCTTTGCTCCCGTGCGCAACCTGCTCTGCACAATGTCCAGGGGTTGCTCAGGTATTCGGGAGCTCCTAGTGCAGGTGGCTGCCCTACAGATGCTGGGAACTGAGGAAGAGCCCATTTGACTGCAAATTTTAATTGGAGGAAATGGAGATGATTTAATGGGAGGAAATGGAGTGGTTTAATGGTTTTAGTGTTGAATACTAGTGCTCTGTAACCCACTCTGAGCGCCAAAAGAAGGGTGGGATGTAAACATAACGTTTATTATTTAGTTATAGCCTCACGGTGACCCCAGCAAGGGGCCTTCAAGGCAAGGGAGAAGCAGAGGTGCTTGGCCATTGCCGTCCTCTGCAGAACCCTCCTTGGTGGTCTCTCATGCAATCATTATGGCCACCCCAACAAGAACCTTATAGAATCATAGAAGAAGAAGAAGAAGAAGAAGAAGAAGAAGAAGAAAAAGAAAAAGAAAAAGAAAAAGAAAAAGAAGAAGAAGAAGAAGAAGAAGAAGAAGAAGAAGAAGAAGAAGAAGAAGAAGAGTTGGTTCTTATATGCCGCTTTTCCCTACCCGAAGGAGGATCAAAGCGGCTTACAGTCGCCTTCCCATTCCTCTCCCCACAACAGACACCCTGTGGGGTGGGTGAGGCTGAGAGAGCGCTGATATCACTGCTCGGTCAGAACAGTTTTATCAGTGCCGTGGTGAGCCCAGGGTCACCCAGCTGGTTGCATGAGGGGGAGTGCAGAATCGAACCTGGCATGCCAGATTAGAAGTCCGCACTCCTAAACACTACACCAAACTGGCTCTCATAGAATAATAGAATCATAGAGTTGGAAGGGGCCATACAGGCCATCTAGTCCAACCCCCTGCTCCACGCAGGATCAGCCCAAAGCTTCCTAAAGCATCCAAAAAAAGTGTATCCAACCTTTGCTTGAAGACCACCAGTGAGGGGGAGCTCACCACCTCCTTAGGCAGCCTATTCCACTGCTGAACTACTCTGACTGTGAAAAATCTTTTCCCTGATATCTAGCCTATATCGTTGTACTTGAAGTTTAAACCCATTACTGCATGTCCTCTCCTCTGCAGCCAACAGAAACAGCATCTATCATGTCCCCTCTCAACCTCCTTTTCTCCAGGCTGAGACCTTCCTTGGTGGTCTCTCATGCAATCCTTATGTCCACCCCTGCAAGGGGTCTTCAAGGGAAGGGAGAAGCAGAGGTGCTTCGCCATTGTCTTCTTCTGCTGAGCTTTCCTTAGCAGTCTCCCTTCCAAGTACAGACTCTGTTTAGCTTCCAAGATCTGACTATTCCGTGCTGTCTTCCTTTCCGAAACTGGTTTACTGAAGGTACATTCAATACCAAAAGGGAAATTTTGGGTCCACATAACAACAAGCTATAACAGATGGACTATATTCAGGAAACCTCTCCAGGACCGTCACAAATCCTGGTTGAGAAAACCTGGATTAGCAGCACCCCTTATAATTCCACAACACTGTTTGACCCCTTATTGAAATAATTCTCTTGCCTCGTTCCAACATCAGCCCCCTCCCTGTTTCGCCCCCTACTAAGGCATATATTTGAAAATCTACAATCAAATCTACAATCAGTTTGCTGAGATCCCCCCGATCCCATGCAAGTTACCTTCTGAAAACCTGTGGCCAGGTACTGTCCCCAATGTTTCTGGAACAGCTTATTATGGACAGAGATGCTGGAAAAATCCATAAAACTTGATGGACAGGTGATAACCCTCTCCTAATAACGACTCCGCAAGGCCACGAGATTCCCAGTTGGATGGTGGAGTAGAAGAAGTCTCAGCCAGGCCATCGGGCCGAGCAAAGGTGCTCGATCAGCCTAGGCCGATGGAAACCGGGAGGAATGTTGGCATCCCGGTTGCCATAGCAACACCATCCGCAGAGTGGTCCAGAGGCTGACCTGAGGAGCAACGAATCCCCTTCCTTCTTCTCTTCTCCTGGCTTCCAGCAAGGTCCAACCTCTCTCTGGAGAACCATTAACTTTAGTTATGGAGTCTCGCACTTAATATCGTATCGATCCGGACGGCATTAGGGAGAAGGATAGGGAAGCTTCCTTCTGACCCAGAAGAATATTTTCTAATATTTCCCCTTGTGACTGAGGGGCTTTATTATTTCTTTAAAAAAAAAAGAAAGAATGTTTAAAAGGGGGTGAAACGAGGAGAGTGAAAACCAATTTTTCACGACTGTGCCGCTTCTTGCACCGGGTGATGAAATTCCGTAGGGCAGGACTTTGTTGCTGACATAATTATGACAGCATTAACGTGATTTAAGCGGCAGGGAGATCAATGGCCTTGTGGAGCCCCCAAGAGAAGGCCAAGGTATACTAGATATTTAGAGATTGGGATGAGTGACTTGTCTTTTTCAGGGTTAGAGCCATTTTGCCTCCCCGACATCTATCAACAAAATGGATTTGGATTCACTGCCGTGGCGATAATTTTGCTGGAAGAATCACTAGGTGGCAGAGACCGGGAGGTCTCCCTGGCTTCTTCTTTTCCCCCCAACCACCCCACAAAAGATTTGCCAGTTTTATAGAATCACAGAGTTTATTTATTTGTTTTCAAATGTGTATCCCGCCTCTCTTGGCAAATGTCGCCCCGAGGCGTTTTACAGAATAAAAAAAGCATAAAACAGAATAACTCGTGAAATCCCATAAAAATATTAAGAGAACATTATTGCAAAGATCAACAATTATTTGGGCTGATCCTGCGTTGAGCAGGGGGTTGGACTAGATGGCCTGTATGGCCCCTTCCAACTCTATGATTCTATGGTTCTAAAGATTGGTGGTGTAAACTCAGCAATGTAATCCCCAATCCGATTTAGCTAATCCTAATCAGGACTACCACCATGTTCCCAGTGATGTAAAACTGGGCTTTGATCTTTCGTGTTCAATATGGAAATGCCTAGGATAGGGCGGGACCCCCTGTTTGCAACACTGGTCAGCCTCCCCGGCCTCAAGCATATGCTTGGTGGAAGAGCTCCGTCTTGCGGGCCCTGCGGAACTAGGGCCCTTAGTTCTTCCGGGGCTTGTTCCGCCACCCTGGGTCCAGGGCTGGAAAGGTCGAGACCAGGCGAATCCCCCGGAGCCTGGGGCAACCAGAAAATTCCTACCTGCAGAGCGTAAAGCCCTGCAAGGGGCATAAGCAGACAGGCGGTCCCTCAGATAGGTAGGACCCAGGCCGCGTATGGAAAGGGCCATACACTTGTCAGCTCTCAGAAGCTAAGCTGCGTCCGCCCTAGTTCGTCCTAGTTAGCCCATAAAATTGTCACCTCTCTCTCTGTATTTGGATGGGGGACAACCCGGGAAGCCCAGAGTCACTATGCAGAGGAGGGCAATGGCAAACCACCTCTGAACAGCACTTGCTTTGAAATTATATAGCAAGGTCCTTCCTCTCTCTCTCTCTCTCTCTCTCTCTCTCTCTCTCTCTTCCTGCCCACCCTCACTTCCTCCCTCCTTCTAGCCCATGATTACTTCCTTCCCTTCTCCCTCCCTTCTTCCTGCTTGCCTGCCATCCATCACTTCCATCCTTTCTCCCTGCTGCCTCTCCTTTCCTCCTTCATTTCCACCATCACTTCCTCCCTCCCTGCTACCCCTCCTTTCCTCCTTCATTCTCACCATCACTTCCTCCCTCCCTGCTGCCCCTCCTTTCCTCCTTCATTCCCACTATCACTTCCTCCCTCCCTGCTACCCCTCCTTTCCTCCTTCATTCCCACCATCACTTCCTCCCTCCCTCCTGCCCCTCCTTTCCTCCTTCATTCCCACCATCACTTCCTCCCTCCCTGCTGCCCCTCCTTTCCTCCTTCATTCTCACCATCACTTCCTCCCTCCCTCCTGCCCCTCCTTTCCTCCTTCCCTTCCTTCCTCCCTCCAGTTCACTTGCCTGCCAGTCATCACTTCCTTCCTTCCTTCCCCCCTGCCCACCCACCCGCCTGCCAGCCATCACTTCCTTCCACTCACACGCCTGCCATCACTTCCTCCCTCCCTCCCACCCACCAGCCAGCCAAGCCTGCCGTCACTTCCTTCCTTCCTTCTTTCTCTCACCCCATCTCTTCCCTCCCTGCCTACGTGAGGGTGCTGCCTGGCTGGGCCGTCGAGAGGGATGCACAACAGCCGCCTCCCCTCCAGGCTCTTCTGGATGAAGGCAGGGAACACATTCAGGGGCGCCGGTCTCCACGTTGCGTGTAAATTAAATCAGCGGCAGCCGAGCCCTGCGCCCAACTCCAAAAGCCGGCTTCTAAATTGAAATGTGCTTGCCCGGGATTGTCCGTCAGCCTCCGGAGTGATTATTTCCAGCCCTCGAGTTGTGAATTAATTTCGGCAGAACCTAATCACCCTCCTGCCCACCTGGCCCCCTCCCGCCCCGCCCTCCCTTTCCCCCTTTCCTTCTAATTTTCCACTTGGCTGGGGATTCTCTGGCAGTGAAAAGTTTGGGCTTTGGGGAGGTTTGCGCCGGGTGCGCCAGTAGAGTGGATAATCTCATTGGAACCATTGAGTTGAATAATAACACCTTAGCCTGGCACGCTGCTTGGGATTCAAATCATTCTCTTAACGCCCTGCATTGCGGGGCTGGGGCAGAGGGGGCCAAAGGTGGGCCTGCCGTCGGCAAGGGGATGGGGGTTTCCGGGGGGCTCGGCTCACTGCTTCTGCCAAGCTTAGCAGCGGAGAGCTGGCTATGCACAGGCCAGGTGTGGGACCGGGCCTGTGACATCTCCAGGGGTGAGGTTTCGGTCCGCAGGGCTGCAAAAGCCCTTGAAGAACCAGTGCCCACCGGAGTACATAGCAGAGCATGGTGCTTGATTGCAGCACTTGGTGAAAAAAGGAAACCTGGTTGGTCTGGCAGGACCTGTTGGAGATAAGGACCTGCTGAAAGGCCAATATCGTCTTCCTGTCTCCTTGGCATTTGCTGCCAGAGGATGTAGTGATGGCTACGGGCATAGATGGTTTCAAAGGGGGATTCCACAGATTCATGGAGGAGAGGTCCCTTGGTAGAGCCTAGCAACAATGACTAAACAGATCCTCCATGTTCAGCGCAGTTGACCTTTGGATCTCTGGTCCAGG
This sequence comes from Paroedura picta, assembly GCF_049243985.1. Taxonomy (NCBI): domain Eukaryota; kingdom Metazoa; phylum Chordata; class Lepidosauria; order Squamata; family Gekkonidae; genus Paroedura; species Paroedura picta. The sequence goes on along the minus strand of NC_135373.1, from coordinate 124,445,307 downwards.
AGGAAACATCAACAGGTAGACCCTGTTGTCGACCCTCCAGAGCAGGGGTAGTCAAACTGCGGCCCTCCAGATGTCCATGGACTACAATTCCCAGGAGCCCCTGCCAGCATTCGCTGGCAGGGGCTCCTGGGAATTGTAGTCCATGGACATCTGGAGGGCCGCAGTTTGACTCTCCCTGCTCCAGAGGAACTGGGTGTATGAGACCATACTGACACGGCCCCTACGAGCCACTCCAGTCTTGCACGGATTGAGATGTGTTCAGGAACTGGACGCTTGCATGCCACGCTTGCTAACGCAGTTCTTTTCTTCTCCCAGTTGTCCTGGAGACCTACATGGAAAAGGCGGGTCCCTTTCCGCACCACGGAGCATGGCCCAGGATTAGGGATGATCCCCCCCTTCATTTCCCAATTCTTCTGTAGACAAAGGCTACCCGGGATTTGCATGTCAGACATGTCCAGCTTGAATGCAGGAGAGAGACAGAGAGTTGTAGCATCATCCCCCTTCCTTGTCAAATTCACGTTCGCACAAAAATCACTTGCCTTGGTGTGTTGGGGGACCGGAAATTATCATTATCGTTAATTATCATTAATTCCTTCTACTCATCAGCAGGAGATTGGGGAGGGGGGGCAGGGTGGCCAGCTCCAGGTTGAGAAACACCTGGAGATTTGGGGAATAGAAGCATAGAAGCATAGAATGATAGAGTTGGAAGGGACCTCCAGGGTCATCTAGTCCAACCCCCTGCACTATGCAGGACACTCACAACCCTCTCGCTCACCCACTGTCACCTGCCACCCCCTTGAGCCTTCACAGAATCAGCCTCTCTGTCAGATGGCTCTCCAGCCTCTGTTTAAAAATCTCCAAAGATGGAGAACCCACCACCTCCCGAGGAAGCCTGTTCCACTGAGGAACTGCTCTCACTGTCAGGAACTTCTTCCGGATGTTTAGATGGAGTTTCTTTTGAATTAATTTTATCCTGTTGTTTCTGGTCTGTCCCTCTGAGGCAAGAGAGAGCAACTCTGCTCCATCAGGGGTAATCAACCTGTGGTCCTCCAGATGTTCATGGACTACAATTCCCATGAGGCTCATGGGAATTGTAGTCCATGAACATCTGGAGGACCACAAGTTGACTACCCCTACTCTACAGGGCACCCTTTCATGCAGCTCGGGGAGGACAGTGGGGTGCAATGCTATGGAATCTACTCTCCAAGCAACCTTCTTTCTCCCCGGGGGACTGATCTTTGGAGTCCACAGATCAATTGCAATTTCGGGAGATATCCAAGCCACACTTGGAGATAGCCTTGCCACATCCCATCTGGCTGCTAGCAGAGCTGCCAGATTTAGATTGGGAAAGTCCCGGAAATTTGGCGATGGGGACGGCAGGGACTGCAGTGAGGTCCAATCTCAGAATCCACCTTCCAAAACAGCCTTTTTCCTCCAGGACAGCTGATTTCCATAGCCTGGTGATGAGCTGTCATTCCGGGGGATCCCCAGGCCCTACCTGGAGGCAGGCATCCCTAGGCCTTCAAGGGGAATGGCCACAGCCTCCAAGGGGGGTTGACCCGTAGCCCCTGGAGTTTACTCTTGATTTCCCTCAACACCTACACCAGCCTTCTCCGCATTTATTTATTTCATTTCTTCCCAAGATCTATTAGACGTCTTCCGACCGTGCGGAACATACAACGTACGTTACAGCAACTGTTGCAATTTAAAAATCTCCATCAGAACTGCCAATAATTGATTTAAAAAAAAATGAGTCAAATGCAGACCTAAATAAACAAAATAAAATGCATTTTCTCAGCAGGGGGAGTTATGTTTTGAAACGAAACCGCCAGCAGCCGAGAAAATCCCTGTTGCCCACACCCCCTCTCCTCTGGGACGCGGTGCATGTATGCGGGTTCTTATTAATTCACTGCCAGTGAAGGGGGCACCCCACCTGGGGACAGAGATAACAAGGTGCCAACGGGGAAGGGGAGGGCATCCCCTTTTTGCCACATGAACCGGTTGATTTATCAGGGCCGCAATTCAGATTCTATTAGCATGCATTAGAATAGATTAGCAGCCGGAGCAATTAGCGTCCCGGCCCTTGTTTGGCAAAGTGAGGAGGGTTGGCGGCTGAGCCAGGGAACAGGTGAGAGCAGACAAGCACCCGAAGCTTAGATGGGCTGCGGCTCAGTGGCAGAGCTTCTCCTTGGCCTGCAGTGCAGAAGGTCCCCGGTTCAATCCCCAACATCTCCAGTTAAAGGAACCAGGCAGGAGGGGATGGGAAAGATCTCAGACTGAGACCCTGGCTCAGTGGCAGAGCCTCTGCTTGGCAGGCAGAAGGCCCCAGGTTCAATCCCCAACATCTCCAGTTAAAGGAACCAGGCAGGAGGGGATGGGAAAGACCTCAGCCTGAGACCCTGGCTCAGTGGCAGAGCCTCTGCTTGGCAGGCAGAAGGCCCCAGGTTCAATCCCCAACATCTCCAGTTAAAGGAACCAGGCAGGAGGGGATGGGAAAGACCTCAGCCTGAGACCCTGGCTCAGTGGCAGAGCCTCTGCTTGGCAGGCAGAAGGCCCCAGGTTCAATCCCCAACATCTCCAGTTAAAGGAACCAGGCAGGAGGGGATGGGAAAGACCTCAGCCTGAGACCCTGGCTCAGTGGCAGAGCCTCTGCTTGGCAGGCAGAAGGCCCCAGGTTCAATCCCCAACATCTCCAGTTAAAGGAACCAGGCAGGAGGGGATGGGAAAGACCTCAGCCTGAGACCCTGGCTCAGTGGCAGAGCCTCCGCTTGGCAGGCAGAAGGCCCCAGGTTCAATCCCCAACATCTCTAGTTAAAGGAACCAGGCAGGACGGGATGGGAAAGATCTCAGACTGAGACCCTGGCTCAGTGGCAGAGCCTCTGCTTGGCAGGCAGAAGGCCCCAGGTTCAATCCCCAACATCTCCAGTTAAAGGAACCAGGCAGGACAGGATGGGAAAGACCCTGGCTCAGTGGCAGAGCCTCTGCTTGGCAGGCAGAAGGCCCCAGGTTCAATCCCCAACATCTCTAGTTAAAAGGACCGGTGGTAGGGGATGGGAGACCTCAGCCTGGGAACCGGGAGAATAGCTGCCCATCTAAGTAGACAATACTGACCTCGATTCAGTAGAAGGCAGCTGCACCTGAGGGTTTCACTCAGGGAACTTGTCTTGGTTCAGTGGCAGAGCCTCTGCTTGGCATGCAGATGGCATCTCCAGTTTAAAAGGACCAGGCAATGAGTGGGTGATGGGAAAGACCTCAGTCTGAGACCCTGGAGAGCCATGGGATGGGGCTGTGGCTCAGTGGGAGAGCCTTTGATTGGCATGAGGAAGGTCCCAGGTTCAATCTCCAGCATCTCCAGTTTCAAAGGACCAGGCAGTGGATAATGGCAAAGACTCTGAGGAGCTGCTGCCGGTCTGAGCCGACAATACGCAATTTGCTACACAGAAGGTCTGATTCAAGCCAAGGCAGCTTTGTGTGTTGAGTCCCCTCCAGGGCTTTAATTGTAGGATAAGGATACCTCTGTCGGTCTCGGCAATTCTACATGGTGCCTTTGGGGCAGGGAGGAGAAGCGAACGGCCTGACATCATTCCATTTTGGGCAGAGGGTTTGTTTTGTTTTTTTGCCATGTGTGTTTGGGTGGGCGGCACACAGCCAGGGGGATCGGGAGGAATTCGAGAACCACTTCCATCCCGGCAGCGAACTTGAAGGTCACTGGTAGCCACGTCTCGACATTTATGGCGCTCGGATCCTTCGGGGCCCTTCGGAAATGTCAAAACATTGCTGGAAGTGACCTTAAACTTTACACGCCGGCCTAGCCGGGGCTCTCCGAAAATCCCCCTTTCTCCTCGAGGATAATTGCTTCCGCCCGGCGGAAAGAAGGGCAAATTTCAGAGCTCAGCCCCTTCTCTGGCTTCTCCGCCCTTCTCTTCTCTCCTCTCCCCCCCCCCCAACCGCCTGTCCCTTCACCCCGGGTTATATAAACGGAGGAAGAGCTCCCGAGAGAAACAGCTGACCTTACGCGTGATTATCAACGGTCCATGGACAGCTGTAGGGGCGAACCTCCGAAGCTGCAGGTTTGCTTTCGGAAAGGCACAGGCTGATATTACCATCTCTGTACGGACACGCAAAATTCCCTTGGGAAGGCTGTGTGCCAAAAGGGGACCCACGGAGACATTTGAGTTGTGCCGTTTGTTTAAATAAGTGCGCGTCCCTGTGTGATTGCACTGCCATCAAATTGCTGCTGACTCTCAGAGACTAGGGCCCATTCTGCATACAGAGGATAATGCACTTTCAGTGTGCTTTGGCAGCTGGATTTTCCAGGGCAGAACAGGAAAATCTACTTCTAAAGTGCATTGAAAGTGCATTATCGGTTGTGTGCAGACTAGGCCAAGGAACGAATGACCTGCAAAGCCGGGGTGGATTCCCCGCTCCTCCACGTGCAGCCAGCTGGGTGACTTCGGGCTAGTCACTGTCCTGTTCTTGCAGAGCAGTTCTGCCAGGGCTCTCTTGACTTCACCTACTTCACAGGGGTGTCTGCTGGGAGGAGAGGAAGGGAAGGAGATTGTAGGCCGCTTTGAGACCCATGAGGCCTGATGGCTGAGCTTGGACCTGTCTTTGGTTCCTCAGGGCTCTCTCAGCCTCACCTCCCTCACTGGGTGTCTGTTTTAGGGGAGAGGAAAGGGAAGGTGATTCCTTCATCTAACTAGGGTTACCAGATCCAGACTGGCAGAAATGCCAGGAGATTTGGGGGTTGGTCCTGAGGAAGGTACAGTTTGGGGACAAGAGGGATTCAGCGGGGCATATTGCCACCTTCCAAATCAGCCATGTTATCCCGATGAATGAATCTTTGTTGCCTCAGTTGTAATCCCAGGAGATCTACAGCTACCACCTGAAAAGGAAGAAGAGTTGGTTCTTATATACTGCTTTTCTCTGCCCGGAGCCTTAAAGTGGCTTACAGTCGCCTTCCCTTCTTTGCCCTACAACAGTCATCCTGTGGGGGAGGTGAGGCTGGGGGAGCTCCAAGAGAGACTGCTCGGTTAGAACAGCTCCAATAGGCCTGTGACTAGCCCAAGGTCACCCAGCTGGCTGCATGTGGAGGAAGAGCAGGGAATCAAACCCGGATTGCTGGATTAGAAGCCTTTGTTCTTAACTTCTACACCACCTGGGAGGCTGGCCGCCCGCTGACTTCCATCCTTGTTCATCTTCTCATTGTAGAATCAAAGTTGGAAGGGGCCATACAGGCCATCTATTCCAGCCCCCGTGATTTTTCTTCTCCTGCATTCCTGCATTCTTCAGGGGGTTGGACTAGATGACCTTTGAGGTCCCTTCCAGCTCTGTGATTCTGTGTGATCAAGGCACAATAGGCTTCTTTTTGTCATTTCATCTTCTGGGGAGAGGTTAGGTTTGCTTTGATCGGCATGGGTGGGGATGAAGGCCGGTCAGTTCCTTTAGACTTTTGGCCACTCTATGAATCGACGTTCACCCAGGAAGAGCAGGGAGAGGAGGAGGAAAAGAAGAATAAGAGGAAGTGGAGGAGGAGGAGGAGGAGGAGGAGGAGGAGAAGAAGAGGAGGAGGAGGAGAAGTAGAAGAAGAAGAAGAAGAATTGGTTTTTATATCCTGCTTTTTAATAGCCAGCTTGGTGGAGTGGTTAGAAGCTGCGGCTTCTAATCTGGCAAGCTCTGGGTCCTCCCCAAACCCTTTCCATCGAACGTGATCCTTCTCCTGGAGGACAGCTCGCCCCTTACCCGCGGGCTTCCGCGGGTAACCCCCAAGGCCTCCTTCCCAGCCCCTGCAAGGAGGACCCTCGCTTGCTTCCATAGAGCTCCCCCTGCTGGCCAGTCCCGGATTGATGCACTGTCAGCCCAGCTGAAAACCAAGGCTGTCGTCTTGCGAGGAAGCGCCACTTACCTGGGTGCAGGGCCAGGGATAAAGATAGCGCTCGCCTCGTGCCAAAACTGGGTCTCAGGAAAACGGATCAATTTCCACGCTGCTATTTTTGCTGGCCTCCGTTGCTCCAGGAGAGTGTTGGCAGGCCTCCGTCAGGGCAAGGCGGTGCAGATTCTGGGCCGCTGCCATGGCTCGGACACTTTCGGGTTGTCCTGTCAGCCAGCTCCAAAGAACTTGACAGGGGATGCTGGCCAGGGGTCTGAACCCTGGAGCTTCCTGCTGCCAGTTCCTCAGAACCGGGCCGGTGTCGCTGCGCCATGAATGCTCCAGGATTGCCCGAAATTACAACTGGTCTCAAGAAATCAGTTCGCCTGAAGGGAATGGCAGCTTCGGGGGTAGAGTCACGGACCTTTGGGATTCCCTGCTGCAGGAAATGGGGGCAGCGACAAGCCCAGAGCATTTTGAACAGGGGACTGGAGAAATTTATGGAGCAGAGGCCCATCGGTGGCTAAGAGCCATGGCATATAGTTGGAGCACTCTGTCTTGGGCAGGGATGCTCTGTCGTCTTGGTGCTTGGGGGTCAGAGTGGGAGGGCTCCCGGTGTTCTGCTCTGGAGCGGCTTTGCCCAGCTGAATTCCACCCCCTCCTAGCCCTACATTCCCCAGACTCCAGCCCCCCCTAAAAAAAAATCTCCAGGAATTCCTCGGCCTGGAGCTGAAAATCTTTGTTGTAGGCGATTCTCGAGAATAGTTTTTGTCGGGAGCAGTTTCCTTGTCGGGAAGATTATTTAAGGCTTACGGCTCCTATTCCCCATAAGCTCTTTCTATACCAGGGTCTCAAAGGAACAGATGGGGTGTTAGTCCAAGAGCTGCAGACGTGCACGAGGCCTGTTTGTCTTTCTCCTGCAGCCCCAAACAAGCAGCTTTGGGGGATCTGCGCTGACAGGAAGCCGAAATCCCTGTTCCTCCGACCGACCGCCGGCTGGTGATCTGTAGGCCCGGCACGTTCTTCACTTAGCTCTGGACAGGGCTCTGAAATTGCATCTTTCCTGCCAGGGTGAGAGGCCAAAATCTGCAAGCGGAAAGTGGGAGGGGGGAGGGGAAAGAAAATCCCCCTCTCATTCCACCCCCCCTCCCCGTTGTGTGCTCTGAGTCCAAGGACACGGCGGCTTGGCTTTGCAGGTGAAGGGCAGGGAGGGGGGCTGATTCGGAAGCGAGGTAAATTTCCTGGAGCCCGTGCGTGTCTTTCTCACGCTCTCTGCCTTGGACAGATGTGCACGCACATCAGGCCCGTTAGACTGGAGGGCAATCACGCCTGGAAGGTTGCCACCCTCCTGCTGATGCCTGGAGGAGTCCCGCCGTTTCGACAGGTCTCCAGATGACCAAGATCAGTCCCCCTGGAGGGCCTGCAAAACGGAGCTCTTCTGCCAGGTCTACTGTTGAGGCCGGGCAGCAAGGAAGATTGTTAGGACTGGGACGGGGTTTTTGCCGCTGCATCTTTCTCCCCATGGGGTTTGACTGTATCGGCATCTGTTCTGTTTTTATGTCTGTTTTACGGGGGTGGGTGGGTTAGAAGGCCAGATCCTGAAGATGTAACTCAAATACTTTGGCCACATCTGTGAAGTGGTGTTTCCCAGCCTACCTATCTTCTCTCTCCATCCCTCCATCCATCATCCATCTGTCCATCCGTCCATCTATCTGTCTGTCTGGCCTATCAATCATCTATCATCTCTCTCTCTCTCTTTCTCTCTCTCTCTCTCTCTCCATCTGTCTATCATCTCTCTCTACCTATTCCTCCCTCCCTTGATCTGTCCATCCATCCATCCATCTGTCTATGGAGATCTCTATTCCTCCCTCCATCTGTCCATCCATCCATCCATCTATCATATGTCTTTCTCTACCTATCCCTCCATCCATCCGTCCATCTGTCTATCATATCTTCTCTCTCAACCTATCCCTCCCTCCCACTTTCTGTCTATCTATCTAATCTCCCTACCTACTATCTATCATCATCATCCATCTCTCATCATCCATCAACCATCTATCCCTCCCTCTCTATGCCTGAACGGATCCAACTCCCTTCTGATTCAGTCTAAGGCAGTGTAAGGCTCAGTGTCAGAGCCTCTGCTTGGCATGCAGAAGGTCCCAGGTTCAATCCCCAGCATGTCCAGTTAAAAGGACCAGGCAGGAGGTGATGGGAAAGACCTGTGCCTGAGAGACCCTGGAGAGCTCCTGCTGGTCTGAGTAGACCATGGTGACCTTGATGGACCCAGGGTCCAATTCATAAGGAAGCTTAATGGGGGAAGTGCTCCTGCTCAGTGGTGGGCAGGTCCCAGGTTCAATCCCCAGCACCTCCAGCAAAAAATGACCAGGCCATAGGTCATGAGAAACTCTGGAAGAGCTGCTGTCAAGCTGAGTAGACAATACTGGCTTTGATGGACCAAGGGTCTGATTCCGTATAGGGCACCCTCATGTGCCCATGAATCCATGGATTGTTGACAGATCAATCTGTCATGTTCCAAGAGAGTCTACCTGTAAATACCAGTTTGTGGCAGTCAACACCGGGAGAACCCAGCTCCCTCTGCACCACTGACATTTCAAGAGCCCCTACAATTGGAAGCTGAATTCAGGGTCTGACCCAGCAGAGCTCTGATCTCCGTTCGCTGCAATCTTACCTGAACTTCATTGGTATTCCTGTTCATCCTCAGGCGAGATGCTCTTCCTTGGAAGTGCAGGAGAGGGCGGGTCGCTTAACTTTGACGGACGAGCTTCAGAGCGGCGTCTAATAGGGCCAGTATGGCTGCTTAATGCTGGAAGGATCTGATTGAAGCCGCTTTTTGAAGGTTTCGGTGCCTTTGCTTTGTAGCAGGGGATAATTAGCACGCCGTGGAGGCCATTGTTCTGCATTAACCCTGTGTCCCATTGTGGGCATGATTTCCTTGCCACCCTCTCCTGGGAACTGTTAACCATCTACTGACAGGAAGACCTTTTCTATTTATTTATTATTTTTAATTTGTCATCAAGTGCAGGCAAGTTACGGCACCCCTGTAGGGTTTCCAGAGAAAAAGACATTCAGAGGGGGTTTGCAATTACCTGCCTCTGCGTAGCAACTTTGGACTTCCCTGGGCGGTCTCCCCTCCAAGTACCAACCAAGGCTGACCCTGCTTAGCTTCAGAGATCCGAAGAGATCAGACTAGCCTCAGCCGTCCAGGTCAAAGCAAGAGATGTTCAGAACGGACTTACCATTGCCTGCTTCTGCATAGCAACTCTATACTTCCTTTGGTGGTCTTCCCATCCGTGTACAAACCAGAGATGACCCGTTGTTTGCCTCTGCGTGGAAACCCTGGAATTTCCTTGTGGTGTCATGAACCCCGGTTCCTTACCGTGCTTCTTTGGTACTCTTCTGGTGACTCCCAGGTGGTTGGCCCCCGCGTTCCCTCAATGGCCATAAACTCAGAAACCCCCCTGTTGGCTTTCCACCTCCGTTTGCATTCCAAAGCGTCTTTCCTCCAAATCACCCTTATCGCTTCCTGACCTTGCCAGGCTGTGCGAAGTCTCAACATTTGCAACTTTTAGATCAAAGTGTGTTCCCGGTTGCTCCCTTGAGAACTGTTGTATTTTCCCACCTAGAGAACCCCTCGTCCCTCCTCCCCCTACCCATCAGGTATAAAACCCACAAGGAGGAGATTGATCCTTTGTCTCTGCCAAGGAGTTGGCTCATCGAACTATTCCTAGTGATGCCTCTTTGTTCTAGTCTCCTGAATAAATATTCCTTTTGGATTTCACTACAGTCGTGGTCTCGGGGAAGTGATTATTCCAGTGACTTTACAGAGGTGTCTTCTGCCTGGTTCATGACAGGTGGTCTCCCAAGGGTTGACTCTCTAAACTGGGCTGACTCTCTTAGCTTCTGAGATCCGATGGGTTGGGCTTGCCCTTACTCAAGGAACTCAGGAGCTCCATCTTTCCTCCATTTCGCCCTCACAATAACACTGTGAGGGAGGTGAGGGTGAGACAGAGGGCAACCGACCCAAGGTCACTGAATGACATTCCTGGCGGAAAGGGATTTGAACCTGGGTCTTCAGTTCTAGCCCTCCAGCCATGATACCACAGTGGCTCGCCCACAGATAGGTAGATTTAAATCGACAAAGATGTGCAATGACTAGAACTAAGCTGGGCAGTGGATGCTTGAGAACAAGGATTTCAACCCCCTTAATAGGGCAGCTCCTGTCCGTCCTTGTTGAAACCTCATGAAAAGGAGGGTTCAGCACCAATGGGTCATGAGAACATCAAAAGGGCAGGCCAATAGTCCATCTGGTCCAGCAGCCCATCTCACACAGTGGCCAGACAGTTCCTTTGGAAGGTCAACATCAGGGTAGAGAGGCCAATGCCTTCCTAAGAACATCAGAAGAGCCCTGCTGGATCAGACCCATAGTCCACCCAGTCCTACATTCTGTGTCACACAGTGGCCAAAACCCAGGGGGCATTGGGAGGTCCTCCAACAAGTCCAGAAGTCCAGAGGCTCTCCCACTGTTGCCCCCCAAGCACGGAAAGTATACAGCATCCCTGCCCCAGACAAAGTGTTCCATCTATAGCCACTGATGGTCCTCTGCTCCAGATGTTTCTCCAATCCCCTCTTGAGGCTGCCGATCCCTGTAGCTGCCACCACTTCCTGCAGCAGGGAATTTCACGTACAAATTACTCTTTGGGTGAATGGTGGCAATGGCCCAGAATCCACCCGTTTTCTCCTGGGAGACTCATTCCTATCACCTGAAGATCTGCCGGATGAGCAGGAGGTCCTCTGGCCCCACCGGAAAGTTAACAACCCGGATTTGACTGCTGGGTTCAGTCTCTGACCTCTTGGTGGTTTTCTCTTTCTCAGGTGTACCAGGAAAGAGCAATGTGAACGGTCCAACGAGCCCCGGAGGTTCGCCTCGGAGATGAAGCAGTGTGTCCGGCTCACTGTGCATCCCAACAACATCTCCGTCTCTCAGTACAATGTCCTGGTAAGTCTGTAAGCTGCTTGACACTCCAGCCCCATTTCCATGGACGTTCCCCATCCTGAGAGACTTCTGTCCCTTTCATGGTACATGGTGGATAGGTCTATCAATGGCCATGGGAACCAAAGGGAACCTCCACGTTCAGAGGCAGTCAACTCCAGGCAACATTAGCGGGAAGACCTTGACCTCTGTGCCCTGTTGTGGGCCCTCCAGAGAAACTGGTTGGCCAGCGTGTGAGGTGGGATGCTGGACTAGATGAACCACAGGTCTGATCCAGCAGGGCTCTTCCGAGGTTCTTTGGAAGGCCTTGGTCTCTTTGCCCTGTTGTTGGCCCTCCAGTGGAACTGGTTGGCCATTGTGTGAGGCAGGAGGCTGGACTGGATGGACCACAAGTCTGATCCAGCAGGGCTCTGCTTATGTTCTTTCAAAGGCCTTCGCCCCTGGGCCCTGTGTGAGACAGGATGCTGGTCTAGGTAAACCAGCAGAGCTTTTCTGATGTTCTTAGAATGGTCTTGGGCTCTCTTCCCTTGTGTTGGCCCTCCAGAGGAACTGGTTGGCCTCCGTGTGAGACAAGATACTGGACTAGATGAACCACAGGTCTGATACAGCAGTGCTCTTCTTATGTTCTTAGGAAGGCCTCTCTGCCCTGTTACCACAGTGTGAGACAGGATGCTGGACTAGATGGACCTTCTCTGGTCTGATCCATCGGGTCCTTTAGATGTTCCTAGCATTAGATGAAACAGAGGTTGTTTGCTATCTCCTTCCTCTACAGGCCATCCTAGGCAATCCCCCTCCCTGGTAATGACCCTGCTTAGCATCTGAGATCTGACATGGATCTAGGTCTCCTCATTCCTAGTCCAAAGTAGCTAGTCCAACCACCGTTCCACTGGGGCAAATAGCAGGTCTGCAGGGGCAGATTGGGTTGGAATAACCATAAATGGGGAAAGCCTGAACCACCTGCCATCTGAATTTGGGATCCCTCACAGCTGCTTTAAACACACACACAACTGGGGGCTTCCTCACAACACTCCCAGTATCTCCTGTAGCTTGGCCTTTAACTGTTGTGTGTCTCCTGGCATTATTCCTTACATGGATCTCCATCGGAGAGCTCCCATATTGAAGCAGTTGAGGACAACTGTGGATTTTGAGCATGCTGTCCATTGCTCGTGGCAAAGCCGTGACCGCTGCTAAAGGAGGTCAACCAGATGGCCTCTGGCCACCCGTAAAGGACAGCCACTTGTCAAAAATGTACCATCAATCTTCTAGCCCATGGCTGTTTGCGTTTTCTGCCTGGGGCCCACAGTGTCTAAGGCCGTCCCTTTGGGTTAAGTCCCTTTGAGTTAAATCTGTTTTTCCCATCTGCCTTTTCCCGGGGTTTACATTTCTCTTGAGTTCCAACAGCATTGAGATCAGAGCGCGTTCTGGCTTGAATGACTTCTTCATATAAAAGCCAATGTGTATCGATCATCCCGTCTTTATGACTTATAAAAACCCAATCTTGGCGATGTATTAGATTTATCATTTGGAGACTCTTCATGAAATGTCCAGAATACGTCACAATGGTGGGACCTTCGGCTGCGTGGACATGGGGTTGGCTTGCAGGATTTTGGGGACGGGTGGGGCAGGCACTTTTCTGTCCCTGACCATTTGTATCCGGACATAAGCGGGAAGATGAAGACTGCTAGAGGATTTCCAGAAGATTTCCAGAACATCAGAAAAACCCTGCTGGATGAGACCAGTGAAAAATATGTCTAGTCCAGCCTCCTGTCTCACAGAGGGGCCAGCCAGTTCCTCTGGAAGGCCAGCAACAGGGCAGAGAGGCCGAGGCCTTCCTAAGGACATCAGGAGAGCCCTGCTGGGTCAGACCAGGGTCCATCCAGTCCAGCCTCCTGTCTCACACAGGGGCCAGCCAGTTCCTCTGGAGGGCCAACAACAGAGCAGAGAGGCCGAGGCCTTCCTAAGGACATCAGGAGAGCCCTGCTGGGTCAGACCAGGGTCCATCCAGTCCAGCCTCCTGTCTCACACAGGGGCCAGCCAGTTCCTCTGGAGGGCCAACAGGGCAGAGAGGCTGAGGCCTTCCTAAGAACACCAGAAGAGCCCTGCTGGGTCAGACCAGGGGTCCATCCAGTCCAGCCTCCCGTCTCACAGAGGGGCCAGCCAGTTCCCCTGGAGGGCCAGCCACAGGGCAGAGAAGCCGAGGCCTTCGTAAGAACACCAGAAGAGCCCTGCTGGATCAGACCAGTGAGAGTCCACCTAGTCCAGCATCCCGTCTTGTACAGTGACCAGCCAGTATTTCTAGAAGGCCGACAACGGAGCATAGGGCTTGAGGTCTGCCCCTGCTGCTGCCTCCTGGCTCCGGGATTCAGAGGCTTAGTGCCCCTGAATGTGGAGGTTCTGCCACAAGTCCGAAAGGGCAAAGACTGATTTAATTTTCAGAGTTCTTCCTCCCCCTGCCCCCCCCCCCCAGCCCCGAGACTGTCCGAAGTCCTTAACAAGACTCCCTTTGCACACAGGACTTCGGTGTCGCCCGAGAGCTCCCCCTGCTGGTGGGGCCAGGAGTGGAGGCCTAAGAGAGTTAGAGGGGAGCGCTACCTTTTCTCTGTAGTCTGCAGAGTGCCCTCCCTGTGAGTAACTAGCCCCCCCTTCCTGTGCAAGCATCCGGTCCTGGCGAGCCTCCGGTCTTCACGGCACACTCCAAAGGACTGCCCACCTTGCATGAGCCATGCGGAGCACCCCGCACTGCCCGTGTGGGCACCCCCCCCCCCCCAGCACAACGTCAAGCGTGTCCCCCCGCACCACTCCGGGTTCAGCCTGCATCCCCTCCCCTCTGTTCCCGTTGCCACTTTCTCTCGAAGGAGGTCTCGGATCAAACACCAGGCATTTTTCCTGACTTTTTCCAGCGCCGTTCTCCTTTCCCTCCCTGCCTCTCTTTCCTCATGCTCCCTGCGCTTCTCCTCTTGCAGCTGGTGCTGGAAACGTACAACGTCCCTGAGCTCTCGGCCGGCGTCAACTGCACCTTCGAGGACCTGTCCGAAATGGACGGCTTGGTGATGGGGAATAAGATCCGCTGCTACTCCCCGGCGGCCAAGGAAGTGCCGAAGATCATCACAGAGAATGGTGAGCCGCCCTCCGGTCCTGAGTGGGAGAACTCTTCCCTTGAGACTCTGCTTGGCACGTGGAAGGTCCCAGGTTCAATCCCCGGCATCTCTAGTTAGAAGGACCAGGCAGGAGGGGATGGGAAAGACCTTGGCCTGAGACCCTGGCTCAATGGCAGAGCCTCTGCTTGGCAGGCAGAAGGTCCCAGGTTCAATCCCCGGCATCTCTAGTTAGAAGGACCAGGCAGGAGGGGATGGGAAAGACCTTGGCCTGAGACCCTGGCTCAATGGCAGAGCCTCTGCTTGGCAGGCAGAAGGTCCCAGGTTCAATCCCCGGCATCTCCAGTTAGAAGGACCAGGCAGGAGGGGATGGGAAAGACCTTGGCCTGAGACCCTGGCTCAATGGCAGAGCCTCTGCTTGGCAGGCAGAAGGTCCCAGGTTCAATCCCCGGCATCTCTAGTTAGAAGGACCAGGCAGGAGGGGATGGGAAAGACCTTGGCCTGAGACCCTGGCTCAATGGCAGAGCCTCTGCTTGGCAGGCAGAAGGTCCCAGGTTCAATCCCCGGCATCTCCAGTTAGAAGGACCAGGCAGGAGGGGATGGGAAAGACCTTGGCCTGAGACCCTGGCTCAGGGGCAGAGCCTCTGCTTGGCAGGCAGAAGGTCCCAGGTTCAATCCTCGGCATCTCCAGTTAAAAGGACCAGGCAGGAGGGGATGGGAAAGACCTTGGCCTGAGACCCTGGCTCAATGGCAGAGCCTCTGCTTGGCAGGCAGAATGTCCCAGGTTCAATCCCCGGCATCTCCAGTTAAAAGGACCAGGCAGGAGGGGATGGGAAAGACCTTGACCTGAGACCCTGGCTCAATGGCAGAGCCTCTGCTTGGCAGGCAGAATGTCCCAGGTTCAATCCCCGGCATCTCCAGTTAAAAGGACCAGGCAGGAGGGGATGGGAAAGACCTTGGCCTGAGACCCTGGAGAGCAGCTGCCGGTCTGAGTAGATAATACTGGCAGTATGAGGCAATTTCCTATGTCCCCGGCCCTAAGGAGACGTGTCTCGCCTTGACCCAGGACAGGGCCTTTTCAGCCCTGGCCCCGGCTTGGTAGAATGAGCTCCCAGAAGAGATCAGGGCCCTGTCAGAGCTCACCAAGTTCTGCAGGCAGTGTATGACAAACCTTTTGGTTGAGGCCGACATGAGCAGTAGATGGGTGGGTGGGTGGGTGGGTAGTTGGATGGAGGGAGGGATGGCTCAGGAGTAGAGCAGATGCTTGGAGAAGGCTCCAGGTTCAATCCCTGGCATCTCCATTTGAGAGATCTCTGCCATGAAGTAGGGTTGAGCCACGCTGACAGAGTATCTGCTTGGCATCCAGAAGGTCCCAGGTTCAATCCCCAGCATCTCTAGGAGCAGGCAGTAGATGATGTGAAACACTTCCCTGAGGCCCTGGAGAGGTGCTCACCCTCTGAGTAGACAATGCTGTCTTTGAGAGATTGATAGCTGAATTCAGTAAAAGGCAGCTCCATGTGAGAATTCCATTCAAGGGAGGGACCATGTCTCAAAGGCAGCACCTTTGCTTGGCATGCAGAAGGTCCCAGGTTCAATCCCCAGCATCTCCAGTTAGATGGAAAGGACAGAAAGGGCAGGAGGCGAAAGACCTCAGCCTGAGACCCTGGAGAGCTGCTGCCAGCCTGAGCAGACAACACTGACCTGGATGGACCCAGGGTCTGATTCAGTAGTAGGCGGATTATGTAATTCATGCTGCCTTGGTCGAGATTTCCTGTTGATGAATATGAGGATGGGGCAGAGTGAGCGTGTGTTTGTTGTCATCTCAGCTAAAGAAATAGGGGAAATCTGGTTTCTACAACTACAACATACTTTGTGTTGTCATCTCAGATAGATGACGACTCCATGTCCCTGTACAACAATCGATGACAGCATCATGTCCCTGACCAGGGTTTCCACTGGTCCACAGAGGAACATCTTAAATCTGGTGGCGGAAAGAGCTGTCAAATCACAGCAGACTTGCAGGACCCTTCCCCCCCCACCCCCACCCCCATAGGTTTTTCAAGGCAAGAGATTTTCAGAGGTGAGTTGCCATGGCCTGCCTCTGCGCGTTAATTCTGGACTTCCTTGCTGGTTTCCCGTCCAAGTACAAGTTTTAGAAGCTACTGAGTTTCCAAAAATTGATGAGTAGGGGGCAAGCTTAGACCGTCCAGCTCAGAGCATGAGATTTTCAAAGGTGGCTTTCTATTATCCACCTTTGCATAGCCACACTGGTCTTCCATGGTGGTCCCCCATCCAAATACTAACCAAGGTTAGCTTCTGAGATCGGATAAGACCAAGCTAGCCTGGGCCGTCCAGGTCAAGGCAAAAAATGGACAGAGGTGGTTGGCCACTGTCTACCTCTGTGCAGCAAACCAGGACTTCCTTGGTGGCCTCCCTTTCAAGTTCTAATCAAGGACAACTCTCCTTAGGTTCCAGGATTTTATGAGATGGGCCTAGACTGAGCCATCCAGGTCAGGACAGGTGGTGGACGAGGCCATCAAGTGGCTGCCAATTTACAGTGACCCCCTATAGTTTTCAAGACTAGAGACATTCAGAGGTGGTCCGCCATTGCCTGCCTCTGCATGGCAACCCTGGACTTTCTTGGTGGTCTCCCAACCATACAAGGGTGACCCTGCTTAATTGCTTAATTGCCAAGATCTGATGAGATGAGGCTATTGTGGGCTCTCCAAGACAAGGTATCATAAATCTAGCTCTAAACGGCTCTCGTATCACATATCTCTCTAAGCCAGGGGTAGGCAAACTGTGGCCTTCCAGATGTCCATGGACTACAATTCCCATGAGCCCCTGCCAGCATTGGGAATTGGCTCATGGGAATTGTAGTCCATGGACATCTGGAGGGCCACAGTTTGCCTACCCCTGCTCTAAGCATTGATTTATGATGCCACACATCCTCTGTCAGTGTTTGGAGGTGTCCGGCCGAACCAAAACATATGGGAGAGGTCTCCAAGACCAGGCATAAACTGTGGCAGGATATATCTATATCTATATCTATATCTATATCTATATCTATATCTATATCTATATCTATATCTATATCTATATCTATATCTATATCTATATCTATATCTATAACTATATCTATTGTTGTTGTTGTTGCTATGTGCGAAGTCGTGTCCGACCTATCGCGACCCCATGGACAATGATCCTCCTGGCCTTCCTGTCCTATATCCATATCTATATCTATATCTATAACTGTGGCAGAGGGGATCTGATAATCATTTTCAAGTATTTAAAAGGGTGCCATCTAGAGGATGGAGCAGAATTGTTCTCTCTTGCCCCGGAGGGACAGACCAGAACCAATGGGATGAAATAATTCAAAAGATATTCCGTCTAAGCATCTGGAAGGGGTTCCTAACAGTCAGAGCGGTTTCTCAGTGGAACAGGCTTCCTCGGGAGGTGGTGGGTTCTCCATCTTTGGAAACTTTTAAACAGAGGCTGGAGAGCCATCTGACAGAGAGGCTGATTCTGTAAAGGCAAAGGGGTGGCAAGTTATAGTAGATGAGCGATTGGGATGTGAGTGTCCTGCATAGTGCAGGGGGTTGGACTAGATGACCCATGAGGTCCCTTCCAACCCTATTATTCTATGATTCTATATTCTGAGATTTTCTGGGTTATGAGGCATACAGATGGAGGTGACTTCTAAGATGTTAGAAGGAGGATGGGCCAATTTCTGAGACGTTCTGGATGACGAGGACATAGCTTCTCAAACATTTCGAGGCCCCACGAAACATGCCTTTGACTCCTCCTCAACATGTAATCCTATAGCTTGGCCTCTGGGCAAACAGGTATATGTCATTCTCATTGATCCTTTAATTCCCCACGAAAGAGGTGACGGTCGTTAAATACGAGGCAGTTAACTGAGCTGTCAAGGCAGCGTTGGCAGATGGGGCAGCAGTGGTGCGCCCCGGCAGCCAAATGTATTCATGGAGGTGTGCTTGTGCGTGCCGTGATGAGTAGTTGTCAACGTTCCTTTGGCATGATTGATTAATGACTCTCTCAGGTGAGGAGGGAAATGATGGGGGTGGAAGAGGGCGGACGGGTCAACCTTATGCATTAAACATGGGCAACGTCTTGGAGAAACGCTTGTAATTATTGAGGCCAACCAGCGTCCCGGGCTGATGGGCTGGGAAGGGGAGAGGAATGAAGGTTCTGGCCTTCTTTGGTGGGATCGGGGCAGACAGAATTAAAGAGGAGAGGAAGGTTCTAACTGGCTTGGAGGAGGAATCAATAGTTTGGCCCTTATTAGAGATTCCAACACACAAAGCTGCCTTCTGTTGAACCTGATCCATGGTTCATCAAGGTCAGTACTGTCTCTATTCAGACTGGAAGTGGCTGACCAGGGTCTCAGGCTGGGGTTTTTCACATCGCCAGCTGCCTGGTCATTTTAGATGGAGATGCCCAGGATTGAACCAGGGACCTTCCGCATGCCAAAAAGAGGCTTTTCCAGTGAGCCAGGCTGAGCTCTTTCATGCCACCTGCTGACTGGTCCTTTTCACTGGAGATGGCGGGGATTGAACCAGGGATCTTCTGCATGCCAAGCAGAGGTTCTTCTACTGAGCCAGGGTCTCATGGTGAGGTCTTTCCCACTGAGCTACAACCCTCTCCACGGGTCTCAGGCAGAGGTCTTTCTCATCCCCCTCCTGCCAGGTCCTTCTAACTGGAGATGCCGGGGATTGAACCTGGAACCTTCTGCATGCCAAACAGATGTTTTGCCACTGATCTACTCCCTTTCCTCCCTTCCTCCCTTCCTCCCTTCCATTTGGAACTGTCTATTATGCAGCTACGAAGGGACTTGGGCCAGATGCGCAGAGAGAACCCATTTGTTGATTATGTGCTTTAGCCAGTTCAGCCTCCCCCAGCAATTTGTCTCTTGTTTTTCTTGATTAATTTGAATGGAACATAATGGTATTTCACCTTCTACTGCCTGCATTTTTGGTCTCTAAAACACCAAGCTTGGATCATTTTTCATGCCTCCTGCACAAAAATGTATCTCTGTGGTAGGAATGTCAAGGCTCTGTTCAGACTCCCATTACAGTGGGGGGGGGGGGGGGACATTGAAAGCGTGATAA
Source organism: Paroedura picta (assembly GCF_049243985.1). Taxonomy (NCBI): domain Eukaryota; kingdom Metazoa; phylum Chordata; class Lepidosauria; order Squamata; family Gekkonidae; genus Paroedura; species Paroedura picta. The sequence continues at coordinate 124,426,203 of NC_135373.1, read as the reverse complement.
CATAACTTCCAGGAAAAAAAAAAAACAGAAGTGATGATTGTAGCTCTAGGAATCTCTGGAAACTATGATTTCTCCATAGATTTTCTGCGGTTTCCTAGAGCTACCGTCATTGTCTCTGGGATCCCTGCCCCCAATCCTCCCAGTCAATTTCCAGGAGCGGCCTAAGATCTCTATTCTAGTGTTGATTGTCTCCTTGCATCTGAGGAAGTGAACTCTGGTCTACAGATCCTTATTCCAAATAGCTGCTTCTTAACATTTTAGCTGCTCCAAGAATCCTGCTTAACTGTGGGCCAAAAGTCAAAATGTTTCTCTTATAATATTGGGGAGTGGGAGGGGGGAATGTTGCTTTGAGATAAGTTTGGACACTGCTTGTTACCATCTGTTGGGTGATACTCTGATTCCCTGGCTGCCCAGTGGGACTGGCTGGCTTGCTTTGCCAAAGCTTTCCGCCATCGTCAGCTGCAATAATCTCTCCCATTTCCCCTCCTCTCCAGGAGACCATCACATTGTCCAGCTGCAGCTCAAATCCAAGGAGACCGGCATGACCTTTGCCAGCACCAGTTTCGTCTTCTACAACTGCAGCGTCCACAACTCGTAAGTACCCCTTCCCCTACGATGGGTGGGCCGCCCTCTGAAAGCGCATCAGTTCCATGGTGCACATCTCCTTCAGCATCTTCAGGCCTGCCCCCTACTTGGTGTAACAAGCCAGACGGAGCTCTTCCTCCAGCTATTGGTTGAGGCCAATGACTTAAAAACATCTATTCCCCCCCCCCCCCCTACAGAACACCCCTGCTGAGAGGTATCTGGTCTGGAGACTTACGCGCAGTGAATAATCTGGAGGCTGCTGTTACCGAAATCAGCCTTTCTCAACCTTTTGACCATTGAGAGACCCCTGGGACATTCTTCAGGCTTTGAGAAACCCCAGAATTGGCACCATCGTGCAGAATAAGGTTGGGAAGCAGAGCTGTGGACACGCCCACCCAAGGCCCCTACCCTTTCCCACCCCTTCATTGGCCATTTGGGGAAGGGGGTCAACATGACCATAGGTGGTCAATATCACCCAATTAATATTTAACAGATTTTTTAAAAGATTAAAAATCAATTAATTCCCACCCATTCAGGAAACCCTTCCAGGGCCATCAAGAAACCCCAGGGTATCATGAAACCCACGTTGAGAAAGTGTGACCTAAATGCTGCTAAATTGTTACTTAAAAAAAATGATTTATACTCTTAGTGTTGGATGTTTGATGTTTATTTATTGTGTTGGTTTTCATTCATTGTTCATTCTTAACCATATTACGTACACTGCCCTGAGCCATATAATAATAATAATGTCCATATTGATCCAGAAAGGAACATATAGTTCTGCGGTCCATCGAGCACAGTATGGTTGACTGTAACGGACAGTAACTCACCAGGGCTCATTCCCACATCTGCTGGCCAAGCCCTTTTAACTAGAGATGTCAAGAAGAAGAAGAAGAGTTCATTCTTCTATGCCGCTTTTCTCTACCCAATGGAGTCTCAAAATGGCTTCCAATCGCCTTCCCTTTCTTCTCCCCACAACAGACACCCTGTGAGGGAGGGGAGGCTGAGAGAGCCCTGAGATTACTGAAGAAGAAGAAGAGTTGGTCCTTATATGCCGCTTTTCTTTACCCAAAGGAGTCTCAAAGGGGCTTCCAATCGCCTTCCCTTTCCCCTCCCCACAACAGACACCCTGTGACGGAGGGGAGGCTGAGAGAGCCCTGAGATTACTGAAGAAGAAGAAGAGTTGGTCCTTATATGCCGCTTTTCTTTACCCAAAGGAGTCTCAAAGGGGCTTCCAATCGCCTTCCCTTTCCCCTCCCCACAACAGACACCCTGTGACGGAGGGGAGGCTGAGAGAGCTCTGGGATTACTGAAGAAGAGTTGGTTCTTCTATGCCGCTTTTCTCTACCCAATGGAGTCTCAAAATGGCTTCCAATCGCCTTCCCTTTCTTCTCCCCACAACAGACACCCTGTGAGGGAGGGGAGGCTGAGAGAGCCCTGAGATTACTGAAGAAGAAGAGTTGGTCCTTATATGCCGCTTTTCTTTACCCAAAGGAGTCTCAAAGGGGCTTCCAATCGCCTTCCCTTTCCCCTCCCCACAACAGACACCCTGTGAGGGAGGGGAGGCTGAGAGAGCTCTGGGATTACTGAAGAAGAGTTGGTTCTTATATGCCGCTTTTTTCTACCCGAAGGAGTCTCAGAGCGGCTTACAATCGCCTTCCCTTTCCTCTCCCCACAACAGACACCCTGTGACGGAGGGGAGGCTGAGAGAGCTCTGGGATTACTGAAGAAGAGTTGGTTCTTATATGCCGCTTTTCTCTACCCGAAGGAGTCTCAGAGCGGCTTACAATCGCCTTCCCTTTCCTCTCCCCACAACAGACACCCTGTGAGGGAGGGGAGGCTGAGGGAGCCCTGAGCTAATGCCCCTCACTTATCAATTCCATTGCATCGTTCTTGCCTGTTCTAATCCAGTTATGCACTTAAAAGTTTCAGGGTACCTTCTGTGCACCCTGACCTGGCTGGTAAAAGCTAGCCTGATCTCACCAGATATTGGATGCTAAGCAGGGTGGGCCCTGGTTATTTCGTGGGTGAGAGACCACCAAGGAAACTACACAGAGGTAGGCAGGGCTGAGAGAGCTCTAAGAGAACTGTTCTGTGAGAGAACTGTTCTAAGAGAATGGTGACTTCTCCAAGGTCAGTCAGCTGGATGCACGGGAAGGAGTGGGGAGTCAAACCCGGGTTAGAGCCCGGCACTCTTTAACCCCACCATCGTGCTGGGACAGAAGATGCAGACCACATGAAGAACGGAAGGGGGAAGAGATTTGCTTTCGCTCGGTCATTCTCATGCAAGGGCAAATCCTGTTTCGATATTTTTGCTCGTTGATTAACTGCAGCACAGGCAAAAGCTAGCGGGGGGTGGGGAGGGGGGACTCCTGTCTTCGGCACCCAAAAGAGGCTGCCGTTGAAATATTCATAGCGTGTTTTGCTTCTTGACTTGACAAACTATAATGCGCTATCCATTTTTAATTTGATTTATCAGAGGAAAAGCTTGTTATCCATTTGAGGGAACAGCGGGATTGACGCAGAGAGAGTCAGAGAGGGAGGGAGGGCGTTCCGTCTCCGGGTGGGGAAGGTTTAACTCAGAGATAAGTTGTGGTCCGGTCATCTTGCCTTCAGGGGTCACACCTTCCAATAACCGGTTTCCTTTCACGGGTTTGGTTTTTCTGCTTAACTTCCTGCATACTCTGCCCGCTAACCTGTTTGGATTTCGTCCCTTTCTCGGTCCTCAGGTGCCTCTCCTGCGTCGAAAGTCCCTACCGGTGTCACTGGTGCAAATACCGCCACGTCTGCACTCACGAACCCCAGACCTGCCACTTCATAGAGGGACGCGTCAAATTCCCTGAGGTAGGAAGGACCACGTTTCCCCAAATGAACCTGCCCCTCCACGCTGGTCATGTTTGTAGGCCCTTCTTTGCGTGCTCCAGTCTTCTGAGGTGAAAAAGGCTGCAAATGGAGACAGGGCCTTCTCAGTTGTGGCACCTTGAAACTTCCTTCCCAGAGAGATTCGTCAGGATCCGTTTATTGTCTTCTGGCCAGCGGGTGAAGACTTTTCAAAATTCTCTTTGGCATACCCCCAATCACTGTTAATGGCTTCTTCCCTGTGTTTTGGTGTTTCTTGGGTTTTTGCATTTTAAATGAATTGTTGTATGTGTACGTTTGATGTTCGCCACCTGGCAACCCCATTTGGGTTGGAAGGTCTACATGTGTTTTGGGGGGGAAAGGGGGGGGTGTTTGGAGCTGTGTTTGACTGGGCCACCTTGTATTTATTACGTCTTTATTTATATTCTGATTTGCTCCTCCTTGGGAACCCAAAGCAGCTCCTCTCCATCTCTCCTCCATTTTAGCCTCACAACACCCCTGTGAGGTAGGCTAGGTCAAGAGTGTATGATTGATTTAAAGCTACCCAGGGAGCTTCTATGACATAAATCAGGGGTAGTCAACCTGTGGTCCTCCAGATGTCCATGGACTACAATTCCCATGAGCCCCTGCCAGCAAACACTGGCAGGGGCTCATGGGAATTGTAGTCCATTGACACCTGGAAGACCACAGGTTGACTACCTGTGACATAAATGGAGATTTGAACTCAGCTACCTGTGAAGGTGGGGTAGTCATTTAAAGGGAGTGTTCAGAGATGCAAACAGCTGATAATGACACCTCCTACCTGGTCCTTCCAACTGGAGATGCCGGGGATTGAACCTGGGACCTTCTGCATGTCAAGCAGAGGCTTTCCCATTGAGTCACAGACCCTGTCCACTTCTGCATGCATTATGTGTCGTGGTTAAGTGCGGTGGCCTCTGATCTGGGCTTAATGCTCCACTCCTCCTCCACATGCAGCCAGCTGGGTGACCTTGAGCCAGTCCCAGTTCTCTCTGAGCTCTCTCAGCCCCCACCTGCCTCACAGGTCGCCTGCCGTGGGGAGAGGCAAGGAAGGCAATTGTAAGACACTTTGGGACTCCTTCGGGTAGCGGTAAGCGGGGCATAAAAACCCAGCTCCTCTTCTGAGTGAACACATCCAATAAATGAAATACTGAGAATTAGTTTTAGTACACGCTCTTGGTGTTGCCGGCCTTACAGCCCCATAAAATAGGCCCAGGTTTATTCCCTTCACCTTGCAGGTCAGACACTCAGAGCTTAAGGCCTCCTTATCAGTTCGTGGTGGAAGTGATACTTAAAACGGGTCCTTCCCGGATCACAGGCATGCCGCACCATCTGCCTGTCCCTTCTTAAGACCCCTTTGCCTCCTAATACTGCCGGTTTCTCTAGGATGCTGGCTTAAATTGATGGGAGAAAGAAAGAAAGTCGCATTGCTCTGCATGGGGGTGTCCTCTTTGCAAGGCATAAGGAATGATTTCTCGTTCGAGGCCTGGGTGATTTTTCGTTCGAGGCTTTTCGGCTGTGTCGAGGGAGGAACCAGCCCGGGGGGGGGGGGGTGCTGCGGGGAAGGTAGAAGGAAGGAGAAAGCACGGCGCAGAGAATAAAAAGATCCGAACGGGGGAAAAGAGCAGCCCCAGATAACAAATCTGTTAGCGACTGGGCTTTATGAGGGGCTTAATCATCTAATTACCTTGGAGGAGGTTTTCATCTTGCCGCGCTCCGCCGTCTCAGGTGCATGCGGGGAATTTTTTCTTCTCCTCCCAGCGAAAGAAGCATGAAAGGGGGTTTCATTTGCCGCCAAAAAAGGGAAGAAAAGAAGGGAAGGGGAAGGGGAAGGGGGGGAAGAGAGAGCGAGCGCTTGCTTGACAAGTATTTCATGCCAACTCATTCATGCTTCAGCCTGCAGAAGGAGACGATGGCTTCAAATATTAATTTGTCAAAAAAAAAAAAAGGCTTGGCAGGTCCAACCCGCCGTCTTTCCTGGGAACAGCTGTGGCAGTTTCCCAAGACTTCGAGGGCTCTTCAGGTTCAAATGAGCTGATTTTCTTTGTCCCTTCCTTCCCCGCACACCCCCGCTCAAGGAGGGAGCGACACGGGGCCTACGTGGGTTGCAAAGAATTGGAGAAGTGGGAAAAGGAGAAAGGGGGGGGGGGGTTCATAACCAGTACAGGCGTAGATGACGGAAGAGGGACCGCCTGATGCCGCGGACCATGTGCAGGCTGAATGTAGGCTTACGGACGTCCAGCTGGGGGGCTGGAGATCTGGAGACCTGGAAATGACGGGGGATCTCCAGACTGCATAGGTCAGTTCCCCTGGAGGAAATGGGGGTGGCAGGTGACATTGGGTGAGCAAGAGGGTTGTGAGCGTCCTGCATAGTGCAGGGGGTTGGACTAGATGACCCAGGAGGTCCCTTCCAGCTCTAGGATTCTATGTGCATTCATGTGAGGATAATGCTCTGCATTTGGACAGACATCTGCAGTCTGATACTCTCCGTATGAGTATTGGTCAAGGCCCAGGTTCTGTCCAACTCTATGGTTCTGTGATTCTAAATTCCGTCTAAACATCCGGAAGAAGTTCCTGACAGTCAGAGCGGTTTCTCAGTGGATCAGGCTTCCTCGGGAGGTGGCGGGTTCTCCATCTTTGGAGATTTTTAAACAGAGGCTGGAGAGCCATCTGACGGAGAGGCTGGTTCTGTGAAGGCTCAAGGGGGTGGCAGGTGACAGTGGAGGAGCGATAGGGTTGTGAGTGTCCTGCATAGTGCAGGGGTTGGACTAGATGACTCAGGAGGTCCCTTCCAACTCTAGGATTCTATGAAATGGCTGCTTTGGAGAGTGGGCTCTATGCCAATTGGCCGTCACTGAGGACCCCCCCCCCCTCCACAAATTTTGCCTTTCCTGGGCTCCCTCAAATTTCCAGGAATTTGGTGGCCCCAAGTGAACTGTCCGTCCCAACTGAATGCAGAGTGATTTGGTACACTGCCCTAGGTAACATCCCCAGTGTATATGTGTCAAGGGTGTGTGTCTGTCCACATGCAGCGTTGGCTGCAGGTCAGGCCCCATGTCGGGAAGGTGAATGAGTGAACTCTGAGAGCACCAGTCTGGAGATTTAGGGAGAGTAATGAGCATCTGGATATACATGCCCCAGAAAGCAATGGATCATCTCTGCAACTGCTTGCACGTTTAGACGTGCATCAATGGGAAAACGCCGATAGCCTCTGCATTTGTTCGGCCTCTGAGATGCGTCTCCCCTGGACAGCCCTGGACAGTACCCACATCTGGATTTGCACCTAAGTTTTCCAGATCTCCACTTGGAGTACAGAATTCCCCCCCCCCCCCAGCAACAGGAGGAAAATAATGCAGGAAAAATCGCTGTCGGCATCAGCCTGATATGATTTCTGGAAAAGTCTCAGAAATTACATTATACTCTCTAGGACTCTTTATGAATCGCAAGAAACTCTGCATTTCAGGCAATGCCTGGAGAAACATGACAGCACCTCAGGTTGTCCCCAGAAGTGAAGTCATGCTGTGACCACTTGCCCCCTATGTCCCACTAGTCCCCAGCCTGTGCACTTCCCCAGCTGGCCACTGTGTGACACAGGATGCTGGACTAGATGGACCCCTGGTCTGATCCAGCAGGGCTCTTCTGATGTTCTTATGAAGGCCTCAGCCTCTCTGCCCTGTTGCTGGCCCTGCAGAGGAACCAGCTGGCCACATTTGAGACAGGAGGCTGGACCGGATGGACCCTCCCTGGTCTGACCCAGCAGGGCTCTTCTGATGTTCTTAGGATGCTGGACTAGATGGACCCCTGGTTTGATCCAGCAGGGCTCTTCTGGTATTCCTATGAAGGCCTTGGCCTCTGTGCCCTGTTGTTGGCCGTCCAGAGGAACTGGTTGGCCACTGAGAGAGACAGGCAGCTCAACTAGATGGACCCCTGGTCTGATCCGGCAGGGCTCCTCTTAGGTTCTTATAGATATCTTTGGCCTTTGCCTCGAAAAAGGGCGACTCTGTTCCCCAGCACTCAAAATAAACAAAGGATATAAAACCTGGTTTTATGGAATGGAATCCTTGACAGGCCCTTTAACTAGGATGGAACGTCTCAACTCCACCAGCAGGCCCAAACTCAATTATTCGGCGACCCTCTCTCCAGACGTTTATGCCGCCCATAAATCCTCTGACATCCTTCCCTACCTCAGTTACCTTTTAAGGTTATGGCCATTCTCTTTTTCTGTATTATTACTTCTGCTGTGCCAGTAAATATGTACATCGTCCATCAAGCTAACGGCGCCATAAACTTTTAGGAAATGCAGATAAACTATATGGGGCGTTAAAAGATCCTTTGACTGGTGGAAGACTCTCCTAGACTGGGTTGATTACCCATGGGAAGGGTCTCACTTTGGAGATGTGGGTCAGCATCGGGGTGGGGGGAGAGGGAGCCAGTGGGTAAGATCGCGAGAAATTTACCATCCTCGGAATTCTCATGGCATCTCGTTGACCCAATTCCACTTTATGACCTAACAGGAGATCTCTTCCCTCTTCTCTCCTGCCCCAACTGTTCTGCAGTGTAAATGTAAATATAATTTTACGGCCATGGGAATTAGCGGCGTAATAACGTAAGCACCGTGCAAGCCGTAAATCAGTCCCTACCGTGCTGTGGGTGGTTGGGACGATGCCTTGTTTCTCTGTGGCTTGATATGCTGGCTGGCTGCTTTTCATTCCCATCTTTAAAAACTTATTTCGCCAATTTTGGTATGATGGATCGACACACAAGGAGCTCCACCGCGTGAGTCACAGTTTAGACGGCGCGCGCAGGTTATATGGCCCTGATGATCCTGGTTTATGCAATCTGGTCAGATCTCGTATGCGAAGCTGGGTCTGCCTTGATTTGCACTCGGATGGGAAGCCACCAAGAAGAAGAAGAAGAAGAAGAGTTGGTTCTTATATGACACTTTTCCCTATCTGAAGGAGGCTCAAAGCGGCTTACAGTCGCCTTCCCTTCCTCTCCCCACAACAGACACCCTGTGAGGTGGGTGAGGCTGAGAGAGCCCAGATATCACTGCTCAGTCAGAACAGTTTTATCAGTGCCGTGGCGAGCCCAAGGTCACCCAGCTGGTTGCATGTGGGGGAGCGCAGAATCGAACCCGGCATGCCAGATTAGAAGTCCGCACTCCTAAACACTACACCAAACTGGCTCTCAAGGAAGTCCCGGGTTGCTACACTGAGCCAGGCAATGGCAACCCCCTCTGAATGTCTCTTGCCTTGACCGGGAAGGTCCAGGGTAGCCTGATCTCATCAGATCTCAGAAGCCAACCAGGGTCAGCCCTGGTTAGAACTTGGATTATGAAGAAGAAGAAGAAGAGTTCGTTCTTATATGCTGCTTCTCTCTGCCCAAAGGAGTCTCAAAGCGGCTTACATTTCCCTTCCCTTTCCTCTCCCCACAACAGGCACCCTGTAAGGTGGGTGAGGCTGAGAGAGCCCTGATATCACTGCTCAGCCAGAACAGTTTTATCAGTGCTGTGGCGAGCCCAAGGTCACCCAACTGGCTGCATTTGTAAATACTATTATGTATTTACTATGAGCCAAGCCCATTGCATTCAGGAATACAATGGGTGCTAGATTAGGGGGGTGGAGTGGAAGAACTCTGCAGATGACCTCCCCCTCCGCCCAGGACCTGGAAAGGCTGGAGGCCCCTGGGAAGAGAACTTGCCAGCAGGGGCAGCTCGCAGCCTCCGAGCCTCAGAGGGAAATGGAAGGAGGAGGGGTGGCCAGGGCTGGGGGACAGAAGGTGATTGGCTGGCTGCTGGATAGACAGGTAGCTGGTAGGAGGAGGAGTGGGTGTTAAGCATGGAGTGGCACTTAGGCCATGAGACCAGCTCCTCCTCCAAGCCCTTATCAGAAATATTAAACAGAACCGATTTACCATGTAGCCTGCGTCATGTAGCCAAGAGATCTGAGGATTGTCTGGTAGCCGGGCCAGGGTGGTTTGGAGGTGGTTTGCCATTGCCTGCCTCTGCCTTGTGACCTCCATCCAAATCCAAATCCTTAGAGGTCTCTCAAATACTATCCAGGGTCGGCCCAGCTGAGCTTTGGGAACTCACAGGATCAGGCTTCCCTGGGCTACCTAGGTCATGGAAATACGCGGATGGGAGACTACCAAGGAAATCCAGGGTTGCCATACAGAGGCAGGCAATGGCAAACACCTTCTGTATTGGCTTGATCTGGGTGGCTCAGGCTGGCCCAGCCTCGTCCGATTTCAGAAGTTAAGCAAGGTCAGCCCTGGTTTGTACTTGGATGGGAGACCACCAAGGAAATTTGTTTTGAGGAGGTAAAACTGTCGTTTGAGCGCAAGAAGGCGGACAAGGAGCCCCTCCGGTTCCGTCCCGTCCATCTTTCTGAGCAATTGCCTTTTTTAAATTTCAATTAGGAACTGCATTAGGCCAATCAGATGAAGTCACACACAGTGAGGGAGACTCTGCCTTTTTTATGGCCCTCGCCTCTTCAATTATCTATAATGAACCTCCTCGCAGAGCCTGAAACCTTTTTATATGCTAACGAATCCTTTATTAGGGCCGCAGCAATTGCCTTCCATTAATGAACTCGAAAGGAGTATTATCGGAAAGGTTACGGCTTTGGCAAGGAGCACGGCGAGAATCTTGGGAACTCCGAATTCCAACAGAGGAAGGGGATACCGAGCCCCCCGCGCATTGCAGAATGCTCTTCCTTTGCAGAGTGCTTCTAAATTTAAAAAAAAATTATGCCCTGGATGTTGGAGTTTCATTCGGGGTGGTAGATTTTGAAATGCAGCTGCCCTTATGGAACTCTGTGGTGTCTCCACATTTGCTACATGGTGCGCAGTTCTGGCCATCGTATCTCAAAAGTCATGTTTGTAGGAAAGGATAGAGTGGCATAAGAACATAAGAGAAGCCATGTTGGGTCAGGCCAATGGCCCCTCCAGTCCAACACTCTGTGTCACAGAAGAACATAAGAGAAGCCATGTTGGGTCAGGTCAATGGCCCATCCAGTCCAACACTGTGTCCCACAGTGGCCAAAACCCAGGTGCCCTCAGGAGGTCCACCAGCAGGGCCATGAGAACATAAGAGAAGCCATGTTGGGTCAGGCCAGGGGCCCCTCCAGTCCAACACTCTGTGTCCCACAGTGGCCAAAACCCAGGTGCCCTCAGGAGGTCCACCAGCAGGACCATAAGAACATAAGCGAAGCCATGATGGATGAGGCCAATGAACCCTCCAACCCAACACTCTCACATAAGAACATAAGAGAGGCCATGTTGGATCAGACCAATGGTCCATCCAGCCCATCAATCTGTGTCACATAGTGGCCAAAACCCAGGTGCTATAAGGAGGTCCACCAGCAGGGCTATAAGGACACAACAGAAGCCATGTAGGATCAAGCCAATGGCCCACCCAGTCCAACACTTTGTGTCACACATAGGGGCATATTGGGAGATGTAAGTAAATTAAGAGAGGGAGGAAGGGAAGGAAGGAATGGAGGGAGAGGGAAGGAGAGAGGGAAAGTTAGCTGCGGCTCAACAACACTTTCCACTGAAAGCCAAAGTGAGAACAAAGCACTCTGGGATAGGAAACTGGGCGTGAAATCTTTTATTAACAGTGTGGAATTTCTCTTTCTCTCCCCATCTTGCCCCACCCTCCAGGACTGTCCTCAGCTGCTGCCGGTCAGTAAGATCCTGGTGCCGGTGGAAGTCATCAAACCCATCACCCTGAAGGCCAAGAACCTGCCGCAGCCGCAGTCCGGCCAGCGGGGCTACGAGTGCGTCCTCACGATCCAGGGCAATGAGCAGAGGGTGCCTGCCCTGAGGTTCAACAGCTCCAGCGTCCAGTGCCAGAACACGTCGGTAAGTGAGGCTTGTCCATCGGCATGGGAAGGGAAGGAGAGGGATTGTAGTCCCACCGTAGGCTGTGTGGGTCAGACCCCCCCCCCCGGGGTCCTGGGTGCAGTTCTGGAGGCCTCACTTCCAAAAGGACATGGACAAAATGGAGAAGGGGCAGAGGAGAGTGACGAGGATGATTCAGGGCCTGGGGACCAAGCCCTAGGAGGAAAGGCAGAGGGATTGGGACTGTTCAGACTGGAGAAGAGAAGGTGGAGAGGGGATGAGATGGCTCCCTTGAAGGATCTGAAAGGCTGTCATTTGGAGCAGGGCAGGGAAAGGTTCCTGTTGGCAGCAGAAGAGAGGGCTCAAAGTTTACACTATGTGTAGAGTGGTACTGGCTAGATATCAGGAAAATAATTTCCATAGGCAGAACAGTTCAGCAGTGGAACCAGCTCCTCACCCACTGGCCATCTTCAAGCAGCGGATGGACAGATCCTTCTCCTGGGTGCTTGAGGCTGATCCTGCACTGAGCAGGGGGTGGGACTAGATGGCCTGCATGGCCCCTTCCCACTCTAGGATTCTAGGAGTCTAGTTCAGCAGTGGGATGGGCTGCCTAAGGAGGTGGGGAGCTCCTCCTCACTGGTGGTCTTCAAGCAGCGGCTGGACAGATCCTTCTCCTGGATGCTTGAGGCTGATCCTGCATTGAGCAGGGAGTGGGACTAGATGGCCTGTGTGGCCCCTTCCCACTCTAGGATTCTAGGAGTCAAGTTCAGCAGTGGGATGGGCTGCCTAAGGAGGTGGGGAGCTCCCCCTCACTGGCTGTCTTCAAGCAGCGGCTGGACAGATCCTTCTCCTGGATACAAAAGAAAGTGCTGGAAAAAGCTAGGCTGGCTGTTGGGGAGAGCAGGCCCATGACCCACTTCCTGAAGCTTCGCAACCCATTTTTCGGGTCCTATCCCACAAGTTGGGAAACAGTCTTTGAGGCATGTGCGTTAGCATGGCCAGCTCCAAGTTGGGACATACCAGGAGATTTGGCATGGGGATGAGCCTTTAGGAGGGCAGCATTGGGGAGGGGGGGGTGAGACTGAAGGAGGGGTAATGCCCAAAAGCCTGCATCCAAAGCCGTCGTTTTCTCCAGGGGACATTCACCCCCCCCCCTCCCCCGGAGGTTGCAACCCTAAGCAGTTTGGAGGCAAACACATTTTCTCCCGGTTGCTCATCTGGCCACTTCCCATGGAGGGGCCTTCAGCAGCGTAATTTTCCACCCTCTTAAGCATCTCTCGGTGCTGAAATCCTCAGCTGAAAAAGCACCCCGCCTGCTGCCTGCCTTCTCCGGGTGTCATCCGCGTCACTCTCCCCCTCCCCTCCCCTCCTCTCCAGAAGGACTCAGTCGAAAGATTTTAATTTAATTTGCCAACTTCTCCTCCTGAGCAGCGCTGTCGGAAAAGCAAACCGCTCCTCCGGCAGGCAGAAAGCCGGGCCTTTCCCTTCATGCCTTCTCACCTATGGATGCTAATTTCATCCCCTCCTCCCCAAAAAATACACAAGAAGGCAGGGATGGGTCTTGTCGCCGTAGATGCAATCCAGATTGGACTCATGCTTCATGGGGATACGCTTCTAGGTAACTCTGTGTGTGAACGAGACCTTGGGGTACTTGTGGATTGTAAACTAAACATGAGCAGGCAGTGTGATGCAGCGGTTAAAAAGGCAAATGCCATTTTGGGCTGTATCAACAGAGGCATCACATCAAAATCACAAGATGTCATAGTCCCATTGTATACGGCACTGGTCAGACCACCCCTGGAGTACTGTGTGCAGTTCTGGAGGCCTCACTTCAAGAAGGACGTGGATAAAATTGAAAGGGTACAGAGGAGAGCGACGAAGATGATCTGGGGCCAAGGGACCAAGCCCTATGAAGATAGGTTGAGGGACTTGGGAATGTTCAGCCTGGAGAAAAGGAGGTTGAGAGGGGACATGATAGCCCTCTTTAAGTATTTGAAAGGTTGTCACTTGGAGGAGGGCAGGATGCTGTTTCCGTTGGCTGCAGAGGAGAGGACACGCAGTAATGGGTTTAAGCTACAAGTACAACAACATAGGCTAGATATCAGGGAAAATTTTTTCTCAGTCAGAGTCGTTCAGCAGTGGAATAGGCTGCCTAAGGAGGTGGTGAGCTCCCCCTCACTGGCACTCTTCAAGCAAAGGTTGGATACACACTTTTCTTGGATGCTTTGGGCTGATCCTGCGTTGAGCAGGGGGTTGGACTAGATGGCCTGCATGGCCCCTTCCAACTCTATGATTCTGTGATTCTATGATTCTTTTCACTTTCATCCACCATAGACATCAGCCGGCTGTTCAGGTTTTGAGCCCAGCACTAATTCACCTGACCAATCATGGGGGGGGGGGGGGTGTTTATATCATTTTTTGGGATTTTCTTTGGTAGAACCGAACAGAGCAAAGAGTAGCAGAATCGGGGGCATTTCCATGATCTGTTTTCTGCTCCCCACCCCCTCACCCCGCTTTCCCTTTTAATCCACTCATTAATTGATTAATTAAACAGTTTGCGCGCTTCGCCCCTCATCCAGTTAATCTTTCAGACCCACTTCCGAGTTGCGACTTCATACGATGCGCGGCTGGAATGAGAGCCAGGAGGTATAAAAGGTTGAGTGGCTAAAACAGTGGCTTAAAATGAGCATGCCGGGGATCGAAACAGGAAGAGAACAGTAAATAAAGAAAGCCAAACCAAAGTGGGCAGGGCTAAGTGAGGCTTTTGTCTGCAAGGCGTCTGATTGGCCAGTGGAGATTTGATTGGCTGTGCAGATTTTTTTTCCGAGCCTCTTGTGATGCAGGGTGGTAAGGGAGCTGACATGCAGTCTGAAGCTCTGACCATGAGGCTGGGAGTTCGATCCCAGCAGCCAGCTCAAGGTTGACTCAGCCTTCCATCCTTCCGAGGTCGGTAAAATGAGTACCCAGCTTGCTGGGGGGTAAATGGTAATGACTGGGGAAGGCACTGGCAAACCACCCCGTATTGAGTCTGCCATGAAAACGCTGGAGGGCGTCACCCCAAGGGTCAGACATGACTCGGTGCTTGCACAGGGGATACCTTTACCTTTACAGATTTCGCTAAAATATTTCTTGGGCAGCAGCTGCCGCCCCAGCACAAACATCTTCACTATGTAAATAAAGATAAGCTGTGGCAGCCATTTTGTGCTCCACCTCCCGCAGCAGCCATTTTGTGGCGACAGCCACTGCACTGTGTCAGAATCCCAAAGGTGCCTGCAGGTTCAAAAAATTCTGGAGAGAAAAAAAATGACAAGTCATCATCATCCAAATCCAACAGCGTGAGAGGAACAAAATAGCCCAAAACCACCTCATGAGCTTCATTTTGACCACCTCTCTTATGTACTTCCTCTTTTGACCAGAGCCATTCTCTTGCCAGTGGGTCAAGGTGAATGATCGCTGCTCAGACCAGTGAGCAAGTCTTCCCTGTAAGGTTGCCAGCCTCCAGGTGGGACCTTGAAATCTCACACTGTTACAATTGATCTCTAGATAAGAGAGCTCATTTCGCCTGGGAGAAATGGCTGCCTCAGACGGTCGACTCTATGGCATTATGGGTTCCCCTACCTCCCCTACGTTACTCCCTCCGTCTGAATCTTGGAGAATATAATTTAATTGGCCCCTGGTTAAGGGGAAGCTTGTGATGGAGCAGCCTTGTCTTATCAGGAGTGTTTTGGTAATTTGTAAGCGGTGTAAAATAATTTTAGGGAAGTTTGTATATGGTTTTAATGATATCAGCCACCTCGAGACTGTTGTCAGAGAGGGACAGCCTAAAAATCCTGCGTTGAGCAGAGGGGTGGACTAGATGGCCTGTATGGCCCCTTCCAATTCTATGATTCTATGAAAATTGCATGCATGCAACAAAGTAATTAATTAATAAATTTATATTCTGCTGAAGTCCCACCCCTGCCCTCCTCGGGCTCCACTCCCTGAAATTTCCAGATATTTCCGAACCCACTGGCTTCCTTCCCAGCCACTATTGGGTGTTCCATCTCCTCAGAAAGCCACGGTGTTGCACCCATTGCCACTGGGAGACGTCACCGATATGGGTAATTTGCCACTCTCTGATTTGTATTCAGAAGAGAAGCAAGTACGTTATTATTCATTTTATTTATTTATTATTTATTACTTGAATTTGTATACCGCTGTTCCCGTTCGGGCTCACGGCGGTTTACACAATAAAAGAGTAAAAATACAATAAAACCCCTAAAATACATTGTTAACATTATTAAACTAAAAGATGGCAGCACTAATAAATCAATTTATCTCCCCTGCTCAGAAAGGGAAGAGACCTAAGTAGCTGTTGTCTGCAGCCATTCTTCTGTTCAACAACTGTTTTGGTGGCAAGCAGAGAGGAAGTGTGTTCAAAAAGCAGGAAGTGTCCTGTTGAGCCCATAAGGACAGTGGAGGAGATAATTTGAAAAGCCTCAGGAATCTTAACTATGCTAAATATATATATCTCCTCCAGTGCCCCTTGCAGGACACCCTTTATGTTCTGCTCAGTTGTGCACGCTGCGGGTCTGGCAGATTCCGACAATTTGGCAGGTATGAGCTTTTGAAGTTCGGTGCCCCCCTAGATTACCCTCTGAAAGAACTCGCAAGAGGCCTCCTTGCCCTCTGCTTCTGCCTGCTCCTGCTCCGTCTCATCCAGCAGTTATTAAAAAGTGCACAGTCCATTTTCTGTGACATTAAACACCATGTTTCCGATTACTGGCTTCTTGCCAATTTTACGACCTGTTACAAATGAATGTTCTCCTCCCCCAAAAAACATTATTCTTTGTCGGTTTTGCTCTTGGATTTCATTACTGGTTAGTGGCCCGTGAGCCCCTGGATTCGGAATTTCTCTGAAATTTACAGTTTTCCGAACGTGAGATGCTTTTCGTGCCTCTTTTCAATTTTGTTTCGTGCGAGGCTGAAAGGGAAAGCCAGAAAGGGCCAAGGGATCTTTATGTGTCACATTACCTTAAGATAAATGGTAGTTGACTGTTACAATGGTTGTGTTTAATGCCAATGAGAGCCAGTCTGGTCAAATTCCATGCAGACAACTCAACGCATTCAGATTCAACTCACTTCCTACCTGATTGGCCCTCACTGGAAGTATTCCCCCAACAGGAGATAAAGGCCTTTGCAACCACTACCTGCCCTGGTAGTTTAGCCCCAATCAAGAGGGAGCCCTTGGCCAGAAAGTGCTAATAAGGAATCAACTCTCCACCTCCAACTTCCTGTCTGTTTCAGACGTTTGCTAGGTGATTCCAGCAAATCTCCCAGTCGCACTGGCAGTTGGCATCCTGCAACCTCGCTGGGGCACAGTGCCTCAGAGTTGCCCCTCCCAAGCAAACCCTTCTATCTCCAGAATCCTGGGGATGAGTTCTCATTGCAGAGTCTGTCCCCCATCCAAAACAGCCAGGTTTCCCTGGGGAGCTGATCTCTACAGTCTGCAGATGACCTCCAATTCCAGGAGATTTCCTGGCTGCACCTAGAGGTTGGTGACCCCAGGATCAGGAATGTTCCTTAAGGTTTGGAGGCAGGGACTCAAGAGTCCAGGGGTAGGCAGGAGCTTTTGCCATGTAGTCAGCCCTCAGGAATGCCACAATGCAGGTGTGCATCCTAGCATCCGTTGTTCCCCTGGGAGCAACAGGCTTTGCCTCTAGTATTAACATAACTGCCCTGCTAGATCCATCTAGTCCAGCAACCTGACTCATGCAGTGGCCAAACTCATGCAGTCTCTGAACCCACCACGGAAACTAAGTGAGGCAGGATGCTGGACAAGATGGACCACTGACCTGATCCAGAAGGGCTCTTCTGATGTTCTCATGAAGGCCATGACCTCTATGCCCTGTTGCTAGCCCCCAGAGGAACTGGTTGGCCACTGTGTGGGGCATGACACTGGACTAAATGGACCGCCAGTCTGATCCAGTAGGTCTATTTTTATATATGCCTCAGCTTCAGTGCTCTGTTGTTGGTCCTCCAGAGGAACTGGTTGGCCTCTGTGTGAGACATTGTGTGGACCCCTGTCCTGATTCAGCAGGGCTCTTCTGAAGTTCTTTAATCGCCATAAAAATCACTCCCCGGTGTTGCACGCAGAGTAAAACCACAGAGTTTCTGGTGAGTCCTAGAGCTGCCCATTCTCACTTCCGGGTTGTGCCTGGGAGTTATGTCATTACATTAACAATGATGTTTCCCTCTAATTATTTCTCTACCCTCCCCACAATCTGCAACCTTCTGGAAAGTCCTCCCCCAAGCATTCCATGTCGTCCTCTTCCCACCAGGGTCCTCCTGGCCTCAGATAGAAATGGTGTTCTTTGGATAGGATGCTTGGAGAATCAATGTCGGTCTTGATCTGTTATTATATCTGGCTGGGGTGACTGATTATACGCCCGCTGGGTTGTCTGTATCCTTTTTTCTTTTTGGTCGGGGGAAATTATTGATGATTGTTGTATATTGTTTTAAATCTCTGTTAGAAGTCGCCCTGCGGCTCCTGATTCGGATGGAAGGATATAGATGGTTTTAATAAATGGTAAAGGTATAAACAGGAAGGATAACTCACCGTAATTTCCAAGGCCGTTTATTGTCCAAGACGGATGTCCTCCCTTTCTAGCTGGAGAGAGGGCAGAAGGGCAGCGGTTTAGAAGTACAGCCCGTACTTTGCAGCCAGAAAGCCCCGGGAATAATCCTTGTAGGGTAGCCAACTCCCAGACTGGGGAAACAAGTCAGGAACCCAAAAGTTGGACAAAAAGATTAGAATACAAATATTTATTATGAATGCACGTTAAGGTTAAACACAGCTTTAAAATCAGAATCTGTGCAATATTGCATGTACACGTGGTTGCACGTGGTATGAACATAGACCAGTCTCTCTCAACTTTCTTACCATTGAGAAACCCTGAAACATTCTTCGAGAAAATCCAGAAGTAGCAAAATCATGCAGAATAGGGTTGGGAAGTGTAACAGTGTACAGGGCCACCAGGGGCTCCTCTTCTTCCCACCCCTTCCAAGGTCTATCATTGACTGTTTGGGGGGGGGCAGGTCAACATGACCATATATACTGACCATATCAGTTTAAATTGCACTCTGTCAATGAGGGCCAATCAGTTCAAATTGCATGCAGCCAACTCAATCCCTACCTGATTAGCTCTCCCTGGGAGTGTGCAGCCAATAGGGAGAGAACACTTTCCCAATGAGTGCCAATCAGTTCAAATCTGCCAATGTGAACCAATTAGTTTAAATTGCATACAGACAATGCACCTCCTACTTGATTGGCCCTCCCTGAGAGTGTGCAGCCAATGGGGAGAGAACACTTTGCCAACAGGGTCCATCAGTTGAAACTGCATACCACAATGCACCTCCTGCTTAATTGGCCCTTCCTGGGGGTGTGCTACCAATAGGGAGAAAGCTCTCTTCCAATGGGAGCCAATCATGGGGCTTATCTGTCCTTTTCCTGCTGGGTGGAAGAGGTACCAGACTCTCTGAAAGACCCTGCTGCTGGTAAGTAGCTCAGTCCCCTCCATCTACCCAAGGCAGGGGAGGGAAGCCAGCTGCTTTGTTTGCCTCCTGTGTTGGTCTCAGGTTTCCGCTCTTTGTTGGATAGAAGTTGCAAGGGAGGCAGAGAAAAACAGAATGCCAAGGGACAGACAGAATGCAATGAATGGGAGTTAGCAGTATAAAAATTGAATAATAAATAAATGTCTTAACTCAGTCCAGTGAGTCAAGGGTTCCTTCAGGCAATCCAAGGGCATCAGCAGAAGAAGCAGGTCACAGGTTGTGTCCACAGCCCAGACCTCTCAGCCTCAAGTTAATATAGGCTTTCAGTAGCCTCTCAGTCCTCACTCTGTGAAGACTTCCAATCTTCTGCAGTCAGCAACTGTCTTGCGAACATGGGGTGGTGCCTTTTAGACTGGAGTTCTCTTCCAGCACACAGCGGGCATTGCTTAATTGGCTCAGGTGAGCTGACAAGGCAGGGAGCTGCAGGTGGAGACTGGGCAGAGAAATGAGGAGCTCCTGCAACAACTTTCAAATCTAAACCCTGGTTTGTCTGTAGCCCCATTCCCTCCTGCTGGTCAGAGCGCTCTGCCTGTTGATTCCCCATTTCTTCATATGGAGTCAGCAGGGTGGCTTTGGGCCAGTCACAGTTCTCAGAGCTTTCTCAGGCCCACCTCCCTCACAGGATGTCTGTTGTGGGGAGAGGAAGGGAGGCAATTGTCAGCCACTTTGAGACATGTGCGGCCTGCTGGGGGACCTTGGATCAGTCACAGTTCTCTCAGAGCTCTCTCAGCCCCACCTACCTCACATGGCATCAGCTACGAGGAGAGGAAGGGAAGTCAATTGTAAGCTGCTTTGAGACTCCTTTGGGTCATAAAAAGCAGGGTGCAATTAAACAGCTCCCTCTCTTATTTTATTTATTTATTTATGGACTTATATACCACCTAATGGCAGAAAGCGAAGAGAAACTAAAGAGCCTGTTGATGCAGGTGAAGGAGGAAAGTGCAAAAGTTAGCTTGAAACTCAACATCAATAAAACAAAGATCATGGCATCTGGCCCTCTCAATTCCTGGCAAATAGATGTGGAAGAAATGGAGGTAGTGACAGATTTTATTTTCCTGGGCTCTAAGATCACTGCAGATGGGGACTGCAGCAAAGAAATTAAAAGGCAATTGCTCCTGGGGAGGAAAGCTATGGCAAATCTAGACAGCATCCTAAAAAGCAGAGACATCACCCTGCCAACAAAAGTGCGTCTAGTCAAGGTTACGGTCTTCCCAGTTGCAATGTATGGCTGCGAAAGTTGGACCATAAGGAAGGCTGAGCATCAAAGAACTGAGGCTTTTGAACTCTGGTGCTGGAGAAGACTCTTGCGAGTCCCTTGGACTGCGAGGTGAACAAACTGCCCCTAAGTGTCAATCAGCTCTGTCTCTCTCTATCCCTGTCGCTCTCTCGTCTTGCAGAGCATGATGTTGCATGCCCCTAGCTCTGAGACATACCCACAGGCAATCCCAGGTCAGCCAGAGTTATGGGTTGACGCTGTGAAGCCTTCCTTTCAAAGTCTTTGACAAGACCACCTGTGTCACCAAGCAGCCAACCGTTTGCCCTTGACCTCAGTGGCTTCCACAAGCTGACTCTGTGAGCCTTCTCTTTGCGCACGGCGTGTGTGCATTTCCCACTGTGTCTCAGAATCCGTGCCCAGCGGATAACTCCTTCCTGAACTTCAGTGCAGGCTAAGAGGGGTGGGGTTGGGGGGTCTTTGGAGCGGGGGGGGGGCTCTCCATGTGTTATTTCATAACACTTCCTTACCTGGTAGGATTAATTAGCTCAGTCTCCCTTTCACACTTTGGAGGCAAGCAGGGGGTGGGTAATAAGTGTTATTATCACGCCGGGAGATGGATTGATGCCGCGGGGGACGCATTTAGCCATGGGATACTCACAATGAAGGAGAATCCAGCAGGCTTCTTCGAGTCACCGTGCATGTTTGGGGGGGGTGTGTGCTTTGGGTCACCTTGCAGGCCTTGGAAAGGTTGGTGACAGCCATCTCAGCACAGCTCAGGTTCCGCTTTGAGAACGGGTGGGCTTTTCTCACTCCTTCCCTTGAAGACTCTACCGGGCCATCATATTCCAGCGGTCCAGGTCAAGACAAGTGACAAACAGTTGGGGTTTGCTACTGCCTGCCTCTACATAGTAAGAACATATGCAAAGCTCTGCTGGGTCAGGCCAGGGAGGGTCCAGCCAGTCCAGCCTCCTGTCTCACTCAGCAGCCAACCGGTTCCTCTGGAGGGCCAACAACAGGGCAGAGAGACCAAAGCCTTCTCAGAAACATCAGAAGAGCCCTGCTGGGTCAGACCAGTGGTCCATCTAGTCCAGCCTCCTGTCTCACACAGTGGCCAGCCAGTTCTTCTGGAGGGCCAGCAACAGGGCAGAGAGGCCGAGGCCTTCCTAAGAACACCAGAAGAGCCCTGCTGGGTCAGACCAGGGGCCCATCTAGTCCAGCCTCCTGTCTCACACAGGGGCCAGCCAGTTCCTCTGGAGGGCCAGCAACAGGGCAGAGAGGCCGAGGCCTTCCTAAGAACATCAGGAGAGCCCTGCTGGATCAAATCAGGGGTCCATCTAGTCCAGCTTCCTGTCTCACACAGGGGCCAGTCAGTTCCTCTGGAGGGCCAGCAACAGGGCAGAGAGGCCGAGGCCTTCCTAAGAACACCAGAAGAGCCCTGCTGGGTCAGACCAGGGGCCCATCTAGTCCAGCCTCCTGTCTCACACAGGGGCCAGTCAGTTCCTCTGGAGGGCCAGCAACAGGGCAGTGAGGCCAAGGCCTTCATAAGAACCTCAGAAGAGCCCTGCTGGGTCAGACCAGGGGCCCATCTAGTCCGGCATCCTGTCTCACACATGGGCCAGCCAGTTCCTCTGGAGGGCCAACAACAGGGCAGAGAAGCCGAGGCCTTCATAAGAACATCAGGAGAGCCTTGAAAAGCTCTTCAGCCTTTATTATGATTATGAATAATAATAATAATAATAATAATAATAATAATTAATTTGATTCATATCCTGCCACTTTCAAAACCATCTTGCAGCAGGCTGCAATCAATTCGTAACCCCCTCCCCACAAAGGTAGAATTAAACAATTTAAACCCCACAGGTACTAAAATTTACCCAGCAGCAGAACAACCTTCACCCCCTCCCTTCCCACTCAACCCCCACCCGCCCGCCCGCCTTTCCCCACCAGGAAGGGTCTCCTCTCTCCAACCCCCAAATTATCTCGCCTGCCCTCCTCTCTACTTTTTCAATACCTTTGAGTCCTGAGGAAAATTTCCCCATCCTGGGGGAGGGGCTCATGGGAATTGTAGTTCATGAACATCTGGAGGACCGCAGGTTGACTACCCCTGTTCTATAAGAAATCCTCCTGTTAATAGCGGATCCAAGCCCTTTTCAAGGTCATACCTGTGCTGGATCCCGGCAATTTACATTCTGGCCTTGCCATCCCATCAAGCCAGAAATACCTAGCCTGACTTGATTGCCCGGCCCCGGAGCCTTGAAAAGATGCAGATGCTCTCATTAGATCCAGAAAAAGAAACCGGGAAAGGCAAGCTGTCCTGCGGCAAAACAGACGGTAATGTCGTGCCGCAAACCTCCCTCGCCTTGCATTTAAACAACAGCATTGTGACGATCCTGGAGTTCAGACTCCACAAGCAGGGAGCTGAGTTCAGTATTGCAGAATGGCAAACGGGGTATAGAGGGTAGCGGCTGGCACTCCCGCCATGGGCACCAGGTTATGGGCACCACAGCCATCGAGGCCTCCGTCTCCTCTGCACAACTTGGGAACCTTCGACTCTTGATCCTGCAGGCACTCTGGGGACTCTGGCATAGGGCAGTGGGCAGCAAAATGCAGCTGTGAGGGTCCACACTAGAATCGCTTGGAGGGTCCAGGTGCAGCCGATGCTGCAGAAGTTGCATTGAATCATAGAATCATAGAGTTGGAAGGGGCCATAGAGGCCATCTAGTCCAACCCCCTGCTCAACGCAGGATCAGCCCTAGGCATCCTAAAGCATCCAAGAAAAGTGTGTATCCAACCTTTGCTTGAAAACTGCCAGTGAGGGGGAGCTCACCACCTCCTTAGGCAGCCTATTCCACTGCTGAACTACTCTGTGAAAAAATTTTTTCCTGATATCTAGCCTATATCATTGGTTACCAGTTGGTTACCAGTCTGCTTCCAGATCAAGTTCAAAGTTTTGGTTTTGACCTTCAAGGCTACATGCGGCCTGGGTCCCAGTTATCTGAGGGGCCGTTTATCTGCTTCTGCCCCCCACAGAGCTCCACAGTCTTTTGACTAAAACTTCCCCATACCTGCGAGCCAAAGACCAATATATATTTGTTTAAATTCTGTCAAGAAGAATAGATCCTAGTGAAGGACTTCACCAGCAAATCCCCAAAGTTTGGAATTGGCTTCCAGATGGACTTATTTTTACGGATTACTGGATTTCGGCTTTTATTGTTCTACCAAAGAAGCACGTTGGTCCTCAAGGAGGGCCAGAGCCTTTTCTGGCCCCCACCTGGTGGAACAAGCTCCTGAAGAGGTCATGGCCCTGTCCAAACTCCCAAAATTCCGCAGAACATGCAAAAGGGAGGACCTCTGCCAGGCCTTTGCCTGAGACCGACCACAGGTCCCCCCTCAGTTCCCCTCCATGGCCTGACCCAGGCAGTCTTCTCTAAGGGCCTTAGCTGAGTTCCGTTCCTGTTATATTGTTGTTTAAGATCCCTGAAATTGTGCTATTTAGATTATTGTTGTTGTATTTGTGTATGTTATATATTCATTCGTTCCATGTACTCCCCACGTTGTATGTAAACCGCCCTGAGCCACATGGAAGGATGGCATAGAAATCAAATAAATAAATAATAAATAAATGAACTGGCTCGTTTGCTACACCCGAAAGTTGCTTGGAAGCAGACAGGGCGTGCCAATGTGCCAAAGAAAGACGAGGTGAAAAAGGTTGCCAAGGTCTGAAACGGCAAGGAGCGTGAACTTCCCAGAGGGGGAATTGTCCGGGGCGCCATGGGGAAGGGGCACGTTCCGTGGTCCCCGTGAGCCTCTTCCATCTGGTTGTGAACGCTTAAGAAATTCCATCTGGGCTTCCATGCGGGGCGATGTGCACGCAGCCCTGTGCCTCGATGTATGGTATCCTACCGGCCTGCTGGTCTCTGCTTGTAGCCTGTCTGACAGATGTTATTCTTTTAATTAAAAGCACTGGTGGTAATAAAATCCCCATCGAGTCCGTGAAGGATTCATAGCCTTAAGCTTGGAGTGGATTTATACAGGAGAGCGCCAGGCAGTCAAGGGGAACTGACGTTAAATCAAGCCGGGAGACATATGGACTCGGTTAAAGACCAGTCCCCTTTTTCTCCCGCTTGCGCTAGACTTTGGACGTGGGTTAATTACTCATCGCTGGGGCCTGCGACATATTTTTTCCCCCTCCGGCTCATACCTTTGAGGCCATTTCTCAGGGCCAGGCTCATAGCGAGAGAGGGAATGGGAAGGCTGGGGAGTCTGTCCACACATCCTCTGGATTCGGTCGCACACATCTATTGCCCTCCACGCCTGGTCCGGTGCATTTGGGTCTGGTTTGTACCATCTTTCTCTTGTGTTTCCACATGTGGAGAGGGAAGCATCTCACCATTCTTTCTTGTGCGACTGCAGAAAGTTTTGCACGTGAAATCTTTCGGTGATAGCATGTTGTCCAAAGGCAGTGAGCATATACTGGCCAGCACATTGGTGTCCTTGAAATATGGAATGCTCTGCCGGAGGATGCAGTGATGGCCACGAGAATAAACAACTTTAAAAGGTGATTTGATAGATTCATGGAGGATAAGTCTCTCAGGAGCTACTAGCCGTGGTGACAGAAGGGAGATGCCAAATTCAAAGGCACTAAGACTCTGATGCCAAGAGCCAGGTGGAAACATCAGAGGAAGGACTCAGCCGTTATACCCTGTTGTGAGATACACCGTGAGATACAAGATGGG
This sequence comes from Paroedura picta, assembly GCF_049243985.1. NCBI lineage: Eukaryota > Metazoa > Chordata > Lepidosauria > Squamata > Gekkonidae > Paroedura > Paroedura picta. The sequence goes on along the minus strand of NC_135373.1, from coordinate 124,401,354 downwards.
GGACTAGATAGACTCCTGGTCTGATCCAGCAGGGTAGTTCTGATGTTCTTAGGATGCAGGACTAGATGGACCCCTGGTCTGACCCAGCAGGGCTCTTCTGATGTTCTTAGGATGCTGGACTAGATGGACCCCTGGTCTGATCCAGCAGGGCTCTTCTGATATTCTCAGGATGCTGGACTAGATGGACCCCTGGTCTGATCCAGCAGGGCTCTTCTGATGTTCTTAGGATGCTGGACTAGATGGACCCCTGGTCTGATCCAGCAGGGCTCTTCTGATATTCTCAGGAAGCTTTACTAGATGGACCACTGGTCTGACCCAGCAGGGCTCTTCTGATGTTCTTAGGATGCTGGACTAGATGGATCCCTGGTCTGACCCAGAAGAGCTCTTCTGATGTTCTTAGAAAATGCTGGGCTAGATGGACCATTGGTCTGATCCAGTAGGGTTCTTCTTATGTTCTTAGGAAATTGAACTAGATGGAGCAGTTGTCTGATCCAGCAGGGCTCTTCTGATGTTTTATGAAAGTCTTGGCCTCTACGCTCTGTTTTTGGCTCTCCAGAGGAGCTAGTTGGCCACTGTGTGAGACAGGATGTTGGACTAGGTGGCCTCTCCAGGGCTGTTCTGTTGTTCTTGTGAAGAACTTGATGAGTTTCCAAGATATGGTCCCCCAACAGAACTGGTGGCAATAGGAAAGCAAGGCACTATGAGCACTTTTCCAGTAATTGTTCCTGACATCTGTGGCAAGCAGTTATTGGAAACATTCTCTCCCTTCCACTTTCAGGACCCAGGACAGCTCTGACCAAAGACCAGTAGGCCTCCAGATTATCAGACATGTGTAGGAATCTCAATAGCCTGTGTCCTAAAATGGGAGACAGAAATTACTCCCGGCAGAGGCTCCCGATTTTTAAGGTTGGAAATTTGAAGGAGGGGCCCTCTAGATCTTCTATGTCCTGGTCTCAACCGAACACCTGGTGGAAGAGATCTATCCTGCAGGCCCTAAAGAACTGTGATAGCTCCGACAAAGCCCTGCAGCTCTTCCAGAAGTTGACTCTACCAGGTAGAGGTGAGGACTGAAAAGGCCCCAGCCCTGGTTGAGGCCAGGCATACCTCACATGGGTCAGGGATCGCCAACCTGTTTAAACTCATAGAGCGCAAGGCATTGGGAGTTATGCAGTTCCTCAGATATGCCGGGCCCAGGCTGCAAATGGCCCTAAAGGTCTAACCCAAAACCTTGAACTTGATGAGGTATTCAACTGGCAACCAATGGAGCTAACTCAGCACTGGCTGGAGGTGGGCATTTGATTCACTGAAGTCCCTCCTGTTCTCCAAACCTCAGCAGGACAGGATATCATAGAGTTCACCTCCCAAAGCCTCTGTTTTCTCCAAGGAAAATGACTGTGGCTGGCTGGAGGTCACTTGTAATAGCAAGAGATCTCCAGGGACTACCTGGAGATTGGCACCCCTCCGACTCCACCCCAAAAATCTCCAGGTATTTCCCAACCAAAAGCTGGCAACCTACGATGGGCCCTTTCTCCTGTTCCCAGTAACAAGCCCTCGGGTGTGAGATTGATTTTATTTTTTAAAAATTTCTCTCCTCTCCTCTTCCAACTTCCAGTACTCTTACGAGGGGATGGAGATAAACAGCCTGCCCGTGGAGCTGACAGTAGTGTGGAACGGACATTTCAACATCGACAACCCTGCGCAGAACAAAGGTAACAAATTATTTCAGCTGGTCCTCGGGAACTGTAACCTTAGCAACCGGGCCTGCATCCTTCCGTGCTCCTGACATTGCAGTCCCTGATTCCTCTCGCTGACTTGCAGAGGTCCTTATTGATGGTCTTTGCCGGTTACTAATTTCTGTGCTGGTTTCTCTCTCTCTCTCTCTCTCTCTCTCTCTCTGTCTTTCTCTTTCTCTCTGTCTTTCTCTCTTTTTCTCTCTCTTCCTCTCTTTCTCTCTGTCTCTCTGTCTTTCTCTTTTTCTCTTTCTCTTTCTCTCTCTCTCTTTTTCTTTCTCTTTAAATCTCTCTTTCTCTCTCTCTGTCTCTCTCTCTGTCTCTGTCTCTCTGTCTTTCTCTTTCTTTCTCTTTATATCTCTCTTTCTCTCTCTGTCTCTCTCTCTCTGTCTCTGTCTCTCTCTCTCTCTTTCTTTCTCTCTCTCTCTCTCTCTGTCTTTTTCTTTCTTTCTCTTTATATCTCTCTTTCTCTCTGTCTCTCTCTCTGTCTTTCTCTTTTTCTTTTTCTCTCTCTGCTCTCTCATTCTCTCTTTCTCTTTCTTCCTTTCTCTCTCTCTCTCCCCCAAACACCTGAAATATTGCCCTCCTTCTCCGCCCAGTTTTGAGTTCTAACTTTGCTTCTCCACACTCTGAATTGGGCTGCCCATCCCCAGGTGGGGGTCCGATAAAGCAAAAGGGAATATAGCTGGCAAAATATACAAAATGAAAGCAGTTAGCCTAATTTATTGCGACCAAGGGCACAGTCCATTTTGGTTACATTCACCATACATGAGAGCCAGTTTGGTGTAGTGGTTAGGAGTGCCAACTTCTAATCTGGCATGCCAGGTTCGATTCTGCACTCCCCCACATGCAGCCAGCTGGGTGACCTTGGGCTCTCTCAAGCACTGATAAAACTGTTCTGACTAAGCAGTGATATCAGGGCTCTCTCGGCCTCACCCACCCCACAGATGGTCTGTTGTGGGGAGAGGAAAGGGAAGGCAACTGTAAGCTGCTTTGAGCCTCCTTCGGGTATGGAAAAGCGGCATATAAGAACCAACTCTTCTTCTTCTTCATTAATATCAGGGTTCTCTCAGCCTCACCCACCCCACAGGGTGTCTGTTGTGGGGAGAGGAATGGGAAGGCGACTGTAAGCCGCTTTGAGCCTCCTTCGGGTAGGGAAAAGCGGCATATAAGAACCAACTCTTCTTCTTCTTCTTCTTATACTGATATAATACATAATATCTGTGATGCTTTGACTGTAAATTGGGGAAGGATGGGGGATTTGGCCACCATTTTATGGGGTTTTTTTAAATGGTTTTAATGATTTCGGGGTTGTGATTTATTTTAATGGGGTTCTTTGTCTTTATGTAACCCACCACGAGTCTTCAAAAAGTGGCGGGATAAAAATCTGAATGAATGAATGAATGAATGAATGAATGAATGAATGAATGAATGAATGAATGAATGAATGAATGCAAGTATCCATGCCATTACCACACAAATGTTTTGGCTTTTTTCACAAGTATAAGTCGTAAACGGAGACGAGAGGATCCTTGTCTGTTATTCTCTCCATAGTTCACCTGTACAAGTGCGGTGCCATGCGCGAGAGTTGTGGCCTGTGCCTGAAGGCAGATCCGGACTACGAGTGTGGCTGGTGTGAGGGACAGAACCAGTGCACGCTGAAGCACCACTGCCCCATCCTGGAGAACCGGTGGCTGGAACTCTCTGGAACTGGAGGGAAATGCACCAATCCCAAGATAACTGGAGTAAGTTCTCAGATTTTCTTCTCCTCTATTCATGGTCTGTAATGAAAAAGTTTATTGTTTGTGCTTTACTTGTCTCCCTGTTGGGGAACCAAAGTGAATTACCATACATACCCGCATATAAGCCGAGGCACCTCATTTTACCACAAAATCTGGGCAAATTTATTGACTCGCGTATAAGCCAAGGGTGGGAAATGCTCCCTCATCACAGGCTCTCCCACCCAGCCCTGCCATTCCTTTTGCCACTGAAGGCAAAAGGAACAAAAGACCAGAGTCCCTCAGTCAAACCGTTGATGTCCTGCAATCTGCCAGAGCAAGCTCAGCTAGCAGTCCACATTTGCAAATGGTAATGCAACAATTGTCTGGCTGGAGAAGACTTTTATTTCAATTACCGTTTATACCTGCGTATAAGCTGGGGAGGGCTTTTTCAGTGTGGGAAATGGTGCTGAAAAACTAGGCTTATACGCGGATATATAGGACACATTATTTTTCCCCTCATATCCAGTTCTGGGGAAATACATAGAGGAGGGTTCAACCAGGGGAAGGTAGGATTTGGGGAGAGGAGGGACAATGCTATAGAGTCAACCCTCCAAAGCAACCCTGTTTTCTCTGAAGGAACTGATCTTGGTGATCTGGAGATCAGTTGTAATACTGGAAGATCACTGGATGCCACCTGGAGGCTGACCTTATCAAACCTTTGGTCTTCAAATCTATGGAAATTATTTTTAGAAGAGTTCTGCTGGGTAAGCCCAGTGGTTCATCGAGCCCAGCGTCCCGTCTCACACAGGGGCCAACCAGTTCCTCTGGAGGGCCAACAATGGACCATGGAGGCCTTCATAAGAACATACAAAGAACCTTGCTTATCAGACCAATGGTCCTTCTAGTGCCTCTGAATTTGGAGTTCCACTCAGCCATGGCTAGTAGCCATTGATAGACTAATCCCTTTGGAAGCAGCATTTCCAAAAATCCATCTTTCTTCAGAAGGATGATGTAAACCACAGTCCGGAATCCCATTGGGTCAAGATGTTTACAACCGAGTACATCTCAATCAAGTGCGAAGAGTTTACCGTCAGCCACACTCTGCTAAAAATTCTCTTGATTTTCAGCCTTATTGACAACGGAAAGCTCTTCGAAGGAATTCATTAGCATGTGCTCTAATTAGTATGCATTCAGGTTTGCATACACCCTAATGGCATCTGAGCTGGTTATAAGTGGCTGAGAACGATATCTTGGCATCATTGGGGGGGGGGGTGATGGGGGGAGAGTGAAACAGAAACGTTAATTTGTTATGCGGTTACTATGAGAAAGGCAAAATTCCAGGCGAGGGCCTTTCTCAGTAGCTTTGCCAACCTCCAGGTGGCTCCTGGAGAATTCGTCTATTATTGATCCCCTGATAAGCTGGGTCGATTGTCCTGGAGTAAATGGCTGCTCTGGAGGGCGGAGTCTACTACACAGAGGTCCCTCCCCCACCCCAAATTGTGCCCACTCGCGGCTGCATCCCCTGAGTCTCCAGGTATTCCCAACTCAGAGCTTTCGACCGCTTTCAATAACCAGTTTCATTAAAACAAATGTAAAATGTACTGCAAAAAAAAGGATAGCGTTAGGATACAGTTAGGCTGTGGGATTAAATGACAAAACAAGCCATAAAAAGCATTAAATGAGCCATTAAAAATATAAAACACAAGATGAACCGCTTTCAAGGGGTCTCTTAGCCAAGAGCCCAGGAGCATCTGAATCTCTATTAGAGAATTGCAAGATCCAAGGCTTATTAACAAAAGGCATAATTTTCAGCAGGGCAGTGAAGCTCTCGTCACACCAGCTCTCATATCAATCTAACAAAATATGCGAGAGAGAGTCAGGGCAGCCAGAACCACATGGACAGAGTCTCTCATGGTTTGGAGTGTAATTAAACCTTTCTTAAATCACCTTCAAGGCCATACACGGTCTGGGCCCAGTGTATTTGAGAGCCCACCTTCCTAAAGAGCTTTACACTCCACCACCGCCAACTGGCTGTGGATCCTGGGCCTCAAAGAAGCACGTTGGACCTCAACCAGGGCCAGGGCTTTCTCGATCCTGGCCCCCACCTGGTGGAAGAGCTCCCTGGAGAGATCAGGGCCCTGACAGAACCCAAACAGTTCCGCAGGGCCTGCAAAAGGGAGCTCTTCCACCAGGCATTCGCTTAAGGCTGACCGACTCAAAACATCTACAGGAAAACCCCCCCCCCCCGCAGAACCCCCCCCCCCTCCATGACTGAACAATCAAATCTACTCAGGGATCTATCAGTGTTATTGTTATCTTAAATACTGTCCTGGCTGTCATGTTATGCTATGATTGTTTTGTTATGCTGTTATAATGTGCCATGTAACTATTCTATGATGCTTGATGTAAACCACTCAGAGCCATATGGAAGGGCGGTATAAAAATCCAAATATATAAATAAATTGAGGGCAACCTTATCTGGTTCCCTATTAAAGTCCCCAAAACGTGAGCCAATGCCCACCTACCCGCTACTGAGAATGTCCTTTATGTACCCCTCTCTATCTAGAGAGAAGGAGGCGACCCTTCTGAAATGGCTTGAGTTTATTTTTAAACTAACTTTATTTTAGATGAAGAAGAGTTGGCTTTTATATCCTGCTTTTCACTCCCCGAAGGAGTCTCAGAGCTGCTGGCAATCGCCTTCCCTTTCCTCTCCCCACAACAGGCACCCTGTGAGGGAGGTGGGGCTGAGAGAGCTCTAAGAGAACAGCTTTGTGAGAACAGCTCTGGGAGAACTGTGATTGAGCCAACTGTTCTTCTTTATCATCTAAAAGAAAGGCCAAGCCCTTTGACCGAAACACTGGTGCATTGTCTTTTCTTTATAACATTTATGTCCTTAGATCAGCCCCGTCAGAGGGCCCCGAGAAGGAGGGACCAGGGTGACCATCCGAGGAGAAAATCTGGGCCTGGAGTTTCGGGACATTGCGTCCCATGTCAAAGTAGCCGGCGTGGAGTGCGTTCCCCTGGTGGAAGGATACATACCAGCAGAACAGTAAGTAAAGACTGTGGGACAAAGGGGCTATGGATTGGGGGGTAGAGCATCTTCTTGGTGCCTACAGCGTTCCAGGTTAAATCTCCAGCATCTCGCAGAGAACGGTACATGGAACTTGGTTTTTTCATAATCATAATATTAACATGAAACTATAACAGAGGTAACATGGTATAACGATGCAAACAGGCCCAGAGCAGAACACAAGGGTGGATTTCTGGGAGGGGCTCTGTAGATATTGTTGGTTACGCCTGGTCTCAACCAAATGCCTGGTGGGGGAGCTCTCTTTTGCAGGCCCTGCGGAACTGTTTTAGCAGCATCAGGGCCCTGATCTCCTCCAGGAGTTCATTCCAACAGGTGGGGGCCAGGACCGAGAAGGCCGTGGCCCTGGTTGAGACCAGGCAGACTCCTTTAGGGCCAGGGATCATCAGCCGATGGTGGCGGAGCGTAGAGCTCTTCTGTGGGAATAGGCAGGGAGACGGTCCTTCAGGCACACTGGGCCCTGACCGCGTCTGGCCTTAAAGGTAATTATCAGAACCTTTAGCCCGATGGTAGTCTGAGCCATCCATTTTTGATGTTCATAGAACAAAGGTTGAGTCCATTTGGGCCGAGAAGGGTCAGCTGTTTGGGGGCATCTTCGTCCTCAGCAGACACGTCTGGAGCTATGCAAAGGCCACTCTGTGCAGCTTCAGAGAGGCCTGCTGGGGAGGCATTTAAAGACCCTCGGGATCAGCTGTTTGGCGGTTTCCTTCTTAATCGGCTGAATCACAAATCAGTCGAATCAAACCCGAATCAATTTGGCTTTCTCTGATTCGGCATATTTAAACTAATAGGAAGCGCAATTTGGCTGGGAGAAGCCCCAATCGTCACAGATTCAAGTATTTTCAGACTCATCCGAGCCAAATTGCACATCCTTAGTCTGGAGAACTTTTTGCAAACGTAGAGAGATGATGTCTCTCCAGCTCTCTTATCTATCAGTCATGGAATCATAGAGTTGGAAGGGATCTCCTGGGTCATCTAGTCCAACCCCCGGCTGGATGCAGGAAGCTCACAGCCACCTGCCCACCCACAGTGACCCCCAGTTCCATGCCCAGATGATGCTACCCCCTGTGCTTCTCTTTTAGAATAGTGTGTGAGATGGGAGAGGCCAAGCTCAGCCAACATGCTGGATACGTGGACATCTGCGTGGCCGAATGCAAGCCGGAGTTCACAGCCAGATCCTCCCAGCTGTATTACTTTACGGTAAGTGCATTCGCCAAGTTCCCATATTCGTTTGGAATAGACGGGCAGCTTCTCAAGTTTCCTAATCTGCGTGCTTCCGTCTTGTGGTGGCCCTATGAATTAAGGACCTCCAGAATGTCCTATCAAACAGCCTTGCTCGGGCCTGGAAAATGAGGGGCCACGACTGCCTTGATGGAGACCACCTCAGGTTGGGCCTTCTGCTTTTCCTGCCATCTTCTACTTTCCCTAGTGACTCTGGTCTTCTCTTTTTGTGTGCCTGAAGTACAGTAGCCTCAGTTTGGTGATTTTAACTTCTCAGGAGAGTTTGGGCTTGATTTGATCCAGAACACACTCATCTGTCTTTTTGGAGGTCCATGGTATCCATAAAACATTCCTCTAATGTTCGTTCATTCATTCATTCATTCATTCATTCATTCATTCATTCATTCATTGCACTTCATTCATTCATTCTCTCATTTATTCATTCATTCAATTTATAGAGAGATGGTGTTAGCACCCAGAGAGGCTACCCCCTGTACTTCTCTTTCCAGAGAGGGGAGGGAGCCCAGAAGGGATGCTACGCCACAGGCTCCACCCCCCAAAGCAGCCATTTTCTCTTGGGGAACTGATCTCTATGGTGTGGAGATGAGTTGTAGATCTGGAAGAATTTCTAGTTTTGTAGAGAAACAGAATCCGAAGCGTGTCTGTATATCAAACCAGTGAAAACCTCTCCAGAGGATTCCACGCATCCCCAATTCAGACTGAGGGATTAGAAAGAGGCGAAGTCTGCAGATCTTAGCCTCACCTCCGTGTTTTGTTTTCCTTCCTTGCTGAAACTAGATGTAAGGCCTATTAATCTGCTTCACTTTCTGTTCTGGCTGCAGTCCCGTGGCTGGCTATTCTCCCAGCTGCCATTCGAAGCGTCCATCAGCTGTTAATGTTCTCCCAGAGCTTCTGCACGAACAAGAGCCACAAGCCCCGGCCAGCGTCTCTGGTGAAAGGCTGCGGAGGCTTCGCGTCCTTATAGCAACTTGATTTTTAAAAAAGAGAACTGCCCCAATGGAGAGGGAATAAAATCAGTCATGTTCTATCCGGATCTCAGTTTCTTTCTTCTGAAAATCGACATAACCTTGTTTCTGTCTTCTGAACATCCCCAAAAGCCCAGGGCCCCTTAAAGGCAGCCGGAGTTGGGTCAGTGGTTAGGGGGTTGGACTGGGACAGGGATCCCCTACGTTCTGCCTGCCGATACCATTTTTAGAAGAAGAAAAAGAAGAGTTATTTTTTTTACTCTCCTTTTTACTATCTGTAGAGGTCTCAAGGCGGCTCATAATCTCCTTCCCTTCCTCTCCCCACAATAGACACTCCGTGAGGGAGGTGAGGCTAAGACAGGTCTAAGAGAACTGGGATTGGCCCAAGGTCACCCAGCAGGCCTCGTCTGTATCAAAATGGCCGACAGTCACCTTCCCCCCTTCTCCCCACAACAGACAGCCTGTGAGGCAGGTGAGGCTGAGAGAGCTCTGATAGAACTGGGACTGGCCCAAGGTCACTCAGCAGACCTCATGTGTCTCAAAGAGGCTGTCGATCGCCTTCCCTTCCTCTCTCCACAACAGACACCCTGTAAGGAAGGTGGAGTTCAGAGAGGTCTGAGAAAATGGCGCCTGGCCCAAGGTTACCCAGCTGGCTGCTCATGGGGTAGTTGGGTATCAAACCTGGTTCTTCAGATAGGAGTCTGCCACTCTTTAACCAATATGCCCCACTGCCTCTCATGCAGGTCACAATGTGAGGGGTACAAATTGGGGTAAAAGTATTTATGGGTGCGGAAGGTGGACCATGAAGAAAGCAGATATGAAGATGGTGGATTCTTTCTAAATGTGGTGTTGGAGGAGAGATTTGCAGATATGGTGGACTGCCCAAAAGGCAAAGAAGCCATCCTGAGCGCTCCCTAGAGGCTGCACAGTCCTGCATGGCTTGTGAGATGGAGCTCTTCTGCCAAGGTTTTTTTCTGGGGCCAGTGATCCTCGAACATCTAAGGGGCCCAACTTTGAAAGACGCCCCCATGTTCACATTTTAACCTGGCAACCGACCTATTCAAAGACTAGCTGTCATCGATGTTGCTGTTAGTTATGGATGGTTTTAAATGGTTTTAATCTGTCTTATTTTAATTACACTGTTGTTTTACTGGTGCTGTACACCGTCTTGTGCCGGCCCACCGGGAGATCACTATGAATGGAACAGATAACTAAATAGTGACTAAACTGAGATTCTCGTGTTTTGGTCACACCCCAAGAAGGCAAGAGTCCCCGGAGAGGACAATAATATAAGGAAAAATGGAAGACCGCAGGAAACGAGGAAGAGCCTACAAGAGGTGGATCGACTCCGTCCTGTTGGCTCTTCCTCTTTTCCGATTTCCTTTCGCTTTTCCTTATATTATTGTCTTCTCTGGGGACAGACCAGAGCAAGGCTGTCAATGAGTAGATGTTTTCGAGGACATGCATAAGGTCACCACAAGCTGGAAGTGTCTTGGTGGTCCTTTGCACACTCAGACAGACAAATGACTGGCTACCTAATCCCTGTCAAAGGCTTTTCGGGGAAATCCAGTGATGTTTTGCATTAGATGTTCGATTCCTTGGGTTTCTGGTCGGCCTTGTGCTTTTGGTATCCCCATGTAACCGATGTACACAGCCCTGAGCCAGCTCGCTGGGTGAGGCGGTAGATAAATGAAATAAATAAATAAATGTTGGCATAGTTTGAATGTGCAAAGGAGGCACACGGAGGGGCCGCTGCTTCAAGAGTGCATAGCTTTATTGAGAAGAGAAACAACTCTGTAGAGAAGAGAGGAGAGAGAGGGAGTCCTAGCAGTCTAACTGACTAACCGTACAATAAAGTCCAGTAGCACCTTTAAGACCAACGAAGATTTATTCAGGGCGTGAGCTTTCGAGTGCAAGCACTCTTCGTCAGACTGGAGGCCATTAGAGGGAGGCTGTGTGTGCAGGAAGCCTCCCATTGAACCAATCAGGAGGAGATAATTCGGAAAATGGCAGGAAGTCCCTAATCTGAGCATGCCAAGTACACATCTCCTCCAAAGCTCCGTGCAGGCTGTCCTTCAGGTGCTTCTGATCATACATGCTACAGATTCTGCATGTTCTAACACACCATTCTTACGTGACCCGCCTTATTTCCCCATCAGCAGGAGCCAGAATTGACATCACTCAACTGTCCCACGGCTTGGCTGCCTGCTAGGATTCCCTGAGTGTTATCCTGCAAGGATGGCTAGGCTTGAGACCAGCTCTGGCCAATAACTCTGTGTCTCACTGGAACGTAGGGGTGCCAACCTCCAGGTGGGAACTGGGGATCCCCTGGACTGGTAGCTCACCTCCAGACTAAAGAGATCAGTTCCCCCTGGAGCAAAGGGCTGCTTTGGAGGGGGGGACTCCACATTATTATACTCCTCTGGGGTCCCACCCTACCAAAAATTCTGCCCACTCCTGGCTCCACTCCCAAAGTCTCCAGGGATTTCCCTACCTGGAGCTGGCAACCCTGCTGGAATGGCCCCTCTAGATCAGGGGTAGTCAACCTGTGGTCCTCCAGATGTTCACGGACTACAATTCCCATGAGCCCCTGCTGGCAGGGGCTCATGGGAATTGTAGTCCATGAACATCTGGAGGACCACAGGTTGACTACCCCTGCTCTAGATAACAAAGAGAGGACCCTTGGACTGGGCTGGGGTCTCCATAAACCATTTTGATGCTTTGAGATCTGGCAAATAAGCCACTAAATGCAAGCTTTTCTCCGGAAAAAAAAAATCGACATTAATAATTTTAGGTGTTCTGCAACACATCCTGTCCATTGTTCCCGCTCATTCATTGGAGAGTTGAAACCTTTTTTAGACCAACGTTCTTAAAAAAAAAACGGAAAAGAACATGGGGAACGGTGCCCTTCATTTAAATGCAGATGGTGGCTTTTCACTTGGGACCCGAACGGAAAGTTTTTCTATTAAAATGCTAATGAAAAGGGGTGGTGGTGGGGGGGGGGAGAGAAACCTGCAACTTTAGATTTCTTCCAGGAAAAGGGATGATCCCTTGCCGTGATTCGGCATCAGGGTGATAGGAGACATGCTGAATCTGGAGATTTTATCTTGATTTTTTTAAAGGGTAATTTGGATGGGAGGGGGGGAAAGTTATATTTATTTTCCGGCAAGTCACTGAAAACATGCCATCTTCCTATTTGTCGGTATATATGTGGGCATTTTGGGAGGGAATGGGGAAGTCTGAGAGTAGGGCTGGGAAGAACCTGGAGATTTGAGGGTGCAGCTAAGAGAGGGTGGGATTTGGGATGGGGAAGGCCCTCGTAATGCCATGGAGTCCACCCTCCAAAAAGACCATTTCCTCCAGGGGAACTGATCTCTGTCAACTGGAGGTCCCAGTTCTGGGTTGGGGAATATCTGGAGACTTTGAGGGTGCAGCTAGGAATGGGTGGGATTTGGGGCTGGGGGAGGGACCTCAGTAGAGTATAATGTGATGAAATCCACTGTTCAAAGCAGCTGTTTTCTCCAGGGGAACTGAGCTCTGTTTCCTGGAAAGGAGCTATAATTCCAGGAGATCTCCAGGCCCTACCTGGGGACTGGCATTCCTGCCCCCATGTAGCCAGTGCTAAACTGGAACTAAACCAGAGTTTAGGGCAATGCCATGTTGATTGCTGGAGAAGTCACATCAAAATCACAAGATGTCATAGTCCCATTGTATACGGCACTGGTCAGACCACACCTGGAGTACTGTGTGCAGTTCTGGAGGCCTCACTTCAAGAAGGATGTAGATAAAATTGAAAGGGTACAGAGGAGAGCGAGGAGGATGATCTGGGGCCAAGGGACCAAGCCCTATGAAGATAGGTTGAGGGACTTGGGAATGTTCAGCCTGGAGAAAAGGAGGTTGAGAGGGGACATGACAGCCCTCTTTAAGTATTTGAAAGGTTGTCACTTGGAGGAGGGCAGGATGCTGTTTCTGTTGGCTGCAGAGGAGAGGACACGCAGTAAGGTGTTTAAACTTCAAGTACAACGATATAGGCTAGATATCAGGAAAAAGTTTTTCACAGTCAGTGTAGTTCAGCAGTGGAATAGGCTGCCTAAGGAGGTGGGGAGCTCCCCCTCACTGGCAGTCTTCAAGCAAAGGTTGGATACACACTTTTCTTGGATGCTTTAGGATGCTTAGGGCTGAACCTGCGTTGAGCAGGGGGTTGGACTAGATGGCCTGTATGGCCCCTTCCAACTCTATGATTCTAAATTTTGGAATGGTGGTGGTTAGGACAGGGGGCCCCAGTGTGGTAAACAGCAAAAAAGAGGGTGTGGGGGGGGGAAGCCAACCTGATAAACAGGTGAGAACCAAAGAGGTTGAAAGACGCAAAAATATTAAAAATGTATTAAATGTGTTGAACAATTTATTAAAGAGAGCTCAGTGTAATTATTAAAAAAAAAACATTAAAGGGGAACATTTCTTTTCCCTAGAGGTCACGCACGTATCAGTCTATCATATGACACAACAAAAATTGAGCCCAATGGCACCAACAAAGATTTATTCAAGGTGTGAACTTTTGTGTGCAGGCACACTTCCTCAGGCACAATGGAACAAGAATTGTGACACTACAGATATAAAGAAAAGGTAAATCAGTGGCAAATTAGTAAACTGTGTCATAATATTCAAATGAAGCCATATGGTAATTCTTTGCTAAGACAGTCTTTTTTTAGTTCAGTTGTCATTCACAAAAACATTGGAGAAATAAAAATCTTAAGGTTAGTAATTGATGGCAGATGCTTTCCCAGTTGTGAAAAGAAATCATTGAAAGAGACTGGTTGCTGGCATGATTAGCTGTTTGAGCAAAGAATTGTCATATGGCATGATATAGCATAATTTGAATACTATGACACAGTTTACTGATTTGCCATTAATGTACCTTTTCTATATACCTCACAGGGTTGTTGTGTATATAAAAAATGTGAGTCTGTAAGTCAACTGGAGGAAAAGAAAGGGCTTTATGGATGAAAGTGAATCCATAGTTCCATTGAAGCCCTGAGACTCACTGTAACTGCATGTGTTTTTCCAGACTCTGAGCCTTTCCGATCTAAATCCCAAGCGTGGCCCGGTGTCAGGGGGCACACAGATCACCATCACTGGCAAAAACCTGCAAGCCGGAAGCAACGTCTCCGTGTGGCTGGGAGGACAGCCCTGCCTTTCCCCCAGGTATGAACCTACGGCAAATAAAAGCACCATCCAAAAACAGATGCGTGGAAGAAGTCTCAAGAAGCCTCCTCAGTTAGCCTGGTCTGATCCAGCAGGGCTCTTTTGAGGGCCCTATGAAGGCCTCTGGGCCCCGTTTTTGGCCTTTCAGATGAACTGGTTGGCCACTGTGTGAGACGGGAGGCTGTTCTAGATGGACCACTGGTCTGAACCATCAGGGCTCTTCTGATGTTCTTAGGATGCTGGACTAGATGGACCCCTGGTCTGATCCAGCAGGGCTCTTCTGATGTTCTTAGGATCCTGGACTAGATGGACCCCTGGTCTGATCCAGCAGGGATCTTCTGATGTTCTTAGGATCCTGGACTAGATGGACCCCTGGTCTGATCCAGCAGGGCTCTTCTGATGTTCTTAGGATCCTGGACTAGATGGACCCCTGGTCTGATCCAGCAGGGCTTTTCTGATGTTCTTAGGATGCTGGACTAGATGGACCCCTGGTCTGATCCAGCAGGGCTCTTCTGATGTTCTTAGGATCCTGGACTTGATGGATCCCTGGTCTGATCCAGCAGGGCTTTTCTGATGTTCTTAGGATGCTGGACAAGATGGACCCCTGGTCTAATCCAGCAGGGCTCTTCTGATGTTCTTAGGATCCTGGACTAGATGGACCCCTGGTCTGATCCAGCAGGGCTTTTCTGATGTTCTTAGGATGCTGGACTAGATGGACCCCTGGTCTAATCCAGCAGGGCTCTTCTGATGTTCTTAGGATCCTGGACTAGATGGACCCCTGGTCTGATCCAGCAGGGCTCTTCTGATGTTCTTAGGATCCTGGACTAGATGGACCCCTGGTCTGACCAAGCAGGGCTCTTCGGATGTTCTTAGGATCCTGGACTAGATGGACCCTGATCTGGTCCAGCAGGGCTCTTCTGATGTTTTTAGGATGCTGGATTAGATGGACGACTGGTCTGACCCAGCAGGGCTCATCTTCTGTTCCAGTGCCTTGGCTGTGGTATAACCTTTCTTGGGTGGTTTAATCTGGTTCCCTGTTCCCAACAGGCGGTCTGTCGACTTCATCGTCTGCAACTCCACCGCCTCCGGCAACGGCCTGACAAAAGTGGAAGTGACCGTGAAAGTGGACAAGGCGAAAATACACAAGGAGTTGGCGAAGGTGCCCAAGGAGCTGGAGTTCGAATACGTGGAGGACCCCACCATTGTGAGGATCGAGCCAGAATGGAGCATCGTCAGGTAAGGATGGCCCTTGGGTAGGGTTGCTAGGCAGGGCATGCAGGTGGCCCGAGAGAAAAATGTACAAATAAGGCCTTGTCTACTTACGAAAGTTCTTACCATAGAGTTTCTAGTGATTCCTAGAGCTGCCCTTCGGCACTTCTGGGTGGTTCTAGGAATCACCAAGAACTCTATGGTGAGAATGCCCGGTAAGTCGATGAAATGAGACCTTGTTTTTAATTTTTCTCTCGCCTTACGGAAAGCCGTTTGTCTGGAACGAGAAATCAAGTCACCAAGTCCACCAGGAGGGCCAGAACTTCAAAACTGCTTCTGCAGTTGCTCCTCAGGAACCATGAATACAGAGCATCACTCCCCCAAACAGTGTTTCCTCTACACTTTGTGGCTCATAGTCACGGATGGACCTCTGCTTCGTATCCAGACCCTTCTTGAAGCTTTCTAAGCTTGTAGCTGCCACCATTCCCTGCAGCAGTGAATTCCCCAGGTTAATTCTTGTTTGGCTAAAGCAATAGTTCTCAACCATCCTAATGCCGCAACCCTTTAATACAGTTCCTCATGTTGTGGGGACCCCCAACCATAAAATCATGCAAGTTCTCTTTCACAGAAATTAAATCAAAACTGGCCAATGGCGTGAAGATCCGTGGTTCAGGATTGGATATAAATTGGTTTTCTCCTGGGGTTTCTCAGTTCAGTTCTGCCTCTTGTCCCACCGTGCCGATCTCGCTCTTTTCCGCTGCTCCAGATAGACAAATGGTCTACCCTGCAAGGCTGTTGTGTGGGTGCCCCCCCCCCCGGCCAAGATGCTTGCCCTGCCCGCGACCCCTGTGAAAGGGTCGTTCGACCCCCAAAGCGGTCCCGACCCCCAGGTTGAGAACCACTGGGCTAAAGGGTTTGCAATAGCCAATACTTTAAACCAAGCCCGGTGGCAGATGTGATTAAAAGCAGAGGAAGGTTGTCAGAAGGGTACATTACGTTTCTTCTCTGTCCAGGGCAAGGAATTATTTTATCACTTGGCTAGGAAGGACTTTGCGGCAGGCATTGATTTAAAAAAAAAACCTCGGCCCTGACAGACTCCCAGTTCGATACAACCCTCTGTCTCCTGAACCTAGAAAGAGTCGCGACGTATGGAAATTTCATGAGTCTGGCCCAGTGGAGAGAGAAATTGGTCATTAAACATACCGGTGTTCCTTGTAAGGGATTTTCAGGGAAAGAAGTAGGAGTCTTGCCTTTCTTCCATCCTTCATTGGTTTGGAGCTCCGCCGTGAAACCCAAGTAATTGGAGGGCCTGAGAGGTTTGGGACACGGCTGGGAGATTCTCCTGGTTCGGCCCTTCAGACCCAGCCAGCAGATTTTGCAGATCGGTTAGTGACTATCGGTATTACAAGACTATTTAACGGGTGGTGGGGGGGGGGGATTAATTAAATAGAAAGATATTTCGGGTCACCTCTGTCTCAAAAAGGATATTGTAAAGCCAGAGTAAGTCAGGACGAGGGCAACCAAGACGGAGCACCCTTCCCTCTGAGGAATGGCTGAAGAGCCAGGGATTGCTCAGTTGAGAAAAGAGATGACATGGGAGAAATTAAACCAATTGTGGTGGTGGTGGAGAGAGTTGACAAAAAGAACCTTTTCTTCCTCTCCCAAAATTCTAGAATTCAGGGACATCCGATCAGAGAATCCTAGAATCCTAGAGTTGGAAGGGCCCTTCTGGGTCATCTAGTCCAACCCCCTGCACTATGCAGGACACTCACAACCCTTTCGCTCATCCACTGTCACCTGCCACCCCCTTGAACCTTCACAGAATCAGCCTCTCCGTTAGATGGCTATCCAGCCTCTGTTTAAACATTTCCAAAGATGGAGAACCCACCACTTCCCGAGGAAGGCTGTTCCACTGAGGAACCGCTCTAACTGCCAGGAACTTCTTCCGGATGTTTAGACGGAATTTCTTTTGCATTAATTTCATTCCATTGGTTCTGGTCCGTCGCTCTGGGGAAATGAAGTGGGTGGGAAGTAGGTTCAGGACTGACACAAGGAAATGCTATCATACAGGAATGAAGATGTGGGATTCAATGCAGGAGGATGTTGTGATGGCCAAGATGACCATTCAAGGAGTTGGTGAGCTCCCCATCTGTGGTGGACTTTAAGCAGCAGCTGGACGGATATCAGGGGGTTGGAATATATTCAGATCCTCTCAGTCAGATTGGCCATGCGTTCTCAGACCTTTTGCCTTCCCCTGGGCAGAGGGCAGGGGTCACAGGGGCACGGAGAATGGGCGGGAGGTAATTGTTCATTTGCTGCATTGTGCAGAGGATTGAACTAGATGCCCCCTGAGATACCTTCCAGCTCTCCATTTCTGTGTTCTGTCCACCTTCCAAAGCAATCATGGATTGTAAACTAAACATGAGCAGGCAGTGTGATGCAGCGGTAAAAAAGGCAAATGCCATTTTGGGCTGTATCAACAGAGGCATCACATCAAAATCACAAGATGTCATAGTCCCATTGTATACGGCACTGGTCAGACTACACCTGGAGTACTGTGTGCAGTTCTGGAGGCCTCACTTCAAGAAGGACGTAGATAAAATTGAAAGGGTACAGAGGAGAGCGATGAGGATGATCTGGGGCCAAGGGACCAAGCCCTATGAAGATAGGTTGAGGGACTTGGGAATGTTCAGCCTGGAGAAAAGGAGGTTGAGAGGGGACATGATAGCCCTCTTTAAGTATTTGAAAGGTTGTCACTTGGAGGAGGGCAGGATGTTGTTTCTGCTGGCTGCAGAGGAGAGGACATGCAGTAATGGGTTTAAACTTCAAGTACAACGATATAGGCTAGATATCAGGAAAAACATTTTCACAGTCAGAGTAGTTCAGCCGTGGAATAGGCTGCCTAAGGAGGTGGTGAGCTCCCCCTCCCTGGCAGTCTTCAAGCAAAGGTTGGATGCACACTTTTCTTGGATGCTTTAGGATGCTTAGGGCTGATCCTGCGTTGAGCAGGGGGCTGGACTAGATGGCCTCTATGGCCCAACTCTATGATTCTATGATTTCTCATGGGGCCCTGACCTTTGTCTCTGGGAAAAGAGCTGTAATTCCTGCCAGAAGGCTGTGAAGAAGACCTGCCAGCCATGAGTATCACCGGAGACTAAAAAAGCTGTGGTGAATGGCTGTGCAAATCTTCATGCCCTTCTTCTTTGTTAAACGTTCAGAGCCATAGCCAGAACGAGGTCCGGATTTTCACTCGTTTTCAGGGTGACCAATTTCCTCAATAGTTCTACCCCTGAATTTAAACATATACAACAGTTTTATACAGCTTGCGAGCTAGTACAAAATTTCCTCTAGGCCAGACTATCCAGTGATTTTGGAGGTTTTTTGGGGTGGGGGCATCATCTGGGCATGGAATTGGGGTCACTGTGGGTGGGCAGGTTGTTGTGAATTGCCTGCATTTTGCAGGGGGTGGCCTAGATGACCCTGGAGGGCCCTTCCGACTCTTATGATTCTATGAAATAAAGAACGTATATACGTGATGGTTTCATACCTTATTTCCAGTTATTCTTATAAATTCGCAGAGTGCACAGATTTCCGGCACTGAAAACTTTGCAAACAGATCCTGGTATAGTGATTGAGCCGGCAGATCAGGGAGGGGGGATTGTAATTATGAATGAATGGAGTTATGAACGCCATGACTCTGCCTCTTAACGTTTAACCATAAAGAAGAGTCTAAAGATTTGCACAGCCATTCATGTCAGCTGTGTTCTTCACTGCCTGGAGGCTGGCAAGTCTTAGCAAGGTGACTGGCCTCGAAGTTCTGTGGTTGACCTTCTGTTTTCTCTCTGCCCATCAGTGGGAATACACCCGTCACGGTTTGGGGCACGAACCTAGACCTCATCCAGAACCCGCAGATCCGGGCCAAGTACGGCACCAAAGAACACATCAATGTAAGTACAAAAGAAAGTCAATGCGAACGAGGAAAGCGAGAGAACCACACGGATTCAACGGGCTCTGCACTGGGTACTCCCAGAGCATTATTTTCCATGTTAAATCCAAATATCCTTCTTCATCTATATGAAATTACAAAATGAAATTACATTTTGATGCTGGGTGCCTTGAATTTTCCCTCTGCCACAAGCATAATTGATCCAGAGTGAGTCTACCTCCCCCTCCACACACCCCCTGGAGTGGATGTAACCATTGATATTTGAAAAATCAGCAAGAATAAGCACGCAGCTGTCTGCTATCCCTGAAATAACTTGCTGCCAAGCCTCCAATATTGTAGAAAAACCATGATTGGCCAGGGCGTCAGTTCAAGGACTTCCTCGTTTCCAGGTTGCAAGGCTTCCCTTAAAGGGCAAGCCCTAACTTCTCTCAGCAGAAATTCCAGAAGCCCTAACTTTTCTCTTGGCAGAGATTTGCCTCTTGGATTTATTCCCCCTCCTCTGCTGTTTCCAATCATCTCCCCCTCCCCACTTCAAGAAAAGAAAGAGGCTCCTGCTCTTCTTGTCTCCCCCCCCCCTTCTCAATTCTCCTAATCACATGCAGAACACCTTTCTGTTTCAACGGGGAGTGGGGGGGAGGGCATAGAGCAAGGGTAGTCAAACCGTGGCCCTTCAGATGTCCATGCACTACAATACCTATGAGCCTCTGCCAGCATTCGCTGGCAGGGGCTCATGGGAATTGTAGTCCATGGACATCTGGAGGGCCACAGTTTGTGACTACCCCTGGGATAGAGGAAGACACGAAATCGATCCGAATTCAGCTGGATCCACAATAGAATAAAGTAAGTGTAGAATCATCTCATCAGCCTTCAGGAGTTAAGCAGGGCCAGGCTTGGTTAGAATTTTGATGGGAGATCTCCAGGGAGGTCTGAGGTTGCTGTGCAGAGGCAGATAATGGCCAACCACCTCTGTTTGTCTAACCCAGCCATTCCCAACTTTTTTTGTCTTGAAGAAATCCCTGAAAAGTTCTTCAGATCTCCAGAAACCCCAGAAGTGGCGCAATCATACAGAACGTGGTGGGGAAGCATGCATGCCCACCCAGGGCCCCTCCCGTTCCTCCCCTCCCTTCAGGCCCACCATTGGTCATTTTTGAAGGGGTGGCGGGTCAACATGACCATGTATGGTCATATCACCCAAAACATGTTCATCAACACATTTTTAAAAATATATTAAAATTAATTCACTTCCATCCTTTCGGGAATGCAATCCAGGGCCATCAAGAAACCCCAAGGTTTCACGAAACCCTGATTGAGAAAGCCTGGTTAAGTCTTTTCAAAAGAGAAAATAATCATTCCGCCCCTGGAAAATGCTGTTGGGATATTTGGTTGATACAGTAGAGCTTGCCCAGCCATAGGAGGGTGACGCTGATTGCAGTCAGTGAATCTCCCAAGACAGTGGTCCCCAACCTGCGGTCCGCGGCCCAGTGTGGTTCCCTCTCCCCGCCCCCCCCCCCCGCAGTAAAAAACTTCCCAGGCCGCAAGCTTGCGGCCCGGGAAGCTTCTTACTGCGGGATGGGGGGGAGGGAATCAGGGCTGCGCCACGAATCACACGTGCGCGGCCTGGCCGCGCATGCACACATGCGCGCTGCGCGGCCAAAATAGCACATGCATGAAAGTGCCACGCATGCGCGATTTCGGCCGTGCAGCACGCATGTGGCGTGTGCGGCCGCGCATGTGCGCTGCGCGGGCGGGGCAGTTGCCCTGCCGGTCCCCAGCCGAAAAAAGGTTGGGGACCAGTGTCCCAAGAAGTATATTGAAGAAAAATGTGCAATTACATTGATTCAAGTCCAGTTCGCATTCAGGTTGTAGTCAAGAGGAGAGAAGAAAGGCTTGATGAAGGAAGTACTTTCCCAATGACAAAAGGCCAGTTTGCACGTGGGAGTATGACACTGTTTTTACAGGAGAGACCTGCAGTGAGATGTATCTCCAGGGAAGGCCATGTGAAGTGAAGAGATAAAGTGTGTGAGAGAGAAGGGGCTTGAGGGCAACTCCCAGATTAGGGAGATTGTTGCTGATCATGTGTGTGCGAGTATGGAATTGTTTTTTTTTTTTTCAGGAGAGATCTGCAGAGATATGTTTTTCCCCAGGGAATGCCATGTGAAGCGGGGGAGAGGACAAAGTGCAGAAGAGGAAGGTTCTGAGTGTAGCTCCCAGGTTGAGACAACGAGAGACTAGCTGATTCAGGATCACGTTTGTGGGAGTGTGAGAGCACTGTTTCTACAGGAGAGACCTGAAGAGACATGGGTCTCTATGGAGGGCCATGTGCAGAGAGGGAGAAAACACACAAAGAGGAGGGATCAGAGGGCAATAGGAGGTGCCACATCAAGGAGAATAACACCTTATCCACCCTTAGAGGAATGTAACACCCACCAATGTCTGGGATCACTTCAACACATGCTTGGTCCTCGTTTGCCACATTTTAAGGAGTGCCTTTTCTTCTTCGAAGAGCCTCTTGTGGCACAGAGTGGTAAGGCAGCAGACATACAGCCTGAAAACTTTGCCCATGAGGCTGGGAGTTCAATCCCAGCAGCCGGCTCAAGGTTGACTCAGCCTTCCATCCTTCCGAGGTCAGTAAAATGAGTACCCAGCTTGCTGGGGGGTAAACGGTAATGACTGGGGAAGGCACTGGCAAACCACCCCGTATTGAGTCTGCCATGAAAACGCTGGAGGGCGTCACCCCGAGGGTCAGACATGACTTGGTGCTTGCACAGGGGATACCTTTACCTTTACCTTTCCTTCTTCGGGTCAATTAACGGAGTCCACAAATGTGCAGCGTGCACCTGAACAGAGCGTTTTTGCTGCTTCTGGGATCGAAGCAAGGTCCGGCCGCTGTGCTATTAGAAGGAACATTGAACCATCCACATGTGAAGCCAGCCGATCCTTTTTCAGGCTCTGGTGGCCCCCATTCCATCTTGTGGCAGCGAACACCATGAGGGCCTTATGCGTTGGGGGAAGACATCTTTGTTTTCCCCCCCGTACCAAATCTCCTGTCCATCAGTTTTGTCGGATGGATTGACGGGCGGAAGGCGCACCGTTCAGTCTGGAATTGGGTCAGCTGTTGCGGGCCTCATTAGAGAATCCTCGGAGGGTTTTTTTGTGTCAATACGACTTTTCAAAATGCTATTCTGAGGTCCATTTTCTTTCCCTGCCATCCACATGGCTTACCTTGTTTAACTAGGCATTGCTCAATCATAGGGGGGAAAAACTTCTGTTCTTAAATGTGAGCTTTCCTTATCTTTCCCCTGGGGTCCCTTGGGATTCGTTGGGCTAGCAATACTGGAAATCCCAGATGAGTTTTTTAAAAACCCTGCTCCAATTCCTGCATAAAACTAATTGCTGGCTTCCATCTCATTTTCACACATTGAGGCAATGCAGAAATGAAACCAGGGCTAAGTAGGGCTGCCAGGTTCCAGGCGGAACCTGGAGATCTCCCAGAATTACCATTGACCTCCACGCTACAAGAGATCCATTCCCCTAGAAAAAATGGCTGCTGAGCATGGATTCAATGGTGTTATATCCAGCTAAACTCCGTCCCTTCACCAAACACCACCCTCCCCAACTCCCCCCTACCCCGAAATCTCCAGGATTGTCCCGGATCTCCAGGCAACAGAGATCAGAGGAAATGCTTGGTTTGGAAGATGGACTCTGTGGCATTATACCCCATTTAAGTCCCTCCCCTTCCCAAACCCCACCCACATTCGAGCACACTTCCTCCCCTAATTCCTCCAGAACAACAGTCAGTTAGACTGTTAGAACTATCGCTCTCCACTCTCAAGAAAATTGTTTCAATCCTTTAGTCTTTAAACATCCACTGTTCTGCTCCTTTGCATATTTAAACTCTGCCAACATCCGTTTGGAAGACCCAAATAAACCTGTCAATTCTAGGACATTTGGGGGGGGGGCTTCATTCCTAGGGTTGCCATAACAATGCTTGTCGGTCTGTTAGGGTTATCTTTCTCCTCTCTGTTTCTCATCTCAATGAAGCTGTTTATTTTTTAAGCAGCCAATGCCGTGGTCCTCCTTTGCCTACCTGAACTTTGCTGAGAGCTCTGCTCTATTTAGTTTTTTCAAGGCCGTGGCAAAACTAAGAAACGTTCAGACTTCAACCTCCAAGTCTCTTTTCTTCTTTATTGTGCAGAATAAGTGCTCAGATCAAACACCAATGCCAAAACGGGGTTCTGGACTCAACACTCGCTTTCAAATTTAACACCTCCTTCAGTGGCATTCCTTCAATATTAAAATGAAATAAAATTGTACATGTACGTTCCTTTTGCTTTGTTAACCCATTGATTCTCACCCCTACGTAATCACGTACTTTATAAATATAGAGAAAAAGCATAATAATCTTTTTACTTCCATAACGTAGGTAGGTATCGCACCTTGAATATCACACAGAAATATAATCATCAATGTATAATTCATATAATTACCGATGCAATAATTCATATTATAAAACATCTTTAATACAATTATCCATATACATAACTTCTAGTATCAAGTGACTTATGCTATCTGGAAATGGGTTTGTAAATCCAGGGGATCTCCAGGCACCAGCTGGAGGTTGGCATCACTCAATGAGGGCCTGTTATTGGCTTCCTGGATGTTTGGCTCCGACTGTAAAGGCAGCCAAGGGGAAAGATCTGGATTGGCCTGCAATGCCGGATGAGATGTGGAGAGAGCTGACAAAAATACATTTCCCTCCCTCTCCCCATATTCTAGCATGATTTTCCTGGTTGTGGTGAGTTCTGGGGGGGGGGGTGCATCCAGAAAATGGGACCGTCACGTGGACCTATAGACCTGACAACTCTAAAAGGAACGGACAGCTTCCAAAAACAGGGATTTAGGCTGCACGGGGCTTTTTACCTACTCCGTTCGAATAAATCCCTCCCGTCTAATTCGATTTCCATTTTGATTTTGGGCACTTTAAATTCTCCCTCTGCAATACGCATGATTGATCTGGAGTGACCTTATCTTTCCCCCATGATATCCAGAAGTGGATATAATATTTAAAAAAATCAGCGTCAGTAAATGTGCAGATCTCTGCTTTTTGCAAATTAACTTCCTGCCTCTTGCCTCCAATGCTGAGTTAGCAAAGCAGTCTTCCCTGATTGGCCAGGGTGTCAGTGCAAAGTCTTCCTGGTTCCTGCTTGCCAGTAGGCTTGTGCACTTCGGCAGCCGAAACAGTGGTTCGAGCCAGAACCGTGGTGTAGGGGGGAGGGGTGGCGGCGGTGGCAGCGCATAACCCAGCGCCTGCACACAGGTGCAGGGCTCTGCGCCTGCATGCATGTACCTACTGGCATGCTGGCAGGCCCCCCCCCCCCATGCCATGGCACTGCCTGCTTCGGACTCGAACCGCTGCTTCAGCTGCTGAAGAAGAAGAAGAAGAAGAAGAAGAAGAAGAAGAAGAAGAAGAGTTGGTTCTTATATGCCGCTTTTCCCTACCCGAAGGAGGCTCAAAGCGGCTTACAGTCACCTTCCCATTCCTCTCCCCACAACAGACACCCTGTGGGGTGGGTGAGGCTGAGAGAGCCCTGATATCACTGCCCGGTCAGAACAGTTTTATCAGTGCCGTGGCGAGCCCAAGGTCACCCAGCTGGTTGCATGTGGGGGAGTGCAGAATCGAACCTGGCATGCCAGATTACAAGTCCGCACTCCTAACCACTACACCAAACTGGCTCTCGAAGCACACAAGCCTACTCCAGAAG
This sequence comes from Paroedura picta, assembly GCF_049243985.1. Classification (NCBI taxonomy): domain Eukaryota; kingdom Metazoa; phylum Chordata; class Lepidosauria; order Squamata; family Gekkonidae; genus Paroedura; species Paroedura picta. The sequence continues at coordinate 124,376,489 of NC_135373.1, read as the reverse complement.
CCCTAACTTCTCTCAGTAGAGATTTGCCTCTTGTTATTTCCCCTCCTCTGCTGTTTCCAATCCTCTCCCCCCCCCATTCAAGAAAAGAAAGATACTCCTGCTGTGCTTGGCTCCCCTCCCTCCTCTGAGCTTCCCCAATCCAGTACAGAACATTTTCTGTTTCAATGGGGGGGGGGGATAGGAAGACCCGAGTTCAAATCCATCTGAATTCAGCAGGATCCTTAACGGAAAAAAACAAATTAAGTGCAGAATCAGCCAGGACAGAAGGAGAGCTGACAAAATCAGGCAATTTCTGTCATTAGGAGTGTCAGGTCTGGGCTGGAAAACATCTGGAGATTTGTAGGGTGGAGTTTGGGGAGGGGAGAGGCATCTTTGGGATATGATGCCACAAAGTCTGTCTCCCAGAGTGCCCTTTTTCTCCAGGCAAACTGATCTCTGTCCCCTGGAGTTCAGTGGCAATGGGGGCAGATCCCCAGCCACTACCTGGAAGTTGGCAACCTTCCCTGGCACCCAGATTGGGCCGATATAATCAATTCTCCGAAGTTAAGCGGAGGGAGCACAAGCTTCTCTCTTGAACCCTCAGAATCCCTCTCTTTTGCTGAGACTGAGGCCGTGGTTCGGACAGCCATTCAGAAGCTGCGGTTCGGCCAGCCATTCGGCAAATTAATCGCGATGAATCCGGAGGCGTCTCAAACCTGAACAAAGGCAAAAGAGGCCATTATCAGCACGCTAGGCTCATTTATTTTTTAATTAACACGTAAATAATCCCTCTTTTGAAATATGGAACAATAACCAGGCTCTTTTTGCAAGGAGGGAAGGTATTTCTTCTGCCTTCCCCGCTCCCCTCCCCCCGGATATGCACAATAGCGGGGCAATAAAACAAAGGAGTTTTCTCTGCCAATGCAAAGAGCTAATGGCTTGAAAGAAGATCAGGAGAAGCTAATGCAAGCCATTTGTGAGTCCAACCTCTTCTGTTTGATCAATCCTAAGAGGCAACACCAAAGGAAATTCTCAATGGAATCATCACCCACATCTTTCCCCTAAATGAAGTGGATCAAAAGTGTAAACAGCTCTTTGGAGTGGGTGGAGAGAGAGAGCTTGGCAGGCAGAAGATCCCAGGTTCAATCCCTGGCCCCTCCAGTTTAAGAGGAGCAGGGAAGAAGAAGAAGAAGAAGAAGAAGAAGAAGAAGAAGAAGAAGAAGAAGAAGAAGAAGAAGAAGAAGAAGAAGAAGAAGAAGAAGAAGAAGAAGAAGAAGAAGAAGAAGTTTTTAGTAGGAATTTGTGCGTTTGAGATTTATAGTATATCCTGTTAGTGTCTTAGCTACTGGATTCTCATTTGCTTTCAAGGGTTCTTTCAGGAAAAAGCATGTGCAGAAATCAAAACTTGCTCCGTGCTGCCTCAAAACGGTTCAGACAGCCCGGCATTCAGGAGCTCATGCCTATAAACCAGGGGTAGTCAAACTGCGGCCCTCCAGATGTCCATGGACTACAATTCCCAGGAGCCCCCTGCCAGTGAATGCTGGCAGGGGCTCCTGGGAATTGTAGTCCATGGACATCTGGAGGGCCGCAGTTTGACTACCCCTGCTCTAAACTGTCCATTAAATTTAGAATCCGAAGGGTCTCATTTCTGAGCATGTTCTGGTGCAGCATAAGAGCTGGGTTTGACTTCTGTCACACCTTCGAGACCGCCCAGGTATTTGAGGCATAAGCTTCTGAAAGTCAAAACTGCCTTTGTCAACCCTTTGATAGACCTCTAACATGAAACAAGAAAAAAATGAACGAGTGATTTGTGGATCTGATGGTTAAGAGGGGGGAAAAGAAGGCTCTTGTTTTTAATTTTAGGGCAAGTGATAAGCTTGTAATTTGCATGTATTTGCCATAAAAGAAAACTGGAAGCTTCTTCTTTATATTTTCTCTCCTTTCATATATTTCTTCTTTTTTTCTCTGTTCTTGTGTGTTTTTTTTCTTAGCTAGTATAAGTTTTTGTTAGATTTTACTTTGTCTTTTAAAAACTTTTAATAAAACTAACTTTTTAAATAAAAAGCTCACTTTTGTCATATACAAGTGTCCCTAGGTCCCCTGAATCCGATGAAAGGAACTGTGACTCTTAAATATGCCTACTCCAGAGATTGTGTTGGTCTCTAAGGGGGGACTCAAATCTAGAAATGGATACCAAACCTCTTGAAAATGACCCCCCTACCTGTCCTCCTGTTGAAAGGGTCTGATGCTCCCTTTCAAGAAAATTTCATAGAATCATAGAGTTGGAAGGGGCCGCACAGGCCATCTAGTCCCACCCCCTGCTCAATGCAGGATCAGCCCGAAGCATCCTAAAGCATCCAAGAAAAGTGTGTATCCAACCTTTGCTTGAAGACTGCCAGTGAGGGGGAGCTCCCCACCTCCTTAGGCAGCCTATTCCACTGCTGAACTACTCTGACTGTGAACATTTTTTTCCTGATATCTAGCCTATATCGTTGTAGTTTAAACCCATTACTGCATGTCCTTTCCTCTGCAGCCAACGGAAATTTATTTTATGATTGGATTTCTATCCTGCCACTTCTCAAAAAGACTCGTGGCGGGTTACAAGGTCAAACAATAAAACCCCATAAAACACCCTCATAACAATACCCCCCCCCCTAACAGCAACACCAAGATTGGTGTAACACAATTCTGGGGAGCCATTGCTATGATCACACAACTCCAGCCTCTGTGGGTTGTCTGTTCCAGGTGTGCGAAGTGCAGAATGAAACGGAGATGACCTGCCAAGCACCGGCCCTGGCGGTGGACCCAAACAACCAGTCTGACCTCATGGAGCGCCCTGATGAGTTCGGCTTCATCTTGGACAATGTCCAGTCCCTGCTGATCCTCAATAAAACCAACTTCACCTACTACCCGAATCCGGTCTTTGAGGCTTTCAACCCTCCTGGGGTTTTGGAACTGAAGCCGGGAACGCCGGTTATAATAAAGGTAACAGGGAGAAGGAGAGACGTTCACAATAAACCCTGCCCATGCTGTCATTTGGGAGGGCTGTGACTCTGCGGAAGTGCTTGGCATCCAGAAGGTCCCAGGTTCAATCCCCGGCATCTCCAGTTAGAGAGGACCAGGCAGGAGAGGATGGGAAAGACCCTGACCTGAGACCCTGGCTCAGTGGCAGAGCCTCTGCTTGACATATAGAAGGTTCCAGGTTCAATCCCTGGCATCTCCAGTTAGAAGGACCAGGCAGGAGGGGATGGGAAAGACCTTGGCCTGAGACCCTGGCTCAGTGGCAGAGCCTCCGCTTGGCAGGTAGAAGGTCCCAGGTTCAATCCCCGGCAGCATCTCCAGTTAGAGAGGACCAGGCAGGAGGGGATGGGAAAGACCTTGACCTGAGACCCTGGCTCAGTGGCAGAGCCTCTGCTTGGCAGGCAGAAGGTCCAAGGTTCAATCCCCAGCACCTCTAGTTAAAGGATCAAGTCTGCGTGATGGGAAAGACCTCTGCCTGAGACTCTGGAGAATTGCTATCAGTTGGATTAGGCTATATCAACCCTGAGCCACCAAGGGCCTGATTCAGTGTAAGGTATCTTCATGTGGCTGCGTGCTCAGCTATGGCCCAGTAGCAGAGATTCTGCTTAGCATGCAGAAGGTCCCAGGATCAATCCCTGACACCTCCACCTAAAAGGACCAGGCAGTAGGTGATGAGATCAATTGCCATGGAATATTTCAAAAGTCAAGCATGGTGCTTTCAGCCAGAAAGGTGAAATGGTCCTTTGGCACTTCAGGGGCCTTTCCTCATCCCCCTGCATCCTTCCCCGGGCTAGTCTGATTTCGTCAGCGCACGAGAGCTAAGCAAAGTCAGCTCTGGTTAGTATTTGGTTGGGAGACCCCCCCAAGGAAAGCCACCTCTGAACAGGTGTAAGTCAGTGTGAGCTGACGAAATTTCCCATCACCGCCACGCAAAAGTTCTGACACCGCATTGCAAAATGCTGAGCTGGTGGCTTCATTGAAATGTCTTTTTATTGCCTTTCCCACTAACCAAGACCTTCTTGTGACCTCACCTGGATAGCCCGAGCCAGGTCTCTTCAGCTCTCGGGAGCTAAGTGGGGTCAGCCCCGGACGGGAGACCCCCAAGGGGTCCAGGGTCACGACATGGAAGCCGAGGGCGGCAAACTGCTTCTGTTCCTCTCCTGTCTTTGAAAACCCAGCAGGGTCACCGCAAGTCAGCTGTGACTTAGGGACAGATAATAATAATAATGCAGTGCTTCATGTCCTCGTGGTTTTCTCTCTTTTGTGCCAGGGGAAGAATTTGATCCCACCCGTCACGGGAGGGAACGCCAAACTGAATTACACGGTGCTGGTGGGCGAGAAACCCTGCACCGTCACCGTGTCGGATGCCCAGCTGCTGTGCGAGTCCCCGAACCTTATCGGGAGGCACAAAGTGATGGTAAGTGGGGCCGGTCCCAGAGCAGAGCAGAGCAAAGGCAATCGGCCGTGAGGGGTGGAAGGAGAAAAGGACACACACGCACAGCCCAAACATCGCTGGAGGTTCGGAATCTCGCAGGGATTTCTAGAGGTAGTCTGAATTCCTAGTCTTGGGCACAGGAGTGAAAGGTTTCCAATCCCGGCGGCCCGTTATTGAGTGTAAAAATGTAATGAAAACGACATGTTGTGTGTGTGTGCACACGCGCACACGCATACACACGAATATCCCCGACTGCAAAAAACGACCGAGAAGTGGAGTCTAAGCCAACTCAAACCTGCATTCTCCCTCAAAGCCAAATGCAGCCTTTCCCAACTGTTTTACCATTGAGAACCCCCTGAAATTTTCTTCAGGATTCGAGAAACACCAGAAGTGGTGCGTGATCATGCAGAATGTGGTTGGTGGCTTCTTACCCCCTCCAGGCCAATCATTGGCTTCTGGACTTCTGGCCCTGCTGGTGGATATCCTGATGGCCCCTGGGTTTTGGCCACTGGGTGACCCAGAGTGTTAGACTGTATGGGCCATTGGCCTGATCCAACATGGCTTCTCTTATGTTCTTATGGCCCTGCTGGTAGACCTCCTGAAGGCACCCAGGCTTTGGCCACTGTGTGACACAAAGTGTTGGACTGGATGGGCCATTGGCCTGACCCAACATGGCTTCTCTTATGTTTTTATGACCCTACTGGTAGACCTCCTGAGGGCCCCTGGGTTTTGGCCACTGTGTGACACAGAGTGTTGGACTGGAGGGGCCATTGGCCTGATAGATTCTCGTATGTTCTTATCTCTGTCATCTGGATGGCAGTTGCAATTCCAGGAGGCCTCCAGGCCCCATCTGGAGGTTGGCAACCCTACTAATCCACAGGGTTCCCATAGGTCTGGAGTGATTTGATGACAGATGACACAGACACATCTCCTTTGACCATCAGGCCTTCTCAACCCGGTGTCTCACCTTGTCCCTTTTCCCACAGGCTCGCGTTGGAGGGACAGAGTTCTCCCCTGGGATGGTGTATATCTCCCCCGACAGCCCCCTCAGCCTGACCGCCATCGTCAGCATCGCCGTGGCAGGAGGGCTGCTCATCATCTTCATCGTGGCCGTCCTGATCGCCTACAAGCGCAAGTCCCGGGAGAGCGACCTCACCCTCAAGCGGCTTCAGATGCAGATGGACAACCTGGAGTCTCGTGTGGCCTTGGAATGCAAAGAAGGTACAGAGGAGCAGAAGGTGTCAAATTGGCCTGGAGGAATCCTTGTGTTTTCAGGACAGGGCCAGAGGCATTGTAGGAGAAGGGCCACTTTTGGTAGCCCAGATATATCATTAATAAATGTATGGAGCAGAGGGCCCGCATTGGCTATGAGTCATGAGATATAGATGGGACACTCTACATGGGACAATGATCCTCAATCTTCTTGGTGCTAGAGGGGCAACAGTGGGAGTGCTTCTGGAGTTCTGGCCCATCTGGTGGACCTCTCGGTGGCACCTTGGTTTTGACACAGAGCGTTGGACTGGATGGCCCATTGGCCTGATCCAACATGGCTTCTCTGAGGTATTTATGTCTGGGGCACTGATATTCTGTTTTCTTGGTGGTTGGGGCAACAATGGGAAGGCTTCTGGAGTTTTGGTCTCACTGGTGGATCTCCTGATGGCAACCCTGTTTGGGTCAAACCTTGCTCTCAATATTCTAAGGCCTTCTTCTTCCTTCCCGCCACCTTCACAGCCTTCGCCGAACTGCAGACCGACATCCATGAGCTGACGAGTGACTTAGATGGAGCCGGAATCCCCTTCCTCGATTACCGGATGTACACCATGAGGGTCCTTTTCCCTGGCATCGAAGATCACCCTGTGCTGAGGGACCTGGAGGTAAGAGGGGATATCGAAAAGGCGACCCGAGAAAGCAACCTGGCCTAGAAGTTTCTCACTGAATGTTCTTACAATAGTGTGGCCAGGCTTGGTCTGATTAGCCTGGAGAGGAGGCAACTAAGAGGTGATATGATCACCATCTCCATGTACTTGAAGGGCTGTCCTAGAGAAGATGGAGCAGAGTTGTTTTCGGTTGCCCCAGAGGGTCGGATCACAACCAATTAATTCAAAAGAATTTTCAGCTAAACTTCCGGAAGAAGTTCCTGACAGTCAGAGCGGTTCCTCAGTGGGACAGGCTTCCTCGAGTGGTGATGGGTTCTCCATCTTTGGAAGTTTTTAAGCAGAGGTTAGATAGCCATCTTGCAGAAATACTAATTCTGTGAATTTAGGCAGATTATGAGTGGGTGGGCAGAAGGGATTGTGTCAGTGCTTGGCTCTTGTGGCCCTTTCTTGCAGGCCCAGGGAAATGCCAGTCGCCACTTTGGAGTCAGAAGTCTAATATTCCTCCATACCAGATTGGCCAGGGATTCTGAATTTTTTGGTGGGACATCCTCTGAACATGGGATTAGGTTCACTGTGGGTGGGCAAGTCATCGTGAATTTCCTGCATTCTGCAGGGGGTTGGACTAGATGACCCTGCAGTTCCCTTCCAACTCTATGATTCCAGCTCCCTGCAGCAACCACCTGGGGGGTTCTACTGGTTGGTGACGGCCCTTGCTAACAACACAGTGATGTCCCTTCTGCGTGCATCAGAAGAGCCAAACTTGTTATCATCCTGAATTCAATCGGGCCGTTTTCTCTGGAGCAGCCGTGCAGGAATTCACAAAGCGAATAACTGGGATGCGACTAAAACAAAACCTTTCCAGTTTTATAGCCCCCTTCTCCAAACAGCCGTAAATGACTCATTTCCTCTGGACCAGGTTTTCATCCCTTATCAGTCTTGTGAAATACATTAGTTTGGCCGACTTAGACTGACAAATTCCTACTCCCAGGGCAGGCCTATGAAGTTCTAGTCCAGTCTAAGCCCAGGGTGGGTGTCCGGATAGTATCGACAGGAGACTCAAAGGAGCCTTCATCAGCAAGAAGCTCTCTGGCCGTCTAGAGGCATACAAAGTACCTTGCTGGACCAGACCCAAAGGTTTATAAAGTCCAGTGATCCCATTTCCGACCATAAAAAGCCAGATGTCTTCGGAAGCCCTGGGGCGTCTATGGCTTCCCCCAACATCTGGAAGCCAGAGGTGTTCTGCCCTCTGAACAGGGATGCTCCATTTCACTATCATGGCTAATAGACTGGTCCTCTTTGAAGTGTTTCAGTATTTTTAAAAAGATAACGACATTAATGGCCGGCAATGAATCTTGTGATTTGCATCTTATTGATCATTGTTGGGCCTGCTGGATCAGATGAGTGGTCCATCTAGTCCAGTATCCTAAGAACATCAAAAGAGCCCTGCTGGATCAGACCAGGGGTCCATCTAGTCCAGCATCCTAACAACATCAGAGGAGCCCTGCTGGATCAGACCAGGGGTCCATCTAGTCCAGTATCCTAAGAACATCAGAAGAGCCCTGCTGGATCAGACCAGGGGTCCATCTAGTCCAGCATCCTAACAACATCAGAGGAGCCCTGCTGGGTCAGACCAGGAGTCCATCTAGTCCAGCATCCTAAGAACATCAGAAGAGCCCTGCTGGATCAGACCAGGGGTCCATCTAGTCCAGCATCCTAAGAACATCAGAAGAGCCCTGCTGGGTCAGACCAGGGGTCCATCTAGTCCAGCATCCTAAGAACATCAGAAGAGCCCTGCTGGGTCAGACCAGGGGTCCATCTAGTCCAGCATCCTAAGAACATCAGAAGAGCCCTGCTGGATCAGACCAGGGGTCCATCTAGTCCAGCATCCTAAGAACATCAGAAGAGCCCTGCTGGATCAGACCAGGGGTCCATCTAGTCCAGCATCCTAAGAACATCAGAAGAGCCCTGCTGGGTCAGACCAGGGGTCCATCTAGTCCAGTATCCTAAGAACATCAAAAGAGCCCTGCTGGATCAGACCAGGGGTCCATCTAGTCCAGCATCCTAACAACATCAGAGGAGCCCTGCTGGATCAGACCAGGGGTCCATCTAGTCCAGTATCCTAAGAACATCAGAAGAGCCCTGCTGGATCAGACCAGGGGTCCATCTAGTCCAGCATCCTAACAACATCAGAGGAGCCCTGCTGGGTCAGACCAGGGGTCCATCTAGTCCAGCATCCTAAGAACATCAGAAGAGCCCTGCTGGATCAGACCAGGGGTCCATCTAGTCCAGCATCCTAAGAACATCAGAAGAGCCCTGCTGGGTCAGACCAGGGGTCCATCTAGTCCAGTATCCTAAGAACATCAAAAGAGCCCTGCTGGATCAGACCAGGGGTCCATCTAGTCCAGCATCCTAACAACATCAGAGGAGCCCTGCTGGATCAGACCAGGGGTCCATCTAGTCCAGTATCCTAAGAACATCAGAAGAGCCCTGCTGGATCAGACCAGGGGTCCATCTAGTCCAGCATCCTAACAACATCAGAGGAGCCCTGCTGGGTCAGACCAGGGGTCCATCTAGTCCAGCATCCTAAGAACATCAGAAGAGCCCTGCTGGATCAGACCAGGGGTCCATCTAGTCCAGCATCCCAAGAAGAACATCAGAAGAGCCCTGCTGGATCAGACCAGGGGTCCATCTAGTCCAGCATCCCAAGAAGAACATCAGAGGAGCCCTGCTGGATCAGACCAGGGGTCCATCTAGTCCAGCATCCTAAGAATATCAGAGGAGCCCTGCTGGATCAGACCAGGGGTCCATCTAGTCCAGCATCCTAAGGACACCAGAAGAGCCCTGCTGGATCAGACCAGGGGTCCATCTAGTCCAGCATCCTAAGAACATCAGAAGAGCCCTGCTGGGTCAGACCAGGGGTCCATCTAGTCCAGCATCCTGTCTTGCACAGTGGCCAACCAGTTCTTCTAGGGGTTCAGCAACAGGGGCACAGTGGCCGAGGCCTTCCGCTGATGTCACCTCCTGGCCCTGAAACTCAGTGCTTGACTGCCTCTGAACGTGGAGGTTCCCTTGAGCACAAACAGTTTTGCCCCCTTTTCCGAGGAAGGAACTCAGGTGCGCTTTTCTGTATCTCTGCGTAACTCAGTGAGAGGCTCCCCCACTGTCTTTGAACCCTGGGCTGCCTCTGGTCAAAGCATCCCCCCGGTTAGCAGAAGGCTCGGCAGAATTCCCTCCGGCAAGCCTGTCGCTTTGGTCGGCTCCTCTCCTCTCCTGCATACCAATTACTGACAGCTCCTCAGGAACGGAGCCCTTTTCACAAGAGCTGGGGGTTCCCCCCCTACTTCACGGCTCTGCGGCTTAGCGCCCTACGCCGCTGCCCAGATGACATCACCCGCGGTAATGAGTTCTGTTGATCTTAACGTAGGTCCCGAGCAGGTGTTTGCACTTGCAGTAAAAATACAAAAAGGTTTGGCTCAGCAGGCAGTCTCTGCTGTGGGAGCAGAGGGCCAGCAAGGGGGGGCTGGAGCTGGGGATGATGGGAGGGGGCAGTGCCAGCAGCCCCTGCTGAGATTTATTGGGAAGCAATGGGGGGTGAGGAGGGGGGCTTGCAGAGTGAAGCCTAGAATTCAGGGCAGGGTGCATGGGCCCAACTGCAGAGAGTTCCATTGCTCACTTGGTTTCTTTTTTGCTTGGGAGTTTCGCTTCTTCGTTGCCAGCTCTAGGATGGAAAATGCCTGGAGATTTTGGGAGTGGGGACTGAGGAGGGGGCGGGGTTTGGGGAGGGGAAGGACCCCAGCAGGGAATACAGTCCAGCTTCCAAAGAGGCCAATTCTTCACAGGGGAACTGATCTCTTTTGCCTAGAGTTCAGGTTGTGATCCCAGGAGCAGAGTTGTTCTCTCTTGCCCCGGAGGGTTGGACCAGAACCAGTGGGATGAAATTAATTCAAAAGAAATTCCATCCAAACATCCGGAAGAAGTTCCTGACAGTTGAAGCAGTTCCTCAGTGGAACAGGCTTCCTCGGGAGGTCGTGGCTTCTCCATTTTTGGAGACTTTTAAGCAGAGGCTGGAGAGCCATCGGATAGAGAGTCTGATTCTGGGAAGGCTCAAGGGGGTGGCAGGTGACAGTGGATTCTTCTAGGTGACAAGTACATGAGAGAAGCCCTGTTGGATCAGGCCAGTGGCTCATCCAGGCCAACACTCTGTGTCAACCAGTGGCCAAACCCCATGTAACTTCTGGTGGTCCAGCAGCAGGATCAGAGCTCCAGCAGCCCTCTCACTGTTGCCCCCCAAGCACCAAGAAGACAGAGCATCCCTGCGCCAGAAATCGTGTTCCAACTATATCTTGTGGCCTAAGGCCATTAATGAATCTCTGCTCCAGCCATAACCTTCACAAACACCACCCTCTTCATGCTCCACCCCCAAAATCTCCAAATATTTCCCAACCCCGAATGGGCACAGAATGTCAGAGAGTGGGTCACGCATAATGCATCCAACAATGGGTGGAACCATACGAGAGACAGGCGGCCCTTCGGTTATCCAGAGAGTGTTCCAGGAACGTAGAATTCTGGCACTTCCTCCACGTGTGTTTGTGCTTCCGCCAGGTTCCCGGCTATCGGCAGGAGCGCGTGGAGAAAGGCCTGAAGCTCTTTGCCCAACTCATCAACAACAAGGTCTTCCTTCTGTCCTTCATCCGCACCCTGGAGTCCCAGCGCAGCTTCTCCATGCGTGACCGGGGCAACGTGGCGTCTTTGATCATGACAGTGCTGCAGAGCAAGCTGGAATATGCCACCGATGTCCTCAAGCAGCTGCTGGCTGACCTCATCGACAAGAACCTGGAGAGCAAGAACCACCCAAAGCTGCTCCTCAGAAGGTACTTTGTGAAACGTGTCACACCAGAGGCTGGTGCTCTGAAAGTTCTAATAAGTCAGTGATCCTTGGCCTGTGTGAAGTATGCCTCACTTCATCCATGGCCAGGGTCTTTTCGGTCCTGGCCCCTGCCTGGTGGAATGAGCTTCCAGAAGACCTAAGGGTCCTGGTGGAACTCACACAGTTCCACAGGGCCTGCAAGATGGAGCTCTTCCGCCTGGGTGTCTGTTGTGGGGAGAGGAAAGGGAAGGCGACTGTAAGCCGCTTTGAGACTCCTTCGGGCAGAGAAAAGCGTCATATAAGAGCCAACTCTTCTTCTTCTTCTTCTTCTTCTTCTTCTTCAGTAATCTCAGGGCTCTCTCAGCCTCCCCTCCCTCACAGGGTGTCTGTTGTGGGGAGAGGAAAGGGAAGGTGATTAGAAGCCACTTTGAGACTCCTTCGGGTAGAGAAAAGCGGCATAGAAGAACCAGCTCTTCTTCTTCTTCAGTAATCTCAGGGCTCTCTCAGCCTCCCCTCCCTCACAGGGTGTCTGTTGTGGGGAGAGGAAAGGGAAGGTGACTGTAAGCCGCTTTGAGACTCCTTCGGCCAGAGAAAAGCGTCATATAAGAACCAACTCTTCTTCTTCCTCTTCTTCTTCTTCTTCTTCTTCTTCTTCTTCTTCTTCTTCTTCTTCTTCAGTAATCTCAGGGCTCTCTCAGCCTCACCCACCTCACGGGGTGTCTGCTGTGGGGAGAGGAAAGGGAAGGCGATTGTAAGTCGCTCTGAGACTCCTGGTAGAGAAAAGCAGCATAAGAACCAACTCTTCTTCTTTTTCTTTTTCTTCTTCTACTAGCCCCACAGTGCAGATTGCTGTGCGGTGGAGGCAGCTCCTGAACAATCAATCTGCACAGCCAATCAAAACTCCAGTGGCCAATGAGAAGCCTTGCTGGGTGAAATCTCCACCTGGTACCACCCACTTTTGGAAAATACTTTGCAGTTCCCTGGAGGGGGTAATTGTGGCCACAGGCCACAGGCCGGGGACTGCTGGCCTATGGCAAGCCGATAACATGTACTTTCCCTGTTAGCAGAGTTGACGCTATTAAATCACCTTATCGAACTGTAGCATCACAAGATAACTTTTCATTAAACCCTTGATCCAAGCCCATATGAATTTAAATTAATGCAGGGGGTAGGAAAGGCCAAATCGACAGGAAGGAATGAAACTCCATACCAAACGGTGGACAGGATGTGAATGAGATGCGCTCAGCTAAATTTGGAAATGAAAAAAAGATCAGTCGAGTTCGTACCCTGGTACAACACCCAGTAATTTCATTTCCGGAAGAAGTTCCTGACAGTTAGAGCGGTTCCTCAGTGGAACAAGCTTCCTCGGGAGACGGTGGGTTCTCCTTCCTTGGAATTTTTTAAGCAGAGGCTGGAGAGCCAGAAATGCTCATTCTGTGAACTTAGGCAGATGGTGAGTGTGTGGGCAGAAGGGATTGTGTTGGCTCTTGTGGCCCTTTCTTGCATGCCCAGGGAAATGCCCATTGCCACTTTGGGATCAGGAGGTGACTTTCTTCCAGGCCAGACTGGCCAGGGATTCTGGTGGGGCAGGGGGCATCATCTGGGCATGGAATACGGGTCACTGTGGTGGGCAGGTAGCTGCAAATTATCTGCATTTGGCAGGGGGCTGGATTAGATGATCCTGGAGGTCTCTTCCAGCACCATGATTTTTTAAAATAAGAAATATAGATGAGAAAAAAATTGGGAAGTATCCCTACAGATTATAGGATAGTATAAGCCTCCCTGAGCCTTCAGGGAGGGCGGTATATAAATCTAAATAAATAAATAAATAGTCCTCTCCTCTACCTTCTTTTTAAGAGAATGAATGACTGCTTTTGGTCCATGTTGGGTAAAAAGGTAGGATATAAATTTAATAAAAAAGGGGAAACAGGAGAGTACTTTTTATTTAATTTATATCCGACCTTTCTACCCAACATGGACCAAAAGCAGTTTTTATTGTTCCTATCCTGAGGAAGAGTGCTTGCACTCGAAAGCTCACGCCTTGAATAAATCTTTGTTGGTCTTAAAGGTGCCACTGGAGTCTGATTTGGTTTTGTTGCATTGTTCCTGTTTCCCCTGTTTTATCCTCAGAACAACCCTGCAAGGTAGGTTAGGCTGACAATGTGTGACCAACCCAAGGTCACCCAACAAGTTTCCAAAGAAGAGTGAGGATTCGAACCTGAGTTTGCCACATTCTAATTCTTTGCCAACCTCATCACAGTGCCTGGAGGTCTACCAAAGATATAGGTTGTCCCCAAATCACACAGATAAATTCCCCAGAGGAGAATTGCTGTTTTGAGTGGTAGGCTTCATGACCACTGAGATGAAAGCTTCCTTGTTTTGCTCAGGCAAGGCGCTGCACACTCAAAAATGAAACTAGCTTCTTATTTAACAAGCATTTAATTTCATGAGTGATGCCATGTGATTTCTGGGGGTGTAGCAGGGAGGCATGGCCAACTGGCATCACTTCCTGGATTAGTTGAAGCCTGAAGAATTTTTCAGGAGTTTCTATATGGTCAAAAGGTTGGGGGGAAAAAATGCTTTAACCAGCAGACCATGCACTGTTCAGTGCTTTAACTTGGAACATTTTGATGCATGGTACCACTCTTCAGGTTCCCTTTGCCCAGATAAATTCCATATGCTGAAAGCATCGGTCTGAAGCTCCATGAGGGTCCCAGTGGACGCCAGAATTGATCGGGGATTTACAGGGGTGTAAAAGGCAGAATCTTCCCCCTGGCTTCAGAGAAAGAACTCAAGATTTATGCGAGAGAGCGCCGGAGTTGGGGCTTTCCTTAAAGCCGCCTTTGGCAGGGCTGTGCAGAAGGAAAGGAGCTCGCCTTGCCATCTGCCTGGGAGTATTGTTCCCAGCACAAAGCCTGCAGCCGAGAATCAATAAAATGCAAGTAATTGTAGCTGTCTGGCTGAGTCCGGGGCTGCTAAGCAGGGAGCCTGGGAACGCAAATCAGATTTCCCTTTTAGTTGGCTTTATTCTTGGCAAAGTAACTCCCTGCTGCTATAAATCTAAGATTACCACCTTGCTGGTGAAATTCCAACCCTTGGTTTCCTGGGCATGGGGAGGGGACTTCTGTGCACACACAGTGGCTCCTTCTCTTTAAGGCTTTGTTTATTGTATTGTGCGTTCCTCCACCACCACCACCTCAAGTTAATGCATTCTTGTCCCTCTTTTCTCCCTCCCTCCTTCCCTCCCTCCTTCCTTCCTCTTATCATAGAATCATAGAATCATAGAGTTGGAAGGGGCCATACAGGCCATCTAGTCCAACCCCCTGCTCAGCGCAGGATCAGCCCTAAGCATCCTAAAGCATCCAAGAAAAGTGTGTATCCAGCCTTTGCTTGAAAGCTTTGCTCATGAGGTTGGGAGTTCGATCCCAGCAGCCGGCTCAAGGTTGACTCAGCCTTCCATCCTTCCGAGGTCGGTAAAATGAGGACCCAGCTTGCTGGGGGGTAAACGGTAATGACTGGGGAAGGCACTGGCAAACCACCCCGTATTGAGTCTGCCATGAAAACGCTAGAGGGCGTCACCCCAAGGGTCAGACATGACTCGGTGCTTGCACAGGGGATACCTTTACCTTTACCTTTAGCCTTTGCTTGAAGACTGCCTGTTTCCTTCCTTCTTCCCTCCCTCCCTCCGTCCCTCCCGTCTTGTTTCTCTTTTTATTCCTCATTCATCTGGGTTTTTTAAAAATTTCCCTTTGACATTGGGTCCCTTTGGTGAGAGCCAGTTTGGTGTAGTGGTTAGGAGTGCGGACTTCTAATCTGGCACTCCAGGTATGATTCTGCACTCCTCCACATGCAGCCAGCTGGGTGACCTTGGGCTCGCCACGGTGCTGATAAAACTGTTCTGACCAAGCATCAGGGCTCTCTCAGCCTCACCCACCCCACAGGGTGTCTGTTGTGGGGAGAGGAAAGGGAAGGCGACTGTAAGCCACTTTGAGACTCCTTCTGCTAGAGAAAAGTGGCATAGAAGAACCAACTCTTCTTCTTCTTCTTCTTCTTCTTCTTCTTCTTCTTCTTCTTCTTCTTCTTCTTCTTCTTCTTCTTCTTCTTCTTCTTCTTCTTCTTCTTCTTCTTCTTCTTCATTTGCACAAGTATTTTGGGCACCTCGTGGTGGGTTGAGCCACCAGCTGGAATCCCACTTATCGAATTCTGGATTCTGGTTTTCCAACTGTCTTTGAGAACTGCCAGGCAGCTGGGAGGGCTGGAAATAACTTGAGAGGTGAAAGCCTCCAACATTGTAACTCTGACTTCCTGCAGAGTCGGGGAGAGGACTGGGCTCAATGGGGAAGCATCAGCGTGGCAAGTGGAAGGCCCCAGGTTCAATCCCAGGCATCTCTAGATTAAAAGGACCAGGCAGTGGATGGGTGGGTTAAACCCCAGCCTGGGACCACGCAGAGCCACTGCCTGTCTGAGTAGACAAGACAGAGCCTGACCTTGAAGGACCAAGTCTGACCTTGAAGGACCATGCCTTTGAAAAGATAGTCATAGAGATGTCTGTTGAATCTGCCAAAACTCTAGCAGGGGAGAGCTGTAGCTCAGTGGTAGAGCATCAGCTTGGAATGCAGAAGATTCCTGGTTCGAACCCCAGCATCTCCAGGTGAGAGAGCCAAGTAGGGGATAATGCCACCTGAAAGAGCAGCTGCCAGCCTGAGGAGGCAATCGTGGCCCCCAAGGACTGATGGTCTGATTCAGTATAAGACAGATTCTTGGGGAGGGTCCATGGCTCTTATTTGAATGCAGAAGATCCAGGGTTCATTCCCCAAGTCTCCAGCAAAGATCAGGATGAAGGTGATGTGAAGGGTCTCCTCCTGATTCCCTGGAGAGCTGCTGCCAGCTAGACAATACTGACCTTGATGGACTTTTAGGCACATTCAGTACAAGGCAGCTTCATGTGAGCATCCCGTTCAGGGGAGACGTCGTGGCTCAGTGGCAGAGCCTCTGCTTGGCCCACAGAAGGTCCCAGGTTCTATCTCCGGAAAAAAGGAAGGGGCAGGAAGTGAAAGACCTCCACTTGAGACCCTGGGGTGCTGCTGCCAATCTGAGCACACGATAGTGACCTGGATGGACCATCCTGAAATGGGCTCAGGGTGGCTACCAGTAGCAAGAAGAACAAGTAAATATAACATTAAATTGTTAAACTGTTACCCTATATACTCACATACAAGCCTAGTTTTTCAGCACCTTTTTCCACAATGAAAAAGCCTTCCTCTGCTTATACGCAGGTATATACAGTTCTTTCTTTTAGTGTTCCGTTTTGCAGTTCTTTATTTCAGTGTTTTGTTCTGGGGGGTGGGGCATGCAGTTGTAGTTAGAGTTGTCCGTTCTCCCAGTTTGGTAGCTTTCGTACTTATTGTAGTAGGTTGCCAACTTCGGGTACTGTTGTTCTGCTCTGGTTTGCTGGCCTGGGGGCACTCTTTGGTTCTCTTGCCAGAGCTGTTCTCACAGAGCAGTTCTCGCAGAGCTCTCTCAGGGTATCTGGCATCAAGAGAGGAAGGGAAGGCAACAGTAAGCCGCTTTGAGACTCCTTTGGTTAGTGAAAAGCGGGGTACAAAAACCAGCAGCTATTCACCCTCTTGACTTTTCTGTATTTTTTTTTGGGGGGGGGGCGGCTGGACGGGAAAGCCTGTGATGATTGAGCATGGATTAAGCGCTTAGTCCACCCTGTAAATTTACCAGTAGCCTGCTGCATTTCCCATCCTCGGCTTATACGCGAGTCAATAAGTTTGCCCAGATTTTGTGGTGAAATCAGGTGCCTCGGCTTATATGAGAGTATAGATGGTATACATATTTAAAAGATGAACCAAACAGTCTATGGGTAGATCAGTTCAGGAGGGGAAATGGGGTAGACCAGGCTGTTGATGGAAGACACCTTGACCACAAGTCTGGCGGAACAACCCAGGGTCCGGATCCGTGTTACGGTTTCTCTCCTCCCCAAGGAGCTGGTGTGCTAATGTCCGAGGAAGGACTCACCAGGGAGAAAAAATGCACAAACGCTCCCCCCGCACTCCCCAAAAATGACTCATGGCTCCCCTCGCCAGTTCCTTCCATTGGACCTAAAGGAATAGGAGTTTTGCGAGGGAGAAACAGGAGAAGCCGGCTTGCTTCCCTTCTCACCTGACCTAGAAGGTCTCCAGCTGAGAGGGGATTGAAAAGAGGCTCCTGATGTGATGCGGGAACAAAAGAGAACAAAGGCCCACCCGTCCCCTCCTTGCGGCTTTAGCTCTGGGATTCTAAAAAGGTGAGGAGGAAAGAGGAACAGGGCTGGCCTGCTCGTGGGGCCGGGCGCGTGCTAAGCGGGAGGCAGGCCTGATTTCCAGTGCAGGTGCTAGCCTTCCACTGCTGCTGGAAAGAGCCCCAAGCCCACCCTGATTTGGACTAAGAAGAAGAGTTGGTTTTTATCTGCCAGGAGTCTCAAAGCGGCTCCCAATTGCCTTCCCTTTCCTCTCCCCACAACAGACACCCTGTGAGGGAGGGGAGGCTGAGAGAGCCCTGAGATTACTGAAGAAGAAGAAGAGTTGGTTCTTAGATGCCACTCTTCTCTACCCGAAGGAGTCTTAAAGTGGCTTCCATTCGCCTTCCCTTCCTCTCCCCACAACAGACACCCTGTGAGGTGGATGAGGCTGAGAGAGCCCTGAGATTACAGAAGGAGAAGAAGAAGAGTTGGTTCTTAGATGCCGCTTTTCACTACCGGAAGGAGTCTCAACGCGGCTTCCAGTCGCCTTCCCTTTCCTCTTCCCACTCCCCACAACAGACACCCTGTGAGGGAGGTGAGGCTGAGACTGGTCTTTCAAGGCCTTAACGTGTAAACTGGATGCGCACTTACACAAAACCCCGGTAGGAAGGAATTTCCTGCTCCACACATGCTCTCCCAGGAGGGGGCACATATGCAAGCGGACAGCAGTTCCTTTCCTTTATGATCTACATCAATACCTTTCTCTCCCCTTCACTGCCGTTCCAGGACAGAATCTGTTGCGGAAAAGATGCTCACCAATTGGTTTACCTTCTTGCTCTACAAATTCCTCAAGGTAAGATCATCTTTTGGGGAGCTGGCCTTGTACCTATCATGCATAAATGTACGTTCTCTCTCTCTCTCTCTCTCTCTCTCTCTCTCTCTCTCTCTCTCTCTCTCTCTCTCTCTCTCTCTCTCTCTCTCTCTATCTTCTTGTTGTTTTAGGATGGATTGGGATTGCTTTAAGCTTCCTTAAAACCAAGATCGAGTTAATTCATGCCATAGGTATCCCCCAGTCTGATGAAGCAGAAAAGAGCAAGAATCTTATTAGCTCCTCCCAGGCTAACAAAATCTGTAGCAGGGGAAGAGCTTTCCTGAACACCTGAACAAGTGAGCAATGGCTCACAAAATCTCCTTCACCCACCACCCGTTTTGTGAGTTTTTAAGGTTCTCCTGGACTCTTGCTTTTTTCTATGGCTAGAAGAAGAGCTGTTTTTTTTATATACCTTCCTTTTCATGAACCAAAGGAGACCCATAGTGGCTTACAACACCTTTCCTTCCTCTTCCTACTCTGTGAGGCAGGGAGAGCAAAGAGAGCTTCGAGAGAACTGCTCTGTGAGGGCAGAACTAACAGCACTGTGACTAGCCCAAGGTAGGCCACCCAGCTGGCTGCATGTGGAGGAGGATTGAAGGGAACTATATAGGTGCTTGACTCTTGTGGCCCTTTCTTGCATGTCCCAGGAAATGCTGATTGCCATTTCATTCATTCATTCATTCATCCATCCATCCAATCATTCATTCATTCATTCATTCATTCATTTTAATTTCTATGACTGCCCCTACTGTCAAGTAGGCTCAGGACTGTTAACAACATAATGATTAAACCATAAAAACTAACATAACAATAGAAGAGAATAACACTCATTTCAAAAAGGACGTGGACATAATGGAGTGGGGGCAGAGGAAAGTTATGAGGATGATCTGGGGCCAGGGGACCAAGCCCTAGGAGGAAAGGCTGAGGGACTCGGGAATGTTCAGTCTGGAGAAGAGGAGGTTGAGTGGGGACAGGATGGTTCTTTTGAAGGATTTGGAAGGCTGTCACCTGGAGGAGGGCAGGGAAAGCTTCCAGCTGGCAGTAGAGGAGAGAACCCACAGTAATGGGCAAAACAGCATTGACAAGATTCCAGGGGGAAAAAATGTTCAGGGTCAGAGTATTTCAGCAGTGGGATGGGCTGCCTAAGGAGGTGGGGAGCTCCCCCTCACTGGCCGTCTTCAAGCAGCGGCTGGACAGATTTTTCTCCTGGATGCCTGAGGCTGATCCTGCGTTGAGCAGGGGGTGGGACTAGATGGCCTGCATGGCCCCTTCCCACTCTAGGCTTCTAGGAGTCTAGTTCAGCAGTGGAAGGGGCTGCCTACGGAGGTGGGGAGCTCCCCCTCACTGGCCGTCTCCAAGCAGGGGCTGTACAGATCCTTCTCCTGGATGCTTGAGGCTGATCCTGCACTGAGCAGGGGGTGGGACTAGATGGCCTGCATGGCCCCTTCCCACTCTAGGATTCTATGATAAAGATAGTTTGTGGCCAACGTACCTGAAGGCCTGCCTACCCCTCTAGGAACCCACCCAATGGCCATGGGTGCCATCGCTCTAACCTGGATGTCCCAGACTACCGCAATCTCCTCCTGTCTGCAAAGCTAGGCAGACTCAGTCCTGGTTCGAACGTGGATGGGAGGCTCCCAAGGAAGAACAGGGTGGTTTCGCAGAGGCAGGTAGCGGCAAACTACCCCTGAAGGTCTCTTGCCTTCATACATAAAAAGGTAAAGGTATCCCCTGTGCAAGCACCGAGCCATGTCTGACCCTTGGGGTGACGCCCTCCAGCGTTTTCATGGCAGACTCAATACGGGGTGGTTTGCCAGTGCCTTCCCCAGTCATTACCGTTTCCCCCCCAGCAAGCTGGGTACATTTTGCCAACCCCGGAAGGATGGAAGGCTGAGTCAACCTTGAGCCGGCTGCTGGGATCGAACTCCCAGCCTCACGGGCAGAGCTTTCAGACTGCATGTCTGCTGCCTTCCCACTCTGCGCCACAAGAGGCCTTTATCCATATGGTTCAGCAAAGATGAGTATTTGTATAGGAGACCTCCGAGGAAGGCCAGGGTCATGACGGCAGAGGCAGGCAGCGGCAACCCAGCTCCGGACATCTCTTGCCTCGAAAGACCTACGGGTCGCCGTAATTCAGTGGCTACGTGGCGGGCAAATAAAGAACCGTGCCGTTAAGTCCCGTGGCGCATGGCCTTGTGGTGTGCCCCCATCAGTGAGGGAGGAGCATGCCACAGAGACTCAATTATTCCCGGCGCTGACCCGCCACCTCTTGCGGCAGGGAAAGTTTTAAAGGGCCCCAGAAGGTCACGTTGGGGATCCTTTGTATCAGATCCCTCTCCTCTGTGGAAAGTGGGAGGACAGAGGAAGGTGAGTGGCCAAAAGCTCGGCTCTCTTAATAGGCTATTTTATTCTCCCCGCTCACCTTCTTGTCTCCCTTGCCTTGAGCCTGAAAAACCTGGCCGATAAGGGACATCGGCGGCCGCACAGGCAGCAATATGCTGTGGGGAGATAAGCTAATTAAGTGGCAGGCAGATGCCGCAGGGGGAGAGGGGGTCCGCTCCGGCTCCTGACGCCGCCGAGGGCTTCAAGGCCTTCCTTCACAAGGATATGCGCAGGGCAGGACGGAAGCGGCGCTGGCGAATTTGGGATGAGCCGCAGGATGGGAAGCGGAGCAAGGAACCACGGCTAACTTTGGAAGCGGATCGAGATTTGTAACGGTAGAAAAGTGCAAGAGACCAGGAGCCCCTGCAAGGCTAACAGAATTTGGGGAAGGGGAGGGGCGTGTGTGAGTCACGGCTCACCTCTTTAGGTGCAGCAAGAATGTGAGCCCATCTAGAAACATAGAATCATAGAATAATAGAGTTGGAAGGGACCTCATGGGTCATCTAGTCCAACCCCCTGCACTGTGCAGGACACTCACAACCCTATCGCTCATCCACTGTAACCTGCCACCCCCTTGAACCTTCACAGAATCAGCTTCTCCGTCAGATGGCTCTCCAGCCTCTGTTTAAAAATCTCCAAAGATGGAGAACCCACTACCTCCCGAGGAAGCCTGTTCCACTGAAGAACCGTTCTCACTGGCAGGAACTACTTCCAGATGTTTAGATGGAATTTCTTTTGAATTAATTTCATCCCATTCATTCTGGTCTGTCCCTCTGGGGCAAGAGAGAAAAATTCTACTCCATCCTCCATCTGTCCTTTTCTCACAAGGCTGATGGATTTCCGTCCTAAATACGGTGCCTTCCACAGAGATGGGTCAAGATGGGTTGTTGCGTTCATCTGCCTGTAGCATTAGAAAACAGCAAGAGTCCAGGAGCACCCTCGAGGCTAACAAAACTCAGGACAGGCAGAAATTACGTGAGTCACTGTGCTAATATCTTCATCTGGTCTGGAGAAATCAGCATTGGTAAGCAGACAGGAAACCTAGATCTCAGTTCAGTCCAGGAGGACTGAAATGGCTGCTTGGGAGGGCGGGCTCTGGTCCCTCCCCTCTCCTGGCTCCACCCCCAGTATCTCCAGTTATTCCCCAGCCCAGAACTGGCATCCCAACTGAGCTGCCAAAACGCTGTTATGACTTCTAACAATCAGCTTTCGAGTTGTGCAGAACTTTTCCTCCGGATGGAATTTTTAAAATAAAATAATCAAAGGAAAGGAAAGGAAGAAGTGTGGCATTATCTCCAATGTATGTCAAGTCTTAAGAGAGCTATAAAAGACTCTTTCGGGTCAGGACCGTGCTGTGTCCCAGTGATCTCAGGCTACGTTCGGGGACAGAGAAGCGGACGGGAGAGATCCCTTTGGATAGCCCAAAATAGCACTGCGCTCAATCTGTCTCTGGTGCTCGGGGGCGGTGGCAGCTCCCTTGCTGAGCAGAGAACAGAGACGAGTGGAAACCAGGTAGATCTGAGCAAGCAAGGCTGGAGTTTAATTTTAGAAAACGGCTAGGTGGGCGGAACTCCACACTGCAGCTTCCGCTGTCTCCTAGAGTGGTGGGCCAGGCGCTTAGAGAATCCTGAAGGGAAAGCGAGAAGTGGGCTGGAAGGATGGGCCCTGACCCAGTTGTGAGATCGTGCAAACTCTGCAGGCAAGCAGTGCAATGCAATTGTGTGACTGGTCACGTCGAGACCTGCGTTCCGATCCTCCCACTCACTACATGGTGTTCGATTAATGGTAGGATTGTCAGCTGCAGGTTGTTGAAATTCCTGGAGATTTTGGTGGGTGGAGCTTGAGGAGGACGGAGTTCGTTTGTTCATTCATTCATTCATTCATTCATTCATTCATTCATTCATTCATTCATTCATTTTTAGATTTCTATATCGCTGTCCTCTAATGGTCGTGTGGCGGTTTCCAACATCCGCAAATACAATAAAACCCATAAAACATCCCATAAAAACAATGACAAATTATCACAATTAGACAGATGGCGAATCAACGGGGACAGGTAGGACTTCAAAGGTGCAGGGGTGGCCAAATTGTGGCTCTCCAGATGTCCATGGACTACAGTTCCCATGATCCTGTGCTGGCAGGAGCTTATGGGAATTCATGGGCCACCATTTGGCCTCCCCTGCCATAGAGTTTACCTTGCAAAGCAGCCATTTTTCCCATCTCTGTCACCTGAAGGTCAGCTGCAATCCCAAAAGACCTTTGGAGACCACTTGGCAGCCAGCAATCCAAATTGATGGGTCAGGTCAGCGCCCTGCCCAGTTCCTGGAAGCTAACCATCCCCTTCAGCCCCAGGTGGAAGGTCCACTGAGGTGGTCAGAGCCAATCAGGGCCACTGGAACTTTGGGACAGATGGGAACTGGAGCAAAAAAAGCAGTTAAACTGCCGTTTTCTAACCAGAGGGTGTTGAGCCACCGGGAAGCCAGGCTGGACCACTCTTGGTTTCCAGAGACAGGGCTTAGCTGCCAGGGAGCTGGGTAGGGGGAGCTTGGTGACCAGAGACAGGGCTTAGCCACCTCTGAGATAGGAATTCGATGCCAGAGGATATAATGATGGCCACAGGAATAGGCAGCTTTGAAAGGAGACTAGATAGACTCATGGAGGATAGGTCTATCAGTGGCTTCTAGCTGTGGTGAGTGTATCTCATTGCTAGGAGGCAACATCAGGAGAAGGTCTGGTCTTCTATGCCCTGTTGTTGGCCCTCTTGGAGAATTGGTCCCCCACTGTGGGAGACAGGATGCTGGACTGGATGGACCACTGGTCTGATCCAGCAGGGCTCTTCTGGTTTTCTAAAAATGCTGGACTTAGATAAGACATCTAGTCTGACCCAGCAGGTCTCTTCTGGTGTTCTTAGGATATTGGACCAGATGGACCATTGTTGTGATCCAGCACGGATCTTCCTGTTTTCTTAGGATGCTGGATTAGATGGACCACTGGTCTAACCCATCAGGGCTCTACTGATGTTCTCAGGATGCTGGAGTAGATTGACCCCAGCAGGCTATTATTATGCTGTTGCCTGTGGCCTGTTGTTAGCCCTCAAGAGGAACTGGTTGGCCACTGTGTAAGACAGGATGTTGGACTAGGTGGACCACTGGTCTGATCCAGCAGGGCTCTTCTTGTGTTCTTATGAAGGTTTCTGTGCCCTGCTGTTGGCTCTCCAGAGGAACTGGTTGACCACTTTGTGAGACAGGATGCTGAACTAGATGAACCCCTGATCTGACCTAGCAGAGCTCTTCTGATGTTCCTATGTAGGGGAGGGAAGCCTCGGTCTCAGAAGAAAGAGTTTAACTGCCATTGAGAAAGGTTAGGGAAGCTTTGTTTCAAGATAAAGGATTTAAGGGCCACTGAAGTAGGCTAGTGAATCCTTTGTTCGGGAGACAGGGTTTCTCTGCCCATGGGGAAGCTTAGGGAAGTTTTGAACTCAACAGACTGGATTTGTCCACTATTGAGGCAGGTTATGGAGCCCTTGATTTCAGAAGATGAGGTTTAGCCCCCAGTGAGGCCGATGAGGGGAGGAAGGGAAAAGCAGGATAGCAATGTTTCATTCATTCATTCATTCATTCATTCATTCATTCATTCATTCATTCATTCATTCATTCATTAACAAATAAATAAATCTGGTTGATCTGGACAAAAGAGCTCCAATTGCAGGATAGACTCCAAATACAAAATTGTCACTTTAGATCAGGGGTAGTCAAACTGTGGCCCTCCAGATGTCCATGGACTACAATTCCCAGGAGCCCCTGCCAGCAAGTCCATGGACATCTGGAGGGCCGCAGTTTGACTACCCCTGCTTTAGATGG
This sequence comes from Paroedura picta, assembly GCF_049243985.1. Lineage (NCBI taxonomy): Eukaryota > Metazoa > Chordata > Lepidosauria > Squamata > Gekkonidae > Paroedura > Paroedura picta. The sequence goes on along the minus strand of NC_135373.1, from coordinate 124,351,971 downwards.
CCTAGAGCTTCAGGAGGGATCCGGCAGCCTTCAGGAAGTGGATGGATCCTGGAGAGACAAGATGGGTGGGTGGGAGGAGCCACCTTGAAGCATTTTAGTGTGACATCTCCTCGTCTTTGCCTCCCTGCAGGAATGTGCCGGCGAGCCGCTCTTCTCCCTGTTCTGCGCCATCAAGCAGCAGATGGAGAAGGGACCCATCGACGCCATCACTGGGGAAGCCCGCTACTCCCTGAGTGAGGACAAACTCATCCGGCAGCAGATAGACTACAAGACCCTGGTGAGTTGTGGGGTCAGGATAATATGCTTCTAAAGTGCATTGGAAGTGCATTATCTAGCTTGTGCAGAAAGGGTGTTGTGGGGAGAGGAACGGAAGGTGATTGTAAGCCGCTTTGAGACCGCTGGTAAAGAAAAGCGGCATACAAAAAAACAACACTACTTCTTCATTATCAGCTGACGGGGGCTAGCCACGTGGATGTGAAGCAGCGGGGAAAAATGGGAGTCCAAAGGAATCTCTACATGTTCATGCCCACAAAAGCTTGTGCCCAGAGAATGCAACTTTGTTGGCCTTAAAGGTGCCAACTTTGTCATCAGCCTAATTTAGGGCAGAAGGGAAATGCCTGTGCCCCCCAAATTAGCCTCCAGAGTGAGATAAGAATCCTATATTCCTATTCGACTGGGGCACGGGGGAGTTCTTTGTTCTGAATGAAGTCAGGTTCTGCCGTCTCCTGCAGAAATTGCTCTTTGCGTGGTCTTTGACCAAGGATTTTGTTAGTTGCTGGTCAGTGGCCTGAAAAGGACAAGAAACTCTCTGGCGGCAGTGTTCCGTAGGAGCATGAAGCCAGTGTCAGGGTGCTCTTGGGTGACGGCTGGGCAATTTGGCCCCTTGCAGAGCTCCTGCTTGCATTAATGGGGCTCACACAGGAGAAGTTCCGTGCAGACTCCTTGATTTAACATGGGCATTCTGATGCAGGCTGGCTGTGCAAAGGCCGGGAAGCATCTTTTGGCAAATAAAGAGAGGCTCCCCCCCTCTTCCCATTCCTTTGAGGCTCTTGAATGCACAAAGAAGGCCTTCCTCCATCACTCCTCACTGTTTGATGTTAATCAGCTTTCCCCGGCTTAAGTCTGAAGAGCAGGCAAATCTGGTCCGATAAGCATCTTCACCAGATTCAGGGAGATCCACTCCGGCCGGAGATTAAAGGACGTGAAGGGGGCATTTCAGTGGCTCTCTTCCCTTTTCCTTTCTGGCCGCACAAAGAAGTTAGTTCAAAGTCTGTGAATGGAATATTGTATACCCAGGATAACAGTATCAGCAGCGTTTCACTTTAAATCATTTGTCTCATCGTCACAAGATGCAGATGCTCTTGATGAGGGACTCAGCTCTCCCTTCCCTGATGAGATTCTGGCTTGCAAATTTCTAGTTCTGGCTAGTCATGGTGAAGGATCAAGGAATCATGGAGTTGGAAGGGACCTCCAGGGTCATCTAGTCCAACCCCCCCTGCACAAGGTAGGAAATTCAAGGGGCCATCCCAATCAGGGTGCTGTGGACTTACTATGCTCTTAAGAAGTTGGGTGCAAAGGGCATAGGGTAGGATGTGCATCAGCGATCATATGTATTTCAGCAGTGTCCGTCATATGTTCAGATCTTTAGCCAAGATAATGCTGGGGTCATGTGCGGACAGCACATGAACTAAGCTCCCCATTGGCCCCCACTGGGGGTCATTCCCCCAATAGAGAGCGCTCCCCCCATTGAGAGCCAATCCTGGTCTTCCCTACCCCCGGCCTCATTCATGGCACTTCTGGGCATGTAAGAGGAGGAAGAGCTGTGGAAAGTAAGCCAGGGAGGGGGCAGAGAAGGCCTTTGTGCTCCCCAGCTTCCTGGCCAATGGAAGACAGGGGAGGTAGCAAGCCATGCTCCGTTTTGGGTGCAGCTGCAGCCCTGGCAGCCCAACCCCTGTGGCTGGATTGCTGTGCTCACAGGATTGCCACAGAGCAAGAAGAGACCAGCCAGCTGTGCACATTCAAGGCAAGAAAGGTCATGACCAGTTGCTCACAGGCTGGATAAGAGCCCTCGATGGGCCAGTTCGGGCTTGCGGGGCTGCTCCTTTGACACCTCCCCTATCAATTGGGGGGTGGGGAGGTGGGTTACAGTGAGCGAGAGGGTTGTGAGTGTCCCTGCATAGTGCAGGGGGTTGGACTAGATGACCCATGAGGGCCCTTCTCACTCTATGATTCCACGAACGGTGTAGAAAAGCATATAACGCATAAACTTCTCAAACAAATCTAGAAAGCAACCACACAAAAAAGCAGAGAATGGGATCTGCTGATAGATAATAATAATAATAATAATAATAATAATAATAATAATAATAATAATAATAATAATAATAATAGATCAAAGATTAATGTAAGAAAGGGACAAAACAGCCCCTTCATCACGGCAGTCCCTACACCACCTTTTGACCTTCAGACCCTCTAATTATCTGACTGCACCCCTCCAGATGTCCATGGACTACAATTCCCATGAGCCCCTGCCAGCGAATGCTGGCAGGGGCTCATGGGAATTGTAGTCCACGGACATCTGGAGGGCCGCAGTTTGACTACCCCTGTGACAGACCATGGGAAGGACCCTACCAATGCTGGAAACAGAGACCCCCCCCTCGGCCCTCCCCCCCTCCTTATCCCCTTTTCACATTTGTTGAGTCAAGTGATGCTCAGAGTCCAGAGGTCATGGCGGGGCTGCCAGAAGCACTTGACAAGGAGGCAGGGAGGGGTGGCGGAGCAGAGAAGCTGTCCAAAGTGTCTCGAGCATGTCACTGTCTCGGAACGGGCTGGGTGGTCTCCCCCCTCCCTCCCCCACCGCCCCCCCCCCACTCCCTTGTCCTTGTACTAACAGCCTAATCAGTTAATATCCGTTGACATCTCAGAGCTACAAACATGCTCCCTGGATGCCCTTGGAGGAAAGGGCTCTTTGGTGAAAGCCCAACGTGGGGGTCTTAATGGGGGCAAGCGAGGTGTTAATGAGGCATCAAAGGGACATCCCCCACATGTCTTCAGGGGGGATTGATTTCTGCCCTGCCCAGGCCCTCTTTGCTGCCAATGAACTGATAAAGAGAAAAACAGAACCTTTCCAAGGCAATTGGTACAATAAATTTTATATATCAATAATTTTTTTAAGGACCAACCAAAACAGTTCCTAGATATACTCCGTTTTCACAATTTCACAAACATTTGACATTTGACTGACATTCCCCACAATACTTTACAGAGCCGGTGGCCTATCTATATATATATAAATTGGTTGATGGAGAGTATTAAGGAATCAACCACTGAAGAAAAATTGTGAAAACGGAGTATATCTAGAAACCGTTTTGGTTGGTCCTTAAAAAATTATTGACATATAAAATTTATTGTACCAATTGCCTTGGAAAGGTTCTGTTTTTCTCTGTATATGTTTTGAACCTTTCTTCCTTTTTCGTATTGTAATGAACTGATAAAGCCAGACGATTTTTGGCTTCTTCCACAATGCAGAGCCTGCTAGAAGAGTGGGGAAAAACAGGTCATTTTTGTCTTGGCAAACATGACAATGGGCATTCCAGCTTTTTTGTACTTCTCATTCATTCATTCATTCATTCATTCATTCATTCATTCATTCATTCATTCATTCATTCAAATTTATATGCCGCCCCTCTTGAACCTGTCAGCTCTGGATGGCATACAATATTATGAAAGAAAACCAGTAAAAGACAGTAAAATTGTTAAAAAGCTAACCTTAGATATCTGTGGTGTCTCTGCTTGCGGGCTTCCTGTAGCCCCCGGACCTGTTGTGGAAGCCCACATTCTGTTCTGATCTTCCGGACATGCTGGCCTCAACCATATGCCCAGCAGAAGAACTCCAGCCTTGCAAGAACTGTGGGACTGTGCTAGCTCTCTCAGAGCCCTGATGTTCTCCAGGAGCTGATTCCACCAGGAATCTGTTAGCAGGGCTGATAAGTCATAGATATGCTCACGCTATATTTTAGGCTAAAGGAGGGAAAAGGTTTATTCATAGAAGGATAACCGTGATAGTGCAGAGAGAGAGAGAGGATAGCGTCTGCTCTCTACATGGCTACCTAAAGGAGAGGCAGAGAAGCCTCCGTGAAGAAATAGAAGAAGAAGAGTTGGTTCTTATATGCCGCTTTTCTCTACCCGAAGGAGGCTCAAAACGGCTTACAGTCGCCTTCCCTTTCCTCTCCCCACAACAGACACCCTGTGGGGTGGGTGAGGCTGAGAGAGCCTTGATATTACTGGTTGGTTCTTATATGCCGCTTTTCTCTACCCAAAGGAGTCTCAAAGCGGCTTCCAATCGCCTTCCCTTCCTCTCCCCACAACAGACACCCTGTGAGGTGGGTGAGGCTGAGAGAGCCCTGAGATTACTGAAGAAGAAGAGTCGGTTCTTATATGCCGCTTGTCTCTCCCCAAAGGAGTCTCAAAGTGGCTTACATTCGCCTTCCCTTCCTCTCCCCACAACAGACACCCTGTGAGGAAGGGGAGGCTGAGAGGGCCCTGATATCACTGCTCGGTCAGAACAGTTTTATCAGTGCCGTGGCGAGCCCAAGGTCACCCAGCTGGCTGCATGTGGGGGAGTGTAGAATTGAACCCGGCATGCCAGATTAGAAGTCCACACCCCTAACCACTACACCAAACTTGCCCTAAGAGTATCAGTCTAAGGACAGACAAGAAAGCACACTTAAAAGGGTAAAAAGGTCCTGAACACTCTGACCTATCTAACAGTCTTCTTGCTGCCCCCTTCAGGGTCTTCTTCTCTTCTTAACTTTGTACACCAGACATTGCCTATTCCAGCAGAATCAGCCAAGAAGGCCCTGGCCGTGGTCAGGACCAGTCGCACTTCCTTGGGCCTGGGGACTACCAGTCAGTTGGCCTTTGTTGACAGCATCGTCCTCCAGGGGACATAGTCAGACGAGTGGTCCCTCAGATATGCAGGTTGCAGACCGTCAAGGCGGTCTGCAAGTCTGTAAAACCATTTTGTGCCCTTGGTGCCCTTTTCCCTGTGCAGGAAAAGCCCTTCTAAACACCTCTGTTGAGAGGGGGAGACCCTGAGGTCCCCCAAAACGTGTCCACCTCCAATTCACCTCGGCTACAAAGAGCGGGAGGGGCACGTACCTCCTCAGTCTCCGGATCGCATTTCGCCACTCAGGTGAAAAAAGAAAAATGAAAGTCGGAGCGTCCAATAAATACTTTTGCCTTGGCAGCCAAGTCTCCATTTGGGCTGAAGAATTTGAGGGAGCCCCACATCTGTTTGCATTTAGTTGTTTTAAGAGGTGGGGAGGGGACTGGCTTTGCTTGGAGGGGGAGCGGCAGATCTTGGCGTGGAGCCAAAGGCCTCCCTCATTAAGGGAACCTTTAACCTGCCAGATGCCAGAGCGGGAGGTAATTTTTAAAAAGCCCTGCCGTATCCTTGAGTAATTAGATTGGGAGGGAGAGGGTGAGTCTCCCTGTCTGGGTCTGCTTGCTCAGTTGGAAAGAATTAGAAACTCCCTTTGGGCGTAGATGCCACCGGGCTGGGTAATAGGGTCCCCCCTTCAAAAATACTAGGCCCTCCTCCAGAAGGAATTCAGGCAGCACCCAGCAAATCAAGGGCAAACCTGGGGTTCAAACTGTCAGGTTATCGCTGGATCTGCGGGTGGTTACCGGAGACCAGGGCTACTTAGAGAAGGTTCAACCTTAGGCAGGTTTTGGCAACAGGAAAAGGAAAGCAATTCACAAAACAAACTGCTGCTAGGGTTTAAATGCAAAGGATACGACTTTAAAGTAAATCTAAAATGTTAAGCAAATTCTCACATTATTTAAAGGAGTTTGTTGTGTTCCCCCCTCCCCACAAGAAAATGAGCATAGCTTAGGAGCACTGGGTTCAAATTATGGGAAAGGAGGTTCCACTTCAATATAAGAATGCATTTTTAGACAGCGAGGTCCATTCGTAGATGGAATTTAGTCCGCTCTGATTCGGCCTCCCTTGGAGTCCTGTGTTCAGTTTTGGGCATCGCGGTTGAAGGGATGTAGACAAACTGGAGCGTGTCCAGAGGAGGGCAACAAAGATGGTGAGGGGTTTGGAGACCAAGACATATGCAGAAAGGTTGGGAGAGCTTGGTCTGTTTAGCCTGGAGAGGAGGCGACTGAGAGGGGATCTGATACCCATCTTCAAGTATTTGAAAGGGTGTTATAGAGAATGGAGCTGAGTTGTTCTCTCTTGCCCTGGAGGGACGGACCAGAACTAATGGGATATAATTAATGCAAAAGAAATTCCGTCTAAACATCTGGAAGAAGTTCCTGACAGTTAGAGCTCAATGGAACAGGCTTCCCTGGGAATTTGGGGGGGAAACATCAAACAGTTGGTCCTTGAGCAGCTGGAACAGAGAGCTGTGATTTCTAAGACTCAGCACGGGTTTCACAAGAACGAGTCATGTCAGACCAGCCTTTTCTCTTTTTTTGAGAAAGTGACTACCTTGCTGGATCAGGAGAATGCTGTGGACATAGTTTATCTGGATTCCAGTAAAGCTTTTGATAAAGTTCTACATGTTATTCTTGTTGACAAGTTGGTAAAATGTGGTATGAAATCTAATTCTGTCAGGTGGATCGATAACTGGTTGACAGATTGTACCCAGAGGGTACTTGTTAATGGCTCAGCATCTTCTTGGAGAAGAGTGACAAGTAGAGTACCCCACGGATCTGTCCTGGGGCCTGTGTTGTTCAACATATTTAAAAATTATTTGGATGACGGATTAGAGGGGGTACTTTTTAAATTTGCAGAAGAAGGGAATAAGCAGGTGAGTTTTGCAGATGTGTCAGTTCAGCAGCAAGGTGAGGAAGCCAGGGAGTGCGTCTTTCCATGTCCCTGAAAGCGTAAGCACACAAAGAGATCTACATAAGCAGGAAATTTTATTTTAAAAGGAGGGATTTAAAAGCCCAAATAATTAGGAGGCACTTATGAAGGTAGAATGCCAGCAAGGGAGCTATCCACAAAACATCCCATAAAAACAATTACAAATTGTCACAATTAGACGGCAAATCAATCTTATAGGTTCCCTAACCCTCACTCCTCCCCCCCCCCATTCAGTTCAAGGGTCAGTTCTCTTATAGTATAGTTTAATAAGAGCAAGGGCCGGATCTAATCAGCATAGCGGTGGGATCCTCCGATGAAACACCCGGGTACTGCGGAAAGCTGGCAACTTCAATATGCATTCTACCTTATTTGACAGCCCTTTCCACCACCACCACACCAGAGAATACCAAAGCCAACTCATAAAGGCTCTTTTTGGCTGTTCTGCATCAGAACCTGCGCTCAACTTGCCCTCTCCGTACTTCCTCTCCTTCGCCTCTCCCATGCAGGTCCTGAGCTGCGTGAACCCCGATAACGTGAACAGCCCCGAGATCCCAGTGAAGGTCCTGAACTGCGACACCATCAACCAGATCAAGGAGAAGATCCTCGACGCCATCTTCAAGAACGTCCCTTGCTCTCACCGGCCCAAAGCTGCCGACATGGATCTAGGTACGTGAGCGTCCGAACGGATGGAGGGAGGGAGGCGTTCAAGGAGGCTGTGGGTGAGTTCACACCCAGCCTGGGGGCTGTCAGGTTTCCTTCCGGTTGCACGTGGCTTGGGCTGGGGCAACTGGAAGCAAAGCAGGGCAGGCTTCTTTGGGAGGTGGTGGGTTCTCCTTCTTTGGAAATTTTTAAGCAGAGGCTGGAGAGCCATCTGACGGAGAGGCTGATTCTGTGAAGGCTCAAGGGGGTGGCAGGTGACAGTGGATGAGCGAGAGGGTTGTGAGCTGAATAGTGCAGGGGGTTGGACTAGATGACCCAGGAGGTCCCTTCCAACTCTGTAATTCTGTGATTCTAAATTCTGTCTAAACCTCTGGAAGAAGTTCCTGACAGCTGGAGTGGTTCCTCAGTGGAACAGGCTTCCTCGGGAGGTGGTGGGTTCTCCATCTCTGGAGATTTTTAAGCAGAGGCTGGAGAGCCATCTGACGGAGAGGCTGATTCTGTGAAGGTTCAAGGGGATGGCAGGTGACAGTGGGTGAGTGAGAGGGTTGTGAGTGTCCTGCATAGTGCAGGGGGTTGGACTAGATGACCCAGGAGGTCCCTTCCACTCTATTATTCTATGATTCTAAATTCCGTCTCAACATCCAGAAGAAGTTCCTGACAGTTAGAGCATTTCCTCAGTGGAACAGGCTTCCTTGGGAGGTGGTGGGTCCTCCATCTTTGGATGTTTTTAAGCAGAGGCTAGAGAGTCATCTGACAGAAAGGCTGATTTTATGAATTTAGGCAGATTGTGAATGGGTGGGCAGGAAGGGATTGTGTTCGAGCTTGGCGCAGGGAAATGCCCATCACCACATTGGGATCAGTATGTGAATTTTCTGGCCAGGGATTCTTGGGTTTTTTTTCATGTGGAGGATCATCCGGGCATGGAACTGGGGTCCCTGTGGGTGGTCAGGTAGTTGTGAATTTCCTGCATTCTGTAGGGGGTTGGACTAGATGACCCAGGAGGTCCCTTCCGACTCTACAATTCTATGAAAACCCAATTCCAGCCTATCTCTATATCACGCCCCCCCCACCCCAGCCTTTTTGAGCTTCTGGGTACCTTTAGAATTCTGATACAGGGGAGAGACCACAGCAACAAAATGGCTGCCACAAAATGGTTGTCTCAGGAGGTGGGGCCAGGGAATGAGATTACGTATATCACTGGTTGTAGTTCTTCAGGATCTGAAGTAGGGGTTCTGTATCACAGGATGCTTTTTGGAATGAACGCCTTATTCCAAAATATTGCCTTGCGCAGGCACAAAATAAATATACATATCGCGTTGGTGAAGAAACACTCATCTGGCCATCTCTGCCAGATGGCCAGTGGCCAATCAGAAGCTCTGATGGGCAAAAGGAATCATGGCTCTGTGGTACCGCCTCTGCTTGGCATGCAGAAGGTCCCAGGTTCAATCCCCAGCATCTCCAGTGAAAAAGGACCTGGTGGTGGGAAAGACCCCTGTCTGAGACCCAGGAGAGCCATTGTCCATCTGAGTAGAGACTCCTCCTCTTTTCTCCAGCTACAGACAGACTAACATGGCCGCCCACCTGAATGCGGGTTGATGGAAACCTGGGGCACCCAGGTTTGAATCCTCATTCAGCGATGGAAGCTGGCTGAGAGATCTTGGGCCAGCCACACCTTCTCAGCCAAAGTGTTTTTGGGAGGATAAAACCAAGGAGAGAACAGCGGCAGGGTCCCACCAGGGAGAAAGATGGAACATAACTGGAGCAAATAAACCAAGAAGAGGAATGGGAAGGCGACTGTAAGCCGCTCTGAGCCTCCTTTGGGTAGGGAAAAGCGGCATATAAGAACCAACTCTTCTTCTTCTTCTTCTTCTTCTTCTTCTTCTTCTTCTTCTTCTTCTTCTTCTTCTTCTTCTTCTTCTTCTTCTTCTTCTTCTTCTTCTTCTTCTTCTTCTTCTTCAAGTGGACTTTGCATTCACAAAATGCTTTAAAAACCAAAGGAGCCCTTTGTGATGGGAAATGTTTTGCAACCAGGCCACCCATTCTGGGTCCGGAATAATGAATGCAAACTGTTTGTGCTGAACGGCTATCTCTGTAGCCCGGTCTGGCCAGGGGATTTGCGGCAGAGAAAGTCCTTTTCGGCACTCGGTGATATCCGATAGCGAAGGAAGGACGGGGCCCTCGATCCGCAGAGCAAGCCGAAAGCGCTCCAGGACAGCTGGCGTTTTCTCTGAGCACAGGAACTGGGCACAATTCTCTGGTTGCAATTTTACGGTTCAGTTCACCTGGGCAGGCGAGCTCCATTATCCCAGGCACCGACAGAGACCTCCTCTGTGTTCCTTGCCCAGAGAGAGACCTCGGAATTGCTCCGAGGGGGAGGAAAAAGCGAATGGAATCAAATGAATGATTTCAGTTTTGCAAGATGCAGGTTAGCAGCACAGCGGTGGAGGGTGGGGCAGCTTCCCCTCACTGATCTTCCCAGGCCGTTTAGGGGACTCCTCAATTTGGTGGAATCGCATGTCAGAAGGCCTCCTTATCTTCTCCAGCTCAAAGCAGAGGCTGCTTTTGCAAAGACAACCGTGGGGGGATCTGAAACTCCAGGAATGGCATCCCGGCAAGCTGAGGATAGTGGCTGGGAAAAGGGCAAGCGATCTTCGATGGATCAGGGAATTGGAAGTTGGTGTTTCACCAGCTATTCCTTACCAATTCTGTACTTCCTCCGGGCTCATGGGCAGAGACGGTTCGGAGAGGCCTTGAGGAAGGTTCGGCCATTTCTCCTTTGCAGCCATAGAGCTGCCTGAGTTGTCCCAAAGATGACGAGCAGGTGGTGGAAGCTTCAGAGGGCCGTGTGGTTATGTACAGATTGGGGCCCCGGGGTATTAGATCGGGTCCCCCCTTCCCCTGGTTCCCGGGCCTAGTCCCGGATGATGGTAACCTATTTCTGGTTTTCCATTAAAACCACTAGCTCGGACGCATGGAGCACCACTACCTGCATGGAGCACTGCATGCTCTGTCCATGGTGCTGACCATTTGTGTCTCCTTGATGGACCCCACTTCTCCAGTCCATCCCAAGCACCCGCCACCAGGACCCGGACAGGGACACGTTCCTGGCGGTCTCCTGACCTGAATGTCATCCTGACTCCTCCATGCCAGGAGGGATTAATTCCAGCAAATCCTCCTTTTGTCTGAAGCGTGCAGAATTTCCTTTTTCTCTCTCCCCCGCCCTTTGCTGCATGCGCTATAGAGATACACCATCTCCCAGCCGGAGTGTGTTCCCAGCAGCCCATCTCTTGAGCGAGCATTTACCGCTTCTGAGGTGAGGCAAGATAAAGTTAATGGGATTTCCTCCCCTGCCCCTCCCTCCCCCCCAAAAAAGCTGCCTTCCTCTTTCCTGAAGGTAGAAGCGTGTCCAATTGGATTGGAGCCCTTGTGTAGCAGGCCACGCTGACCTGTGGGCGAGAGGGGTCGAAAGCAGGCAGTGCAGAGACGCCAGATGTTTTCACTTAGCAATGGGGATTAACAGAAACGCCTCTGGGGTCAACATCTCTATTTAGCCCACTGATGTCCCACCCTTCTCAGCAACAGGGACCCCGAGCTCCTTACATCGTCCTCTTCCTGACCACTGAATCCTCACAACAACCCCGGTGAGGGAACATGACCAGCCTAAGGTCACCAGGCATGGTCCCAGGGCCTAAGTAGGGATTCGAACCTGGGCCACCCAGGACTAATGCGATCAGTATTCACTGCTACGCCAAGCTGGTTCTTCTCCTCCTGGGGATGCATCTCCTTCTCACGTCTTCACTCCCACCTCCTCACGGATCCTTCTTTGGAAGTTTTTAAGCAGTGGCTCAATAGTCACCGGACAGAAATGCTGATTCTATGAGCTTAGGCAGAGTGTTGAGTGGGTGGGCAGAAGGGACTGTGTCGGTGCTTGGCTCTTGTGGCCCTTCCTTGCATGCCCAGGGAAATGCCCATCGCCACTTTGGGGTCAGGAGGCAAATTTCCTCCAGGTCAAACCAGCCAGAGATTATGGTGGGGGGGGGGCATAAACTGGGCATGGCATTGAGGTCACTGTGGTGGGCTGGTGGGTTTTCTGCATTGTGCAGGGGGTTGGACTAGATGACCCTAGAGGTCCCTTCCAACAATGAGAAATTCAGCAGCCGGAAACTGGTGTTGGTCCAAAGGGACATGGGACAAAAATTTGCTTGCAATCTATATAAAGGGGGTAAGGTTGCCTTCTCGAAGTTGGAAAATAACTGGAGGAATTGAGGACAGAACATGGAACGATGGGGCTTGAAGAAGGGAGGTAGCTCATTCGATCTAGACCAGGGGTAGTCAAACTGCGGCCCTCCAGATGTCCATGGACTACAATTCCCATGAGCCCCTGCCAGCGAATGCTGGCAGGGTCTCGTGGGAATTGTAGTCCGTGGACATCTGGAGGGCCGCAGTTTGACTACCCCTGATCTAGACCCTGTGGGGTCCAGCAGCACGGACGAGAAGTAGGGGGGTCACTTCTGGGCAGCACCTGAAGGTCTTCTGCTGGATGACCGAGATGAGTTTCCTGGGAGGAAACGGCTGCTTTGGAGGGTGGACTCCATGGCGTTATACCCGCCCCTCTCCCATCAGACCTCATTCAGGTACGATGCCTGAATCAAACCCAGCTCGCCAGATTAGAAGTCCGCACTCTTAACCACTACACCAAGCTGGAGGGGGTGGGAAGGGAAGGGACCCAGGATGGGCATGTCCACAGCTCTGCTTCCCAACCACATTCTGCACCATCGTACCCTTCCTGGGGTTTCTCGACGCCCGAAGAATGCTTCAGCAGTTTTGCAAGGGTAAAGAAGTTGAGAAAGGCTGATCTAGCAGAAGATCTTCCGGTGCCACCCAGAAAGGGGCAACCCTAGTTAGGGGCAATTAAGTCTACGCTCCACAGGGTCGCTGGCGCGGCTGGGCCTCGGAAGGGCCGTGTTCTCTCGGAAGCACCCTTGCGCTAACGGACCCATCTGCTGGAAGGAGAACGTGCTGACGCATCAGCCAGTTAAACGGGGCCTGGAGTTGCTTGAACAGCAGGCAGAAGAGGCGAAAAGACTTTTTGTCTGGGAGAACAAAGAAACCACCCCAAGGAAACCAGAAGCATCGCATGTTCGGTACTCTCAGCACCCGTCCTTTGTAGAGCGAGCGGATTTCTCCTGCTCTATTTTTTATTGTTCCCCGAGTTTACTCCCCCCCCCTTCTGAATGAAGTTTAAATAGCAGGATTCTTCATAAAGGAGCACGTACAGCACACTATAGATTTCACTTCCTTAGGTTCAATTGTATCGCCCCCGCACGGCGTGTCACTGGCACCCATATGTGCAACAATGGAACACTGCACCCAAGCAGTCCCGGTGCGATTGTATTCTCAGTGGCGTCAAGATGCCTTGGGTGTGAGTTTTGCAGATGTGCTCTGCCCTCTTGCGCATTGAGCACCGTGCTCAAGGATTGCTTTTTTCCGCCTTTGCAGTATTTTACCAAGCAGCTAGGATAGCTCTGACTGCTCAAGGTCATCGTAGCTTGGAAGTAAAGGAGGGTTGACCCTGTTTAGTACATGGATCCGAGACCAAGAGAAAAGAAATCCAGGGTTGGAGCATAGAGGCAGGTGATGGCCAACCAACTCTGCATGTCTCTTGACCTGGATGGCCCAGGCTGGCCTGTCTTGTCAAAGCTCAGAAGGTAAGTAGAGTTGGCCCTGATTAGTAGGTGGATGGGAGACCATCAAGGAAGATCAGAGTTGCCATGCAGAGGAAGAGTCGCTAAGGGGAAGACCTCAACCTCTGTTCTGTTTTTGGCCATCCAGAGAAACTGGTTGGCCACTGTGTGAGACAGGAGGCTGGACCACTGCTCTGATCCAGCAGGGCTGTTCTGATGTTTTTATGAAGGCCTTCGCCTCTTTGCCCTGTTGGTGGCCCTCCAGGGGAATTTGTTGGCCACTGTGTAAGACAGGATACTTGACTAGATGGACCACTGGCCTGATCCATCAGACATCTTCTGATGTTTGTACGAAGGCCTCAGTCTCTCTGCCCTGTTGTCGGCCCTCCAGAGGGACTGGTTGGCCACTGTGTGAGACAGGAGGCTGGACTAGATGGGTCCTCATTACTGGTTTGATCCAGCAGGGCTCTCCTGATGTTCTAATGAAGGCCTCAGCCTCTCTGCCTTGTTGCTGGATCCCCAGAGGAACTGGTTGGCCACTGTGTGAGACAGGAAGCTAGACTAGATGGACCACTGGTCTGAGCCAGCAATACTCTTCTTATGTCATGGTGTTAATATTAATGTGGGGGAAGGAACTCATGAGTGAATGAATGAATGTAAGAAAGAGAACAATATGCCAAATGTACATTTAAAAAAGAAGAATTAGGAATCTTAATGCACTAGCGGTGCTTTGGAAACAAGATAAGGTCATTTGGCTCTTCAAAGAGAGTTTTGGCCAAGGATGATTTCAGATGCAATATCTTGCAAAAAGGAAACTGGCACCTGGTATTTCTGCACCGTTCACATTCTCCCCTCCCTGTGGCCAGCAGCCGGAGCTCCCACGGTCCACCAGCCCCAGCTCCTGCATGCTGAGAAAGAGTCAGCCAGCCAGTCATTCCCTTTGCCGTCAGCCTCCGAGAGGGAGACCGAGATGAAGCCAGGGGCTGTCTCTTGCGGCAGTTCCCTTTGCTTCTGTTCTACAGCAGGCCAGGCGACCGTCCCGTCCCCCCTCTGGTTTGCCGTTTGATCAGCGTCTGCTGCTCTGAGCTGGGTAGCAAAAGCCAGGCATGGGTTTTGCAAATGCAGTTTAATTATTCGATAAGGGAATTGCAGGAGCGGCACAAAATGAGCAGCGCAGGCCTTGTGTCCCCCCATTTCCAGTGCAAACAGAGTCGGCAGGTGTGGTTGTCTTTGTTTGCTTCACAAAAGGTGACGGTTGAGGATTTGGGCTCCCTAGAAGTTATTGGTTTATTTATCGGATTAATTGGCCACCCTTCCCTAGAATAGGTTTCGGGCGGCAAACATCAATAAGATACATGTGCAAATAACTATAAAAGCATTCAACGCTTATTTTAAAAATATTCTGAACAGTTCTAAGTAGCCCAAGGTCACCCAGCTGGCTGCATGTGGAGGAGCAGGGAATCTAAGCTGGCTTACCAGTTCAGAAGCTGCAGCTCTTAACTACTAGACCAGGGGTAGTCAACCTGCAGATGTTCATGGACTACAATTCCCATGAGCCCCAGCCAGCAAACGCTGGCAGGGGCTCATGGGAATTGTAGTCCATGAACATCTGGAGGGTCACAGGTTGATTACCCCTGCACTAGACCACGCTGGCTCCAAAAGAAAAGGGCAGCCCACTGTGGAAAAGAGGTGACCCCTTGCTTTTTGCAGGGCCTTTTGCTTTAGAGCTAACTTGGTGTAGTGGTTAGGAGTGTGGACTTCTAATCTGGCAAGCCAGGTTCAATTCCCCGCTCCTCCTCTGCATGCATCCAGCTGGGAGACTTTGGGCTTGCCACAGCACTGAGAAAGTAATAACTTTCCCCTAGGAGTTGGAGTGTATGCTTTTCCCTATCCTTTCCTCTTCACCTCTTTGATAATTGGGGGAGGGATGGGATTTTTAGCCGTCATGTTAGTAGATTTATGTTTTAATGGGAATTTTAATGGGGTTAGTTGTTGTGACCCGCCTCGAGCCTGTCGGGAGAGGCAGGAAATAAATATAAATATAACAACAACAACAACAACAACAACAACAACAACAACAACAGGGCTCTGTCAGCCTCACCCACCTCACAGGGTGTCTGTTGTGGGGAGAGGAAAGGGAAGGCGAATGTAAGCCGCTTTGAGACTCCTCCAGGTAGAGATAAGCATCATATAAGAACCAACTCTTCTTCTTCAGTAATATCAGGGCTCTCTCAGCCTCACCCACCTCACAGGGTGTTGTGGGGAGAGGAAAGGGAAGGAGATGTTAGCCGCTTTGAGACTCCTTCGAATAGAGAAAAGTGGCATAGAAGAACCAACTCTTCTTCTTCTATACCCTGGGAGGCTGTTGTGCCTTGGACCGATCACACAAAATTGCATGCTCTGTCCAGGTTGCAAAGGTCTTTGCTGTGATCAGACAGACTGGACTGTCCTTAGGCCTTTATCAGAACCAGTTTTAGTTCCCAGGAGTCTCCAGGCACCACCTGGAGGTTTGCAATCTCTAGTCTTTTGGTCTTTGTTCTCTCTAACAAACCTCCAGCCTTCAGGGCTGAGACGCCTGCCCTCCTACCTGCCTCTCAGCCAGGATGGTCAGCACACTGTTTTGGAGAGAGACAGGCAGGTTCTGCTTCTTAGAAAGGAGAAGAAGGCTTAGCAGTTCTCAAAGGGCTTTCCTTTTGGCAGCAGGAAAAAAGTCCAGGAAATGTTGAGAGAAGCTTGGGAGATTGCAGAGGTGGTTTCTATTTCTCCACTGGCTGAGATTCCAAAGAGTAGACGGTGGATAAGACAGCTTTGTGTCTTTGCATGTGTACAACGTGCCTCACAGTGTTGTGAGGATAGACTGGAGATGGGAGAATAAAATTTTCCGCCCTTAGCAACTTGGCGGAAATACAGGAATTTTTAAAACGGCATTAAATAAACGTGTGATCATCTTTCGTTTTAGTGCTGTTGCTCTTGTCATTTATCCGCAAAATTTGCATCTTGTTTTGTGCCCTTGCAACGGCCACCAAGGCAGCTAGCAATTTGAAACAGATGGGATGAAACCACATTTTAAAACCATTAAAATCTAGCCTCCCGTCTCAAACGCACATCATTGAAACAATCGAAAACAGATGTAGAGAACGGTTAGAGCGGTTCCTCGGTAGAACAGGTTTCCTCGGGAGGTGGTGGGTTCTCCTTCCTTGGAAGTTTTTAAGCAGAGGCTGGAGAGCCATCTGACAGAGAGGCTGGTTCTGGGAAGGTTCAGGGGGGTGGCAGGGGACAGTGGAGGAGCGAGAGGGTTGGGAGTGTCCTGCACAGTGCAGGGGGTTGGACTAGATGACCCAGGAGGTCCCTTCTAACTATGATTCTATGATTCTAATTCAAAAGAAATTCCGTCTAAACATCCGGAAGAAGTTCCTGACAGAGTGGTTCCTCAGTGGAACAGGCTTCCTCAGGAGGTGGTGGGTTCTCCATCTTTGGAGATTTTTAAACAGAGGCTGGGTAGCCATCTGATGGAGAAGCTGATTCTGTGAAGGCTCAAGGGGGTGTCAGGTGACAGTGGATGAGTGATATGGTTGTGAGTGTCCTGCATAGTGCAGGGGGTTGAACTAGATGGCCCAGGAGGTCCCTTCCAACTCTATGATTCCGTCTAAACATACGGAAGTCAGAGCAGATTCTAAGTGGAACAGGCATCCTCGGGAGGTGGTGGGTTCTCCATCTTTGAACATTTTTAAACTGGAGAACCATATGATGGAGAGGCTGATTCTGTGGACTTAGGGAGATTGTGAGTGGGTGGGTGTAGGTGTTTGGCTCTTGTGGCCCTTCCTTGCATGCCCAGGGAAATGCGGACCAGACGGTGAATTTTTTCCAGATAAAGCTGACCAGGATTCCTGGGGGGTTTTGGTGGGTGGGGGTGGGAGGCATCATCTGGACATTGAACTGGGGTCACTGTGAGTGGGCAAGTCATTGTGAATTTCCTGCATTCTTCAGGCGGCTGGACTAGATGACCCTGGAGGCCCCTTCCAACTCTATGATTCAATGATTCTGTGATTCTTAAACAAAGAGTTAGGACATGTACAAGTCATAAAAGCACTGGTTAGGAAGGAGAGATCATTGAAGGAATATCAAACTGAATATTGTTATGGGTAGTATGGCAAAAGCATTCTGGACATGCTCAGAGACATTCCAGCTTTTTTTCATAACCCAAGTCCTAGTTTTGATGATGTCCTGGGGAAGCCCCCATGTGCAACAAAATCCTACCCACTTATTTATTTACAAGCTTCAAAGCCCGTTCCTACGAACAGGCCTTGAAAGGGTCTCCTTTCCTGGCCCCTGGCAGGCCAAGAGGCCCTCGTAAACAGGCCCTTCCTAGCAGGCCAAGAGGCCCTCGTTAGCAAGCCCTCCACCCTTTGTCCAGGGCCCTCTCTCCTTACCTGCTGCTGGCTCCAGGCACTGAGGCACTGAGAGCAAAGAGGCTGGAGTCCAGGGATAGAGGGCGGGAGCTGCAGGGGCAGGGCCAATCAGGGCAAAGCTGGCTGCACCCTGATTGGCCCTATTCTACTTGGACAGCCGGACACGTCCCACCCCCCTAGGCTGTTTCACAAATATATAGAGGAACAACAATGGATAAGGATTTATTATTTGGATTTGTATGACGACCGCTCTCAGCGAACTGGCTCTCAGTGAACTGGCTCTCAGTGGTTTACAAGCATGTAAAATACAAATCCAATCCAAAACACTAAAACAGCAATATCAACAGTATAAAACAATCTCCCCATAAAATACCTCTAAAACTGTACACTATTACAATGGCAGTAATCATTAACAACTGACCTCATTTCCCATACAAGGAACCACTGGGTCGGTCTAGAATCAGGCAGATTGCAAGGACGGAAATGTATCAGAAGGGCTTGATCACATGATGGCTCAGGCATAGTCTAATACTGGCCCAATCACTGACCTGTGATTTTTGTCCATTCTGTAGAATGGCGGCAGGCGAGCGGGGCTCGAATGATCCTCCAGGACGAGGACCTCACGACCAAGATTGAGAATGACTGGAAGAGACTCAACACCCTTGCCCACTATCAGGTAAGATGGCCAGCCTCAAGGTTTGGCTTAAAAGCAGACAGTTTTCTATCGAGTTGGAATGGTCCCCTTGCGGTCTGGAGGGGCCATGGCTCCGTGACAGAGCTTCTGCTTGGCATGCAGAAGGTGCCAGGTTCAGCCTCCCAGAATGGTCTGCATTGAGGAAGGGTCATGTTTCTGCGGATGAGCATGTAGAAGGTCCGGTGTTCAGTTCCCCAGCAGCTGATGGGAAAGCCTTCTTCCTGAGACCTTGGAGAGCAGCTGCCGGACTGAGTAGACAATACTCACCTTGGAGGACCAAGATTATGATTCAGTTTAAGGTTCCTTCATGTGGGTATGTGTTCAGCTAGGGCTCAGGGGTGGATCATCTGCTTGGCACGCAGATGGTCCCAGGTTCAATCCCCGGCATCTCCAGTTAAAAGGACCGGGCAGGAGGGGATGGGAAAGACCTCCTCCTGACACCCTGGAAGAGCTGCTTCCAGGGTGGAGTGGAGAATACTGACCTTGAGGGACCAAGGCTCTGATTCAGTTTAAGACACTTCCATGCATGTTCAGTTTTGCTGCTTAAAATTCATCCAATCGGTATGCTGCAAAGGGGAAATGCAGAGAAATTAAAACAGCAAGAGGATTTTAAAAAAGAAAAGCATTATCGTACAGCTAAAAGGACTAGAAGATAATAAATAACTTGTCCTGTATAGCAGCAGGAAAGCCATAAAATAAACTCCTGTGAGTCAAACTCAAGGGCAGAAGCTAGCCAAAGAGTCACATTAAACTCCAAATACCTGAGTAAATTAGAAAGGTTTTTTCTGGCACGGAAACATAGCATGGAAGGGACGGGGCAGCCAGTGGCAAGGGAGAACTTCCCTGGCCGAGTCAGTATTGCCCACTCTGGCTGGCAGCAGCTCTCCAGGGTCTCTCGTGGTGGTCTTTCCCATCTCTTTCTGCCTAGTCGTTTCAACTGGTGATGACGGGGATTGAAGCTCTGGCCCCTTCTGCATCCCAAGGAGAGCCTCTTTCATGGAGAGGGAAAGGAGACAGGGAGACAATCTCTGCCTCTTTCACACACACATAGCCTACCTCACAAGGTGGTAGTGAGGATAAGGAACCTCTGTCTCTCTGTGTACTTTTCTATACCCTTCAACTTCCAGGATTGATTTCTGTAACTTGCTCTATGGTGGCCTGCCCTTGTCCCTGCCCTGGAATTTGCAGCTGGTGCAACATGGAGCTGTGATAGTCCTTACAGGAAAACCTCGGAGGGCCCATATCCAGCCTGTGCTGAGGCAGCTGCATTGGTTGCCAGTTGCAGCCCGGATCAGGTTCAAGGTCTTGGTACTGACCTTCAGGGCCTTACGTGGTCTGGGACTCACATATCTGCAAGACTGCCTGTTGCCCTATGCCCTCCACAGGGTCTTGCGACCTGCGGGTTCCAACTAATTGGTCATTCCCTGCCCCAAAGCTTCTCACCTGGACTCAACTAGAGCCAGGGTCTTTTCTGTGGAATGAGCTCCTGGAGGAGCTACAAGCCCTGCAGGAGCTTTCAGCTTTTCACAGGGCCTGTAAGACGGAGCTCTTCCACCAGGTCTATGGTTGAGGCCAGTGTGGAGAGGAGATCTGTGGGGGGGCCCCCAAAGGAAGGCATTCCACCACATTTTAACAGTGGTGGCCAGCAGTTCTCCCCTAGTCCCCAGTGGGGGTAGGTGGGGGATTGGTTTGCCAACTTACTTGTTGGATTCTGTATTTTTGTTAATTGTTGTAATTTTATTTTTATCTCTGCTGAGAGTGGCGGGAAATAAACTCAGATAATAAATAATCATAAATGACATTCTGTCGATGAAAACTGAGGCATGCTTCTCCTTTTTGTTTTGCCATGAAACCACAATGGACTTACGGAGTCATCCAGGGGTGGTTTGCCATTTTCTGTGCCTGGGACACAACCCTTACAGTCTCCTTTCCAAATACTGACCCTGTTTAGCTTCTAAGATCTGTTGGGATTGGGCTACTCTTTCATTACACCAAGGATGACTTTTGAACATCCCCCCAAAAAATCTCTCTTCATGTAGAAAGTTAGCATCTCAGGAAGAAAGCTTTGGCTTCACCCTCCCCGAATGCAGTCCTAGTTTGATTCTGAACCAGAGAGATTTTTTTTTAACGTTATGCTGGAGCCTGCTTTGGGTCTTCCGACTCCGAATGAACCCCGCTGCCCACCTGTTTGCCCCTCTGCCTCTCTCGATTACGTTCCTCACGCAGAGATGTTCAGCCTGAAGTCTCCCCAGGAGGGGAGAGGAACGCCGGCCCTGCTCCCACCGCGCCTCTCCCCACCTCCCCCTGCGATAGCATCGGATGAAATGTCAACCTGCAGATTAGAAACAGATTGGGAGCGGAGACGAGATAAAGACGAGGGCCGGCGTTAATTCCAGCCAGGCAGGGAAGG